>NW_024412446.1:7366428-7406304 GCF_014898765.1 Herpailurus yagouaroundi | reverse complement strand
AAAAAAAAAAAAAAGAAAGAACTGCCAAACTGTTTTCCACAGTGGCTAGACCATTTTACATTCCTACCAGCAATAAATGAGATTTCTAATTGCTTGACATGTTCACCAGTACTTGGCATTATATTTCTTTCATCTCATCTTTATTTCTAAGTCATTCTAACAGGCATGCAGTGATATCTCACTGTGGTCTTAACTTGTATTTCCTTTAAAACTAATGATGCTAAGTTTCTTTTTATATTTTTATTAACCATCTTTTTTTTTTTTTTTTTTTTGGTAATGTGTCTGTTTAGACTTTTGCTCAATGTTTATTAGGTTGTTTTCTTATCTATGTTTATTAGGGGCTTTAACAACCTTTATTAAGTTGTCTTCTCTGTTTGTTCTGGATACTAATCCTTTGTCATATATGTAACATGAAAACACTTTCTGACAGTCTGTGGCTTTCCTTTTCATCTCTTAAAAGCATCTTTCAAAAACCAAAAGTTTTTAATTTTGATAAAGTTCAATTTATAAGTTTTATCTGTTTGGATGGATAATGCTTTTCGTGTTAACAACTTTCTCCTATATTTTATTCTAAGAAGCTTCATAGGCTTTAAATGTAGCAATACAATCCATTTTGCATTAATTTTTATGTAAGGTGTTAAGTCGAAGTTTATTTTTCTTTTTCTTTTAAGATTTTGTCATTATTTTAATGTTTACTTATTTTTGAGAGAGAGAGCACAGATGCGAGAGCTTGGGGGTGGTGGTGGAGAGGATCTGAAGCAGGCTCTATGTCCAAGCAGAGCCCCAAAACTGTGAGATCATAACCTGAGCCAAAGTTGGACGCTTAACTGACTGAGCCACTCAGGCACCCCTAGATTTTATTTTTAAGTAATCTCTACACCTCATCATGAGACTGAAACTCACAATCCTGGGATCAAGAGTCACATGCTCCACCAATTGAGTCAGCCAGGTGTCCCTCAAAGTTTATTTTTATGCACATGCATGTCCAATTGCTCTGGCACTATTTGTTGAAAAATCTATCCTTTCTTCATTGATCTGCCATTGCACCCTTGCCAGGAATCTGTTCACTACATTTGTATGGGTCTATGTCTGGACTCTAGGTTTTGTTTATGAATTTATCCTTTCAACAATATCATATTATCTTGATTACTGTAGGTTTTTGAAATCAGATGGTTTGAGTTCTTGAACTTATTCACTTTTTCAGAATTGCTTTGGCTCTTCTAGTTCCTTTGCTTTCCCCCAAATTTTAGAATATGCTTGTCAATATCTATTTTAAAAGCCTGCTGGGATTTTTATTGGGAATGCATTGAATCTATACATCAATCTGGAAACAGCTGACAGCATAACATTATTTAGTCTTCCAATCTATCAACACAGTGTATCTCTTCAGTTATTTAGGTTTCCTTGGAATTTTTTCAATGTTTTATGGTTTTCAGAATACAAATCTTGTCCATTTTTTGTTGAATTTAAACTGAAGTTATTTCATTTTCTGGGTATTACAGACAGTACTTCTAGAATAAAACAAGTTCCAGTTGTTCACTGCAGACATACAGAAATACAATAGGTTTTCGTATATTGAGCTTATATCCTGCAACTTTGCTAAACCCACCTATTAATTCCGGGCATCCTTTTGTAAACTGTTTGGGAATTTCCAAAGTAAATAATCATGTTGTATGTAACACGGTAAATATGTGGATAAATTTTAAAACTATTTTTTCTCTTAGATTCTTTAAAATATATAGGACTAAAGCAAAAATTGTTAACACTGAATTCTAGATTTATAATGCATGCAAATGTGGGGTGCCTGGTGGGCTTAATTGATGGATTGTACAACTCTTGATCTTGGGGTGGTGAGTTTGAGCACCACATGGGGTATAGAGATTACTTGGTGCATTTGGGTGACTCAGTTGGTTAAGTGCCTGATTCTTGATTTCAGCTCAGGTCATGACTTCCTGGTTCGTGAGATCGAGCCCTGCATTGGGCTCTGCGCTGACAGCTCAGAGCCTGCTTGGGTTTTTCTCTCTCTCAAAAAAAAAAAAAAAAAAATATATATATATATATATATATATTTTGTATATGTAAATATATATATTTATATACATATATATACATTATGTATGCAAAATATATATTATATAAATATACATATATATATATATTTTTTTTTTACATTTGTTTATTTTTGAGAGACAGAGCGCAAGTCGGGGAGCAGCAGAGAGAGAAGGAAACACAGAATCTGAAGCAGGATCCAGGCTCTGAGCTGTCAGCACAGAACCTGACGTGGGGCTTGAACTCACAAACTATGAGATCATGACCTGAGCCAAAGTTGGACGCTTAACCAACTGAGCCACCCAGGTGCCCCTACAAAAAGGATATAGGGAGGAGTACATAATTTCTACATTTTCCTTGAAGTGATTAATATTAACAAATAAACTGAAAAGAAGATGGGATATTCTTCTTGTAGAGAATAAGATAATAATAGAGGAACACCTGAGTGGCTCAGTTGGTTAAGTGTCCAACTCTTGATTTTGGCTCAGGTCATGAACTCACACACAGTTCTTGAGATTGAGCCCCTCCCCTCCCACTAGGCTCTGCACTGATAGCAAGGAGCCTGCTTGGGATTCTCTCTCCTTCCCTCCTTCCTTCCCTCTATCTCTCTCAAAACAAACAAACATTAAAAAAAAAAGAATAGAAAAGTTTTAAGTGTTTGTATATACACATAACCAAATGCTATGTAGAACAGAAATAAATGAACTGTAAGTAATTAAAGAGTACAATACTGGGGCGCCTGGGTGGCTCAGTTGGTTGGGCAACCAATTTCAGTTTAGGTCATGATCTCACAGTTTGTGAGTTCAAGCCCTGCGTCAGGCTCTGTACTGACAGCTCAGAGTCCAGAGCCTGCTTTGGATTCTGTGTCTCTCCCTCTCTCTGTCCCCTCCCCTGCTCACACTCTGTGTCTGTCTCTCAATAATAAATAAATGTTAAAAAAAAAAAAATTAAAAAAAAAAGAGTACAATACTTCATGTCATCTATTCTCACTGCCTGAGAATAAAGGTAAAGACAAAACTGGTTATAGGCCTAAAGACAAGATAATGCTGTAAAGAGAGAAAAAAAAAAAGTAGGAAAAAAATATATATAACTAATATATATATATATACATATATATGTATATATAATATATATACAACAAAAAATATATACAACTAATCATTTTGTTTGAAGCCATAAAACTGTGAAGATCCACTTTGGAGCCATTTTAATGAACCAATTAACAATGATCTGAAATCACCACCAAGTGTAAATAGTCTTTCTATATCTTTTTTGTATATTTATATCTTTCATTAACATTAAACAATTTGCTATAGCCACTGAAAATATAAAACTTGCCAAGCTCCTAAAAGAATATATATTCACAAAACCTTACACTAGAAAAAAGAGGTAAACATTACATCTCATTTTTTAAAACAAAGAAAATACTTAAAAAATAAATAAATGAATTTGCTAGAATCATACATAGTCTGCCCTATTTGTTGGCAAGTTAGTTGGCTCCTAAGCCAGTGCAATGTAGCCCATCTACTGACATCATGCTGTTTATATTTAAGATACTGGAAACTAAAAGAGAAGATATTTTTTAAATGTTTATTTTTGAGAGAGACAAAGAGAAAGTATGAGCGGGGGAGGGGCAGAGAGAAAGGGGGACAGAGGATCCGAAGTGGACTCTTTGCTGACAGCAGAGAGCCTGATTCAGGGCTCAAACTCAAGAACTGTGAGATCATCACCTGAGATCTGTCTCAGGTTGAATGCTTAACTGACTGAGCCATGCAGGTGCCCGAGACATTTTTATCTTCCTGGCAATGCAGAGATAGTCCTTTTGGACATCTGACTCTTTGGCTTGGTTTCAAATACTTAAGATACCAGCCCTTGATTAACCTGCCTGATGAGACAGCTAGCACAGCTGGCTCAATCAGAGTATATTTAAACTTAAGGTGATCCTTATGGTCAATTAATGAAAATTCAGAAATATTATACAAAGTACTTTTAGTCATCTAAAAAAAATTTGATGAGAGGGTCCTTCCTCTATATACCCTATAGATAGACACCACACATTAAGCTCTGTCATGGGGTAGGAGTGACAGGAAACAAAAACCAAAGCATGCATTCATGCGTACACACACATGCTACATATACACATACACAGGTTTATTTGATACCACGAAATATGAACGTTAGTAACCTAGAAATGTAACTGTGGCAAAAATATTCAATTCTGGGCTATATTCAAACTTTGCTCATTTACCTGGTACATGTTTCCCATACATCAAGACATTTAACAGAA
Source organism: Herpailurus yagouaroundi (assembly GCF_014898765.1). Lineage (NCBI taxonomy): Eukaryota > Metazoa > Chordata > Mammalia > Carnivora > Felidae > Herpailurus > Herpailurus yagouaroundi. Next base: position 7,401,968 of record NW_024412446.1, on the reverse strand, counting down.
AACACCTGCTTTGGGGCCACTGGATGGCTCAGTCCCGTTAAGCATCAAACTTGATCTTGGCTCAGGTCATGATCTCATGGTTCATGGGATGGAGCCCTGCCATCGGGCTCCGTGCTGACTGTACAGAGCCTGCTTGGGATTCTTGCTCTCCCTCTTTTTCTACCCATGCCCCACTCACTCTCTTTCTCTCTCAAAACAAATAAAAAGGAAAGAAAAGAAAAGAAAAGAAAAGAAAAGAAAAGAAAAGAAAAGAAAAGAAAAGAACACCTGATATGAGTAGTTGCCCTTGACTCCTTGAGGCTTTCATGCATGTACCCATGCATTTCCTGATGGGTGGTCCTAATCTGAACCTAGGTTTCCTGACTTCCTAAAACAGCATTTTTCTGGTTTCCCTCCCTCAGACACACAGTAAAGTTAGTATAGGTCAGTGAATCTTTGTTATGCCTTCCAATAAGTCAGAAGTCAGCACACATTTTCTATAAAGAAATATTAGTATTAGTATTTTAGGCTTTCTGAGCCAAATACATATATTATCCTTTTTCTGTTGCATCTTCTTCTTCCTTTTTTTTAAGTAATCTCTACATCCAACATGGGGCTCGAACTTTATAACCCCAAAGTCAAATGTGGCATGCTCTACTGACTGAGCCAGCCAGGAGTCCCTGTAAAAACCATTCTTAACTTGGAAGTTGAGCAAAAGTGGTTCATAGGCTGGATTTATTTGGCCCATGGGCTATCGTTTCCCAGACACTACTACAGATTAATCCTTAGTTAACACTTTTCCACATTTGGTTTGAAACTTTCTAAAATACATATTATCACCATATTGTCATTACTTATCATTGAAAAGGATTTGAGAATACATATTCTCACCCTTGGTTCCAAAGTACTTCTTCATATATCTCCTGAGAACAAAAACATTCTCTTGAATAACCCCAATACATTATCAAATTTAGAAAAGTTAGTATTGATAGAATACTATTATCTAGTGCATATATAGTCCATACTCAAATTTCACCAACTATCTTAGTAATGTCCTCTATAGGAATTATTTTCCAATCTCTGATCACATATTGTGTTTAACTGGGTCTCTTCTAAGCCAGCTCCTGATATCCAGCTTAAACCAATTTGCTTTAGTTGGTCCCATGAGATCCTTACTTTGGGAACTATGCAACTTTCTCTCCCAAACACAGCTCTCTGAAATGTTCTAGCCTGCCTAGGACAATCCCAAAAACTATTGCATAAGGAAGTCTAAGCAATAGAGAATCACCCCCATACACACACAAAATTCTTTTCCATGGGTGAGGCACTACAATGTGTACCCTCTTATCAGAAAACAAGTTCTCTTATTCTATGAATTTAAACTTGAGCTCAAAAATATGTATTCATGGGGCACCTGGCTGGCTCAGTCAGTAGGGCAGGCAAATCTTGATCTCAGGGTCATGAGTTCAAGTCCCACATTGGGTGTAGAGCTTACTTAATTAAAAAAAATTGTATTCACCTCTCTACCCTCGGTGCCACTATCTAGTTTAAGCTCTCAGTATTTCATAAATTATTATAAAAGCTTCATTACTACAAAAGCTTCTCTTCTTTGATCTTTGACAATGCCAATCTTTCCTCCACACTTTCCTCCACACTTTTTATAACAAATGGAAATGCAGTGTTTCTCTTGCACTTCAGTGGTTCCCTCAAAACTTCAGAATAAAGCCTACATTTCTTTAGTGTTTGTTTATTTTTGAGAGAGAGAGAGAGAGAGAGAAAACGTGAGCAGGGTAGGGGCAGTGGGGTGGGGGTGGGGGGACAACAGAGAATCTGAAGTGGACTGTGCTGACAGCAGAGAACCCAATGTGGGGCTCAAACTCAAGACCCTGAGATCATGAGCTGAGTCGACGTTTGGACGCTTAACCTACTGAGCCACCCAGGTGCCCCTAGCCTACATTTCTGAGTACAGGGTAGGGGGCTGTCTTCAAAAGCCTTTGCTTGCCTTTCCTTTTTACCTTCCTCTGATACATCCTCAAGTCCCGACTGCAACCTTAATTCAAAACCTACTTGCTTCACTTGCTTCAACAAGGACTACTGACAAGTTATGGACTGGGGTAATACAATTTTATAGATTTAAAATTTTTAAATCGTTGACATTTTGCTAATATGTGATTTAACTCAGTCCCTTTAATGTAAGAAAAGGATAATAACATTACTTCCCCCCAATGGATAGATCATATGGGCAGGTCTAAAGAAAAGAGAAAAATCTACAGAAATTCTATACTTTTCATTATTAACAATGAAACACCAATTGCTCCAAAAACACATATATTTACAGAATGATATATGAAAAGCCCAAACAAGTACAAATAATATCAAAATTTAACCTAGGAAAATCTCACTACTACTTCTTGCCCAAACAACCATAAAAACAGGAAGTATATGCAAAGCAATTGTATGAAACTGTTAAAGAGCAACAAATGCAGGCAAGGCTTTAGAGACGAGAATTAGAATGCTTGCGAGAAGAATAAAATACAAAGTGAGATGTAAATTTACTCCAGCTTCATCCCTGAACACGTGGTACAGGAAAATAGAGTCCAAGAAGAAAGCTAAGGTGAGGAGACAGAGGCCAGAGAATAAGAGTTTCCAAAATGTAAGACTTTACAAGGCATCATCTCAGAAAACAAAGCTGAAAAGCAGCAGCAAATTATCAAAAATCTGCAAATTATCCTCAAGTAAATAATCAATTTCTAAGCACACAGCTGCATAAGGCTCCCAGAAACCCAGCAGAAAATAGCAGCTGGAAGACTAATCAGCAAAGCTGTCAAAACACAAGAAGTGCTGGAGAGAGATGGAGATTGGAATTCAAACCCCACCAAAATGACTGAGCCTTGATAAACACCCAAACATTCAGTTGGAATCCCAGAAGGGCCTTGCTTTAAGAGTAAGAATCAGGCCTAGTAACAAAGGCAAAACTGATACCAACTAGTCTTAACAAAGCCTAAAACCAAACCTCAAGGTGATTCACCAATATACCATTAGCTGGCCAAAAGAAAATTCAACTGGGAACACCTAGGTGGCTCAGTCAGTTAAGTGTCTGACTTCAGCTCAGGTCATGATCTCACAGACTCTGAGTTCAAGCCCCTCATCAGGCTCCGTGCTGACAGCTTAGAACCTGGAGCCTGCTTTGGATTCTGTCTCTCTCTCTCTGCCCCTCCCCAGCTCGTGCTTTGTCTCTCTCTCTCTCTCTCTTTCAAAAATAAACATTTAAAAAAATTAAAAAAAAAAAAAAAAAGAAAATGCAACTGTCTTTGAAGAAAAATAACATCACCCAAAATATCTATAAATTGTCCTCTATGATAGTGACCAATCAAAAATTATAAAGCCTGATAAAAGTAGATCAAATACTGAAGAGCAAAAGAAACTATAAACAGACCCAATGAGGACTCAAATACTGGGATTACCAGACAGAGATTAAACATACACAAAAGGGGCGCCTGGTTGGCTCAGTCATGATCTCATAGTTTGTGGGTTTGAGCCCCACATCAGGTTCTGTGCTGACAGCTCATAGCCTGGAGCCTGCTTTGGATTCTGTGTCTCCCCCTCCCTCTCTTTCTCAAAAATAAAAGTAAATAAACATTAAAAAAAACTAAAACACACACACACAAGAGAATCAAAGGGCACCTGACTGGCTCAGTTGGTAGAGCATGCAACTCTTGATCTTGGGGCTGTTGAGTTCGAGCCTCAGGTTTGGTGTAGAAATTACTTAAAAATAAATAAAATCTTAAAACAAAAAAAGAATCAGGGGCACCTGGGTGACTCAGTCAGTTAAGCATATGACTTTGGCTCAGGTCATGATCTCACGGTTCATGGGTTCAAGCCCCGTGTCAGGTTCTGTGCTGACAGCTCAGAGCCTAGAACTTGCTTCAGATTCTGTGCCTCCTGCCCTCTCTGCTCCTCACCTGCTCACTCTCTTTTCTCTCTCTCCATAAATAAACATTTAAAGAAAAAATTTTATTTTATTTAAAAAAAAAAATTTTTTTTTCAACATTTATTTATTTTTGGGACAGAGAGAGACAGAGCATGAACGGGGGAGGGGCAGAGAGAGAGGGAGACACAGAATCGGAAACAGGCTCCAGGCTCTGGGCCATCAGCCCAGAGCCCGACGCGGGGCTCGAACTCACGGACCGCGAGATCGTGACCTGGCCGAAGTCGGACGCTCAACCGACTGCGCCACCCAGACGCCCCTAAAGAAAAAATTTTAAATCAATCAATAAATAAAAAGAATCAAATGGACATTTTGGAACAATTGCACAAAGAACACGAAACAGCTGAAATAGTATAAAGTTTTCACATTTTATAGTGGCAAAAGTGCTAAGTTAACTATAATAAGAATTATACTGGGGTGACAATTAAAATAATAAAAGAATGCATGACCAAAATGTTATTACAAGGGAAAATTTATATATAGATATATACATATACACACACATATACATATATGTATCTTTCCATGGTGGGGAAAATGTATATTCATGTCTTTTCATTTGCTGTAATTTGAAGTTCTGTTGTCTGGGGCCTTGCTAACACGAAGGGACTGCCACTCCCAGAGTTAGCTAATTCACAGAGACAGCAAACAAGCACATCTTTCACATACAAATCACTAATCCAGAGCCCTTACCTCCAACAACCTCACAGTCTAGGTTCCCTATTCTCTGCTTTAATTACCACAGGGCCAAACACTAGACAATTAGGGATAACTCCTGTATCCCAGAGCCTAGTGAAAACGTATAAACTGAGTAATCCTATGGGTTCCTGGCTAACTCATAAACAGAGCATGTGACTCTTGATCTTTTGGTTGTAAATTCAAGCCCCAGTACTTAAAAATAAAATCTTAAACAAAACAAAATAAAACCCTAGATAATCTTAAACTTGCTTACCTTGCCTCACTTGCTTCTTCCCATAGAAACCACAATAATGCTCCTGCCCATGTTTTTCCCTTGCTGCTTCTGCCTCCTCACTGACACCAACACTTCCCCATGTGCCCCACTTTGGCATGGCATGCCCCTCTCACTTGGATCTATTCAGTATAACAAACCACCTTTCCAGTGGCCATTCTTACCTGATCTGTTGGCCTCCCCATGCCTGAGTAAAACCTATATTTAAAACAATAACAGCAACAATAAACTCTTCACTAATTAAAAAGATGACAAGAAGAGGAGTGCCTGGTTGGCTCAGTCAATAGAACATGTGGCTCTTGATCTTGAGGTCATGAGTTTAAGCCCCACACTGGGCATGGAGCTCACTTAAAAAAAAAAAAAAAAAAAAAAAAGATGGCAAGAACAAAGAATATCAAAAGAACAGATAGGATAAATAGAAATCATATAAGAAAAAAAAAACCAGATTTATGCCCAACTACAAATAGTAACTGCATCAAATATAAGTGGGTAAAACACCTCAATTAAAACTAAGATGAAATAGAGAAAAATCTCCTTGCTTTGCTCTTGGCAGAAATTTTCTGGATAGGACACCCAAGTGCAAGCAACAAATGCAAAAATAAGTAAGTGGGACTAAATCAAATTAAAAAGCTCTGCACAGCAAAACAATCAACAAAATGAAAAGGCAATCTATGAAATGGAAGAAAATATTTATAAATCGTGTATCTGATAAGGGGTTAATATCCAAAACATTTAACAAGTTTTAGCTAAAAATAACCCGATTAAAAAATGAAGAGTACCTGAATAGACATTTTTCCAAAAAAGACAATAGGTAAATGAAAAGGTACTCAATATCACTAATCATCAGGAAAATTCAAATCAAAACTACAATGAGATAACACTTCATACCTGTCAGAATGGCTCCAGTTAAAAAGTGGTAAGTGTTGGCAAGGGTATGCAGAAAAAGGAACTCTGTGCACTGCTGGTGGGAATGTAAATTGGTACAACCACTAAGGAAAACAAATGGAGAGTCCTCAAAAAATTAAAAATAGAATGCCTGTATGATCCAGCAATGCCATTTCTGGGTACATATATAAAAGAACTGAATTCAGGATCTTGAAAAGATACGTGCACCCTATGTTCACTGCAACATTATCATCATCATCATCATCATCATCATCATCATCATCATCACCATAAGTAGTCTCCACACCCAGCGTGGAGACCAGTGCAGGGCTTGAACTCACAACCTTGAGGTCAAGACCTGAGCTGAGATTGAGAGTAGGACACTTAACCAACTGAGTCACCCAGATGCCTCCACAGTATTATTCACAATAGTCAAGATATGGAAACAATCATATCTTAAAGTGTTTGCCAAAGGATGAATGGATAGAAATATGATGTACACACACATACACAGAAATACAATGGAATATTAATTTACCCATGAGGAAGAAGGAAATCTTTCCATTTGCAACAACTTGGATGAAACTTGAGGGCATTATGCAAAGTGAAATAAATCAGATAGAAAAGGACAAATACAGGGCTCCTGACAGGCTCAGTTGGAAGAGCGAGCGACTCTTGATCTTAGGGTCATAAGTTCAAGCCCCACGATGAGTGTAGAAATTGCTTAAATAAACTTAAAAGGAAAAGAAAAGAGGCAAATACTATATATTATTGCTTATATATGGAATCTAAAGAAAACCTCAGAAAAAGAGTAGAATAGTGATTACCAGGGGTTGGGAGGTGGGGAAAATGGGGAGATACCAGTCAAAGGGTACAAACTTCCAGTTATAAGGTTACTAAGTTCTGGGAATTTAATGTACAGCATGATGGTTATAGCTAATAATACTATATTATATACTTGGAAGTTGCTAACAGAGTAGATCTTAAATGTTCTCACTACAAAAAGGAAATGAGAATTATGTGACAGGAAGGAGGTATTAGCTGATGATATAGTGGTTATCATTTTGTAATATATAAATGTATCAAATCAACACACCGTACACCTTAAACTTACACAATGTCATATAAATATATTTTATTATATGATATATCATGATATCATATCGCCATATATATATGATAACATATATATATTATATCATATCACAATAAAGGTGGGAAAGAAATTTGGGGGAAAAAAGACAACAAAAACAAGAAACACTTTAGATATAAGGTTCCAGAAATAATAAATGAAAAAGGATGGAGGCATGCCTGGATGGCTCAGCTGGTTGAGTGTACGACTCTTGGTTTTGGCTCAGGTCATGCTCTCGCAGTTCATGGGTTCAAGGCCATATGGGGTTCTGCACTTACTGTGCAGAGTCTGCATGGGATTCTCTCTCCCTCCCTCTCTTGATCACACATGAACTCTCTCTCTCAAAATAAATAAATACAATTTTTTTTAAAAAGGGATGGAAAAAGAAATACCATGCAAGCATTAGCCAAAGAAAGATGTCTGATTAACATCAAAGTAGATTTGTTTTTAATGTTTGTTTATTTTGAGAGCGAGAGGGTGTGTGCATATCTGTGAGAGGGACAGAGAAAAGAGGGGGAGAGAGAGAGTCTGAAGCAGGCTCCAAGGGGTCATCACGGGAGCGGGATTCAATCCCACAAACTGAGCCAAAATCAGGAGTCATAAGCGTAACTGAATAAGCCACTCAAGCACACCCCAAAGTAGATTTTAAAGCAAGAAATACTATGAAAGATAAACAGTGAAATTTTGTAATGATAATGGGACAATTCAAGAAGATACAATCCAAAATTTGTATATTCTTAGTAATTCAGCTTAGAAATGCATAAAGTAAAACAAGAGAGAGCTAAAAGGAAAAGCAGATAAATTCACAATCAGTATACATCTTTGAGTTACTGACAGAACATGCACACCAAAACAAATGAAATCAGAAAGGATGCAAAAGATCTGAAGAACATAATCAATGCATGTTATCAACTTGACATGCATAGACCATTATACCCAACAAACAGCACAATATATGTAATTTTCCAGTTCCGGGAGAAAATATTCACAAATACATAATACGGGTAAGTATCCAGTATGTACAAAGAACTTACAACTCAACAAAAAGAAAAACATCCCATTTTTTTTTAAATGGGCAAAACACTTGAATAAAAACTTCCCAAAGATATGTGAATGGCCTTTAAATCTATGAAAAAGTACCAATCATCAGGGAAATGTATGTTAAACCCTTACTGAAATACTATTACACATCTACCAGAATGACTCAAATTAAAATGACTGTCAACACCTAATGTTGGAAAGGATATGAAGAAAAGAGAATTTTCATATACTGTTGATGAAAGTATAAAATTTCTACTTCTTAATGAAGAAGTCTGACAACTGGTCATAAAACTAAACATATACCTACCCCATGATCCAACAGTTCCATCCAAGGTATTTACTTAAAAGAAATGAAAAACTGGGTCCACAAAAAGACTTGTAAATCAAAAGACTTTAGGTCAAAAAAAGTTACAAGAGACAAAGATATTATACATTAATAAAGGTTCAATACAGCAAGAAGATTTAACAATTATAAACATTTACAATACCTAACGGCAGATCATTAAAATGAATGAAGCAAAGATTGACAGAATTGAAGAGAGATATTAACAGTTCTACAATAGCTGGAGACTTTAATACCCCACTCATAATAATGGTGAGAACAACCAGACAGAAGATGAGCAAGGAAACAGAGAACTTAATACAATTAACCAATTAGAATTAATAAACATATAAAGAACACTCTACCCAACAACAGAATATACATTCTTCTCAATGGTACATGGGACATTTGCCAGGATAGACCATATGTTAGGCCACAAATCAACTCAATAAATTTAAAAAGATAGGTATCATACAAAGAATCTTCTCTGATCTCAACAGGATAAAGTTAGATATCAGTAACAAAAAAGGAAAACTAAAATATTCACAAAGTTGTGTTAATTATAAACAATATACTTCTAAACAACCAACAGATCAAAGAAGAAATCACAATGAAAATTAGAAATACCTAGAGTTGAATGAAAACAAAAATACAGCAGATCAAAACTTATGGGACCAAGTAAAAGAAGAGCTCAGGAGGAAATTTATAGCTATAAACACATTAAAAAATAATAATAAAGGAAAAAAATCTCAAATTAACAACCTAACTTTACAACTTAAGGAACTAGAAAAAGAAGAACTAAACCCAAAGTTAGCAGAAGGAAGGAAATAATAAAGATTAAGGCAGAGATCAAACAGCGAACACAAAAACAATAGAGAAAATCAATGAAATCGAAAGTTGGTTCTTCAAAAAGACAAGAAAATCGACAAACCTTTAGCTAGGTGGACTAAGGAGAAAAGATTACTAAATTACTAAAATCAGAAATTAAAAAGGGGACAGTACTACTGATTCTACAGAAACAAACAGGATTATAAGTGTAGTATGAAAAACTATATGCCAACAAATTAGATGAAAAGGGCAAATTCCTAAAAATACCAAACCTACCAAGACTATATAATGAAAAAACAGAAAATTTGAATACTATTACTTATTACTTACTGTAAGTAGTAACTAGATTGAATCAGTAATAAAATTTTCCCAATAAAGCAAAGCTTTGGACCCAATGGGCTCTTAAAATTCAACAATAACAAACAGCCTGATTTTAAAATGGGCCAAACACCCTAACACTTTACCAAAGAAAATATACAGATGGCAAATAGGCTGATATAAAGATGGTTCACAATATCAGGGAAATAGAAATTAAAACAATAAGATACTATTAAATACAATTAGAATGGCCAAAATGTAGAACACTGACAGTACCCTTTGGTACTGCTGACAATGTGGAGCAAAAAGAACTCTCATTCATTGCTAGTGGGAATGGAAAATGGTACAGCCCCTTTGGAAGATAGTTTGGTCGTTTCTTACAAAATTAAGTATAGTTTACCATACAATCCAGTAATGGTACTCCCTGGTATTTACTCAAAGGATTTTAAAAACATATCCACATGGGCACCTGGGTGGCTCAGTCAGTTAAGCATCTGACTTTGGCTCAGGTTATGATCCTACAGGTTTGTGAGCTCAAACCCTGCATCAGGCTCTGTGCTAACAACTCAGAGCCTGGAGCCTGCTTCCGATTCTGTCTCCCTCTCTCTCTGCCCCTCCCCTACTCTCACTCTCTCTCTCTCAAAAAATAAATAAAAATTAAAAAAAACAAAAAAACAAAAAAACCCAAAAAGCTGCATAGAGGTTTTTTTCAAGGCAGTGAAAATACTCTGTATGATGATGGGAATTTGTCAATTATACATTACACTAAACCCATGGAATGTACAAGGATGAACCCTAATGTAAACTATGGTGATTATGTCAGTGCAGGTTCATCAGTCGTATTCTGTGGAGGATTGTGATAATGGGGGAGGCTATGCATGTACAAGGGATAAGAATTTATGAGATCTCTCTGTACCTTCCTTTCAATTTTGTTGTGAACCTAACTATAACTGCTTTAGAAAAATAGTTGTTTTTTAAAAAAATTAATGTTTATCCATTTTTGAGAGAGAGAGAGCGAGCGAGCGAGCAGGGGCAGAGAGAGAGGGAGACAGATTCTGAAGCAGACTCCAGGCTCTGAGCTGTCAGCACAGAGACCAACACGGGGCTCAAACTCACTGACCACAAGATCACGACAGGAGCTGAAATCAGACGCTTAACCAGCTGAGCTACCCAGGCACCCCTGTGTCATAGTTTTTTAATAACTGACAATTTGGGGCACCTGAGTGGCTCAGTTGGTTAAGTGCCCAACTCCTGCTTTTGGCTCAGGTAACGATCTCACGGTTCAGGAGCCCTGTATCCGACTCTGCACTGATAGCCCAGAGCCTGTTTAGGATTCTCTCTCCCTCTCTCTCTGCCCCTCCCCTCCCAAAATAAATAAATAAACTTTAAAAAATTGGTAATTCAGGGATCCCTTCAATAGTCTCCGAATATTCTTTTTATTTTCTAGGCTATTCACATTGCTTTATTCTCCTTCTTTTTCCCTCCAAACTGGCAAACATGTCCATTAAGAGGAAACATAATGATGTTCATTACAGCATTATTTTTAACAGCAAAAAAACCAGGCATGGTTGAAAACCTTAATATCTAATTATGTGGAATGATAAAGTGAATTATGATATATCAAATAGATACATGACAAAATGTGATATAGCCAGTTACACATGTACACTTATTCATAAGAAAAATAAGCAGTACTGCAAAATTTTATGAAACAAACTATACACTTTAATTTTAAAAATTAAATGGCAGGGTGCCTGGGTGGCTCAGGTTATAAATATTATGTGGTACAGATATATGTAGGATGAATAATCATCTCATCTGACCTGGGCTATGGGGTTTCTAGGACATGGGACTTTCACCACTGGAACTGGAAAAGTCCTGGCTAAATTGAGGTAACAGTAATCCTAGATATATGTACATTCTTGAAAGGCTGAACAGATGTAAATGAAATAATATCAGTGGGTTATCTGAAGGGAAAATAGTTGTAAGTAATGGTTTCTGTACACTTTTCTTTTTTCAGTGTTAAAGGTGATATGATACATCTTTCTATGAACAAGGAAAGTTTACAAAGAGACTTTTACTGAAAATCTCAAAATAGAATTATAGTTAAAATTCAGGAGAAAACAGACTGAGCTTATACCAATAAAAAAGAAAAGAGAGAAAAGCCAAATAACTAAAACCAGGAAAAGAACAGGACTATTACAAACAACCTACAGAAATAAAAAGGGTCATATGAGCATACTATTTTCAACTGTATACCAATAAATTAGACAACCAAAATGAAACAAATTCCTAGAACCCACAAATAAAAGTAACTTAAGGGAAAACATCAAAAGATGGGGGCACCTGGGTGGCTCATTCAGTTAAACATTGGACTTTTGATTTTGACTCAGGTTATTATCTCATGGTTCATGGGTTTGAGCCCCACAACAAGCTGTGTGCTGGCAGCATGGAGCCTGCCTGGGATTCTCTCTCTCCCTCTCTCTCTCTGCCCTTCCCCCTGCTCATGCTATTTTTCTCTCTCTCTCAAAATAAATTTAAAAAACACTAAAAAAAGAAAGAAAGAAAATATTAACAGACCTATAACAAGTAAACACTGAATAAGTAATCAAAAACAAAGTCCAGAACCAGAAGCCTTCACTGGTGAATTCTACCGAACATTTAAAGAAGAATTAATACCAATTCTTCACTAACTCTTCCAAAAACTAAAAAAGAACACTTCCTAACTGACTCTATGAAGCCAGTATTAGCCTGATACCAACACCACACCAAGAAAATCACACACACACACACACACACACACACACACACACACACACACACACATTACAGTGTCCCTTATGAATAGAGATGTAATGATTATAAACCATGACAAAGTGGGATTTATCCCAGAAATGCAAGAGTGGTTCAATGTAACAAAATCAGTAATGCAATATACTCCATTAACAGAATGAAGGAGAAAAACCATTATGATCACCTTAACTGACATCCAAAAGGTATATAACAGAATGCAACAACCTTTCATGAAAAACAAAACAAAACAAACAAAAACCACTCAAAAAATTAGAAACAGAAAAAACTTCCTCAATATGATAAAGGGCATTTATGAAAATCCCACAGCTAATATCATCCTCAATTATGAAAAACTGAAAAAAGTTTCTCCCTAAGATAAGGAACAAGGATGCTCATTTTCATCACTGCCATCAAAGTTACAATGAGAGCAAATAGATAAGAAAAACAAAAGGCATCCAAATTGGAAAGAAGTAAAACTATCTTTGTTTATAGGTGACATGATCTTATATACAGAAGTCCACAGTATCCACATAAAAGATACTAGCTAATAAATTTAGCAAAATTGTAGTGTAAAAACCAACACACATAAATTAGCTGTTCCTATATACCAGCAATGAATAAATTCAAGAGGAAATTAAGAAAATAATTCCATTTACAATAGCATCTAAAAGAATAAAATATTGATGACTAAATTTAAGCAATGAATTAGAACACTTGTATACTGAAAACTACAAAACATTGCTAAACAAAATTAAAGAAGACCTAAATAAATGTTTAGAAAGACATACTGCATTCATGGAGTAAGACTCAATATTGGTCAGATGCCAATACTACCAAGCATGATCAACAAATTTAAACAATCCCTAACAAAATTTCAACAGCAGAAATGGAAAAGCTAATCCTCAGATTCATATGGAATGGCAAGGGGCCCCAAACAGTCAAAGCGATCCTTAAAAAGAATAATAAAGTTGTCCCTGATCTCAAACTTAGTACGACAATACAGTAATCAAAACAGTATGATACTAGCATAAAGATAGATATATAGACAAAAGGAACAGAACTGAGAGTTCAGAAATAAACCTATACAATATGATCAACTGATTTCACAAAGATGTCAAGACAATTCAACAGAGAAAGAACAGTCTCTTCAATAGAGGGCACTGGAACACTGAACAACTAGATTTCCACACACAAAAGAGTAAAGTTGGACCTCTACCTCACAACATATCCAAAAATCAACTCAAAATGAATCGGTGACTTGTATATAAGAGCTAAGACCATAAAACTCTCAGAAGAAAACATAAGGGTAAATATTCACAACCCTGGATTTGGCAATGGATAATGAGACATGACACCAAAAGTATAAGCAACAATAACAAAAAATAGACCAATTGGACTTCATCCAAATTTAAAACTTTCGTATATCAAATGTCATCATCAAGAAAGTGAAAAGACAAACTACAGAATGGGAGAAAATATTTGCAAATCATGTATCTGACAAGGACTTAATATTCAGAATACATAAAGATCCCTTATAACTCAACAACAAAGAGACAACCCAAATTTTAAAAGAGGCAAAGGACTTGAATAGACATTTCTCCAACGAAGATATGCAAATGGCCAATAAGCACATGAAAAGATGCTCAACATTGTTAGTCAATAGAGAAATACAAACCAAAACATCAAGATACTACTTCACACCTAGCAGGATGGCTATAATCAAAATAACAAAAAATTACAGGCATTTGTGAGGATGTGGAATAATTGGAACTCCAGTAAATTACTGGTGAGAATGGAAACAGTACAGCCACTATGGAGCAGTTTGGCAGTCCTCAAAAAGTTAAACATAAAATTACCATGTGATCTAGTATTTTCACTCTTAGGTACACACCCAAATTTGAAAACACTGACTCAAACGGTTATTTGTACACCAATGTTCATCATAGCATTTATTCACAATAGCCAGAAGATGGACACAATCTAGTATCCATCAGCAGATGAATGGACAAACCATGGCACATACAATGGCATATTATTCATCTATAAAAAGGAATGAAGTACTGATACATGCTACAACATGGTTGACCTGCAAAGTGATTATGCTATACATTATGCTAAGTGATACAAGCTATACACAAAAGTACAAATATTGCATGATTCCATTTATATGAAATATCTAAAATAGGCAAATTCATAAACAAAAAGTAGATTAGAGATTGGGTAGAGGGGGAAGGAGTTACTGCTAATAAATACATAGTTTCTGCTTGGGGGTGATGAAAAAGTTTTGAAATTAGATAATGGTAATGGTTGCACAACACTGTGCACGTAATTAACGCCACAAATTGTACACTTAAAAATGGTTAAAATGGCAAATTTGATGATTATTTTAGCATAACACACACACATATACACACAAGAAAAAAAGACTGGTACATATCCTTCTGTCAAATAATAATCCTAGATTTCCAAAACACTAAAATTGACTGTGTATGAGACTTAACAGAAATCAGAGTTCTTCTGCAATATTTAATTCTGTAGTAATGCAAGTCATTAGACTCTTCAAACCACTGTACTAAAATGCTAAACATGTAAGTTAAAGCAAAATAATATTGTTTCCCATTTTTTTAATAATCCAAGAAGCTCAATAAATAAAACTATCTACTTTCATATTATACACATATATCTATGTAAGTGATTATAAAATGGACTATTGCCTATGTTTCTTTATATATATATATTTTTTTTTACTCTGCCAGGACTAGATATTAAGTAAATGCTGGTCACTGACATTAAGCCTTTAACACTTACAAAATATACTGCTCCAAAGCTTCCATGGCCAATTTCTCTGAGATCTGTGAAGAGCTTCTCTGGGTCTTCTTTGAAGAAGAGCTCTGCAATTTCAGGGTCCTTCAGACTGCCCGCTCGGTTGGTTGATGGCATCCTGCTGGGCAATCAGTTCTCTGATTCTAATTTTATACTGCTATCCCAATCCCTGGTTCATCTGTATGAATGAAGCCACGCTGGCATAAACTATTGAAGAGAAATAAGAGAAAAAAAAGTCAGGAAAAGCAAAAACCACTAAGAATAATTACAAGATCATTTTCTGACAGCATATACAAAATTATCTGTGGCCTAGAATTTCACTGAGATGGAGATGTGGTCTACTAGTACAGTAGTTCCTAAATCTGAAAAGATACCATTTACCAGTGTTTAATCAACTCTGATACAGACATTCCAAAGAAAAACACAATGGGAGAAAGTAATGAATTTCACACAGACAACTGTTTCCCTCATAAATCTGATTCACATTAAAATATGGCCTTCATCAAATCTGTATCATTAGATAAGTAGATATTACAGATAACCAGTAATTCCCTGGTGTTCTGTTATCAGTTCCTTTATACCAGAGTACTGACATATACAGATTATAGATAATATAGATATTTTTAAAATATAGACTTTTTTAAATAAAAATTTAAAAACTGAGAGGCTTCAGAACCTCTGGGTTCTGGAATGACACTGCCACTGCCTGGACATGAATCCTGACAACACTATTTACAAACTGTGGACTTGGGTACCCTCATTTTCCTAATCTGCACAATGAAAATAACATACTTCATAGGATAGCATCCCTCAGGGAAATCAGAGAAATCAGAAATAATGAGGGACATTTCCTCTGCCAAATATCAAAACAGAATGCAAAACAATGGCATCATTAGAATACTAAAAATAGGACAAGCAAATTAATAATCTAAAAGATAGTCAAGAAACAAACCAATGTATGTGTACCTTGGAATTTAGCATACAATTATAAAAAGAAATAAATGCAGAGAAAACTGAGAACACATTCAGAAAAAATATATAAAAATTATAACCCTATCACATATCTTACATAAACATTACTGGCCTATAGAGGTATCCCAAGTAAATGAGGAAAAAAGGAATCGGATATATACAAGTGATGTTTGGAGACTCCAGTAACTATTTGGTAAAAAAAATAAAATAACACCTGTTCTTCAAACTAAACAGAATCACACACAGGCAATACAAACATAAATACAACATATGGCAATTACATATGGGAAATACAAACATAAAAAATGAAACTGGGGCACCTGGCTGGCTCAGTTGAAAGAGCATGTGACCCTTGATCTTGGAGTTGTGAGTTTGAGCCCTACACTGGGTGTATGTAGAGATTACGTAAAATAAGTACAATTTTAAAAAATGAAACTATACAAGTAGTACAAGGAAACAGGTTAAGTTCCTCCATAATCAGGAACTGAGGAAACTTTCCTAACTGTTCCAAATCCAAAACAATAATCACAAAGACTAATACATATTCAACAATATAAAAAGACAACTTGGGAGGAGAAGCCATGGAAAAAGACACACCTCAACAAAAAGACAAAAGATAAACTTGGAAAAAAGTTTGAAACTTATGTTTACAAATGTTAATATCCCTAATATGTAAAGAGCTTTTTAAAAAAAGTGTGTGTCGGGAGTGGGGAGAGGTGCCTGCGTAGCTCAGCTGGTTAAGCGTCAGACTTGGGACTCAGATCACGATCTCACTGTTCATGGATTCAAGCCCTGTGTCTGGCTCCACACCATCAGTGTGTGCCCCTCCCCACTCACGTTTTTTCTCTCTCAAAATAAATAAATAAACGTTAAAAAAAAAAAAGGAAAGAAAAAAGACAACAATCTGATATACTTAATATCTGAAAAGTTTCTGAAAACAGCAAATAGAAAAGAATCCAGCAGATATGTGTAATTCAAAGAAAAAAAAATAAGGAAACAACCATTAAATATATGAAAATATGTTCAAAATCACTCCAAGTAAAAGAAGACAAATTAAAACTATACTAAGATTTCATTTTGTAATCAGAAAGGCAAAAACTGACCACCTGTTGATGGTGGGGTAGAAGGGAAGTATGTATGCACTCATCCATTAGCAGTGGTAATGGAAAAAAACAATATAAACCTTATGGAGAAGAATCTAGCAAAAACATATGCACTGACCATTTCAAACAAAATACCACTCTATGGAATCTATACCAAAGGTACTTCTAGAAAACATCAGAAATGATAAATGTACAAGGTCAGGAACTGGAAATCATTACAGTGCTCATGGGAGTGTAAAATAGTACAACCATTTTGGAAAATTGTTTAGCAGATGCATATCAAGAAAAATAAGTATTTACTATATGAAGGAGCAATTCCTGAACTAGCTGTCATTTATTCAGTGATAAGAAAACACAGGCACACAAAAACTTGTACATAATAGCTTTATTCATAACAGTCCAAAACTGCAAATAATACAAATGTCTATCAACAAATAAATGTAGAATAGAATTGTGGTATATTCACACAATGAAATACTATTCACAGCAATAAAAAGGAATAAACTAACAATACATGTAGCAATCAATACAGATGAGCATCAAAAGCATTATGCTCACTCAGCAAAAGAAGCCAGAAACAAAGAATACATACTTGATGATTCCCCTGATACATTCTCAAATAGGCAAAACTAGTCTAAAGTAATAGATCCATGGTTACCTGGGATGGGTATGGGGGAGTATGTGGGTATGTAAGAGACGAATCACTGGGTTCTACTCCTGAAACCAAGACTACACTGTATGCTAACTTGAATTTAAATTTAGAAGAAAAAAAAACCAAAACAAAAAAAACAGGAAGAAGAAGAAAAACATTACTTGCTAATCTAGACATCCATATTATCTGAATTTTTATAGTAATTGTTTTTATAATTTACATTGTACTTCAAATTAGAGAAAAATAAAATAGAACATTTTTTACAACTAGAATAATACATATTCTGAACAGAAGAACATTGAAAAGGCTATTAGCATTTTTTTTAATTCACAAAAGACTAATGCATTTTTTTAAATGTTTACTTATTTTTGAGAGAGAGAAAGAGTGTGAGCAGGCGAGGGGCAGAGAGAGAGGGAGACACAGAATCTGAAGCAGGCTCCAGGTTCTGAGCTGTCAGGACAGAGTCTGACGTGGGCCTCAAACCCACAAACCCTGAGATCATGACCTGAGCCAAAGTCGGACATTTAACCGACTAAGTCACCCAGGTACCCCAAGACTAATATATTTTAAAATTTTGTATGTCAAAAAAAATTGAGTCAAACACAAAAACTGAAACATCCAGAGAAAACACAATTAAGAATTAATATTCCTTAAATACACAGATATCAGAGAAAGTAGCTAACTCACCAGAGGATATACATCAGCATTCCATAAACAGTTTAGGTAATAAAAATTACTGGGGAGAAAAGTTAAAATGTGAAGAATGATGGGAATAGCCATGAGTTTCCTAATTCTATTTTCCTCCTTTAACTCCTGGCTTTGACTTAAGAATGGCCTGAGTTACAGAACTATGTTGAGGGTGCTGACAAGGAAACTCTTAAAGAAATCCCCTCTTTCTGCCCAAAGGAGCAGAAAAAGGAAATCCTGTAACCTAAAGACTATGGGGGGAAAGCCATTTTCTTTTTTCTCTCCTCAGTCACAGAAATGCACTGCCCTAGCCACAGAAAAAAAAAAGAAAGAAAGAAAAGAAAAGAAAAGAAAAGAAAAGAAAAGAAAAGGAAAGAAAAGGAAAGAAAAAAAAAAACTGTGAGAAAACCTCTCTCTGAACAGAAAAAATTGGAAAACAGGGTCCCTGTTGGTCCAAAAAGTATGAGGGGGAATTCCCGTTATTTTTTTAAACTCCTCTCTCCTTTCCCCACTTAAGAGTAGCCCCAGTGATGAGTAACTGTACAATGTACAGGTCTAAATGCTCATAGAAAAACCTGTCTTTCTGATCAAAAGAACAGGGAGTTTTAGATTCTGTGTCTCCTTCTCTCTCTGTCTCTCCTATCTCTCAAAAATGAATAAACATTAAAAAAAAAAAAAAAGAATATGCGCCTGGGTGGCTCAGTTGGTTAAGCGTCCAACTTCAGCTCAAGTCATGATCTCACGGTTCAATGAATTCAAGTCCAGTGTCGGGCTCTGTGCTGAGAGCTCAGAGCTTGGAGCCGGCTTCGGATTCTGTGTCTCCCTCCCTCCCTCTCCCTCTCTCTCTCTCTCTCCCCCCCCCCCCACTTGCACCCTGTCTCTCTCTCAAGAATAAACATTAAAGGGGCGCTTGGGTGGCACAGTCGGTTAAGCGTCCGACTTCAGCCAGGTCACGATCTCGCGGTCCGGTGAGTTCGAGCCCCGCGTCGGGCTCTGGGCTGATGGCTCAGAGCCTGGAGCCTGTTTCCGATTCTGTGTCTCCCTCTCTCTCTGCCCCTTGCCCGTTCATGCTCTGTCTCACTCTGTCCCAAAAATAAATAAAACGTTGGAAAAAAAATTTTTTTTAAACATTAAAAAAAAGACGATGACGACGAACTGAGAAAAACCATTGGAAACTGAAAAGAATGGAGGAAAATCATGGAGAAGAGAGAGCTGGAAAAGAGATCCCTAATTCTTTTGTTTTGGTATAAGCCAAAACAAACACTGTATTTGCACTTGTGTAAAATACACTTAAAGAAGCATAGCAAAGACTATACTAAAGGGAAATAATCTATATTATACACCACTGCCAAGTCTCATACCATCACTGAGAGGCATAGCAAGGGCAAATCCAAAGAGCACAGTAAAGATTTTGAAAATAGAACTGCTACTGGAACTACCACCAATAGAAAGTGAGACAGAACTTTCCATTTACACCAGTTGGTGTCTACTAAAACAAAGAAAACAAATCAACATTCTCTAGAGGATATTAATATGATTCAGAAATATTCACAATGTCCAGGGTAAAATCCAAAATTATCCTACATGCAAAAATAAATAAACACACACACACACACAAAACTGGTAAATGTGACAAATTATCAAGGGAAGAGAGGACCAACAGATGCCTATTTTGAGATGACTAATGTTAGAATAATCACACAGACTTGAAAGCAGTTATCATAATCATAATAAATGAGGTAATGGTTAACACTTTGCAAACAACTGAAAACAGACATCAGTTCTTAGTAGAGAAATACAAAATATTTTTTAAAAACATGAAAAATTCAGAACTGAAAAATACAGTATCAGAAATGAGGGGCACCTGCCTGGCTCAGTCTTGTAGAGCATGTAACTCTCAATCTTGGACTTTTGAGTTCAAACCCCACATTGCACAGACTACTTAAAACAAACAAACACCTCCTTGCATGGCCTTAAGTGCACAACAGAAATGATAGAGGAAAGAGTAAACTTTAAGACAGAGCAACAGAAATTACTGAAACTAAAGAACAGAGAGGGAAAAAAGATTGAAAAAATACGAGCCTTGGTGACTTCTCGGACAGTATCAAATTGTCTACATTTCAAATCACTGGTATTGTTAAGGAGAGGAAAAATAAATTGGGAGACAAAAAAACTGTTTTAGTAATTTCTGAAAACGTCCCAGATTTGACAAAAACATAAATTTAGAGATTCAACAAGCTCAACCAACCCCAAACAGGACAATTCAAAGAAAATCAGGCTAGACACACCTAGTCAAAATTCTAATAAACGAAAATAAACTCAATGTAAATGACAACAGATTCTGAATAAAAGACACTGGAGTCCACAGAAAGTGAAATATCTTTAAGGCAGTAAAAGGAAAGAATTACCAACCCTGAACAGAATTCTTTATCTAGTAGATATCTTCTACAGGAATGAAGGCCGGTGGGGGGGGGGGGGGATCTTAAATGGTAGAAAACAAAAACAATCTGTTGCCAGCAGACTTATCCCAAAAGAAATGCAAAATATTACACAAAAGAAAGTTAGAGTAGCTACATTAATATCAGACAAAATAGACTTCAGAATTAAGGAAATCACAAGTGATAAAGAGGAATATTATATAATGATATGATTACTTTTACCAAATCCCAAATTTGTCGTCACTGGCAAAAGAGCTTCAAATTCATGAAACAAAAATTGATGCAAGAGAAAAGAGAAATAACAAGTCTATAATTATACTGGGAGACTCCCAATACTCCTCTCTCAGAAATTCAAAGAAAAAGTAGTCTGAAAATATATAGAAACAACACTATCAACCAACTTTATCTAATGACATTTCTAGAATACTCTATCTGACAAAAACAGAATATACATTCTTTACAAGAACACATATGATATTCACACCAAGCCATTATATTCTAGGACATAAAAAAATCTTAACAAGTGTAAAAAATTTCAACTCATACAAAATAATGATCATCTGACCATAGTGTATTTAAAATCAGTAACCGAAATATATCTATAAAACCCATGAAATGTGAAAATTAAACACACACTTCTAAGTAATCCATGGGCCGATAAAGGAGCTTCAAGGGAAATTAGAAATTAGAAAAGAATACAAATTGAATGAAAATAAAATGCAACACAAAATTTGTAAGGTACAACTAATGCAGTGCTTACATAGAAATTCAAGGCACTCGGGGTGCCTGGGTGGTATAGTTGGTTAAGTGTCAGTCTCTTGATCTTGGCTCAGGTCATGATCTCATGGTTTGTGAGTTTGAGCCCCACATCAGACCCTGCACGGATGGTGCGGAGCCTGCTTGGGATTCTGTCTCTCTTTCTCTCTGCTCCTCCCCAACTTGTGCTTGCTCTTTCTCTCTCTCAAAATAAATAAACTTAAAAAAATTTTTTTTATTTAATCTTTTTTCACTTTTTGAGAGGCAGAGACAGAGCGCGAGCAGGGCATGGGTAGAGAGAGAGAGAGGGAGACACAAAATCGGAAGCAGGCTCCGGGCTCCGAGCTGCCAGCACAGAGCCCGATGTGGGGCTCAAACCCATGAACCGTGAGAGAGATCATGACCTGAGCCGAAGTTGGATGCTCAACTGACTGAGCCACCCAGGTGCCCCAAACTTAAAAAAAAATTTTAAAACAAGAATTTAAGGCACTAAATCTGTATTAGAAAAAAAAGGATAGATTTCAAATAAATAATCTAAGCTTCTATCTTAAGAATCTAGAAATAGGGGTGTCTGGGTGGCTCATTCGGTTGACCAACTCTTGGTGTCAGCTCAGGTAATGATCCCAAGGTCTGGGATCCATGCTCAGTGTGGAGTCTGCTTGTGATTCTCTCTCTCCCTCTGCCCCTCCCCTGCTCATGCTCTCTCTCTAATACAAAATTAAAAACAAAACAAAACAAAAAACCCTAGAAATAGAAAAGTAAATAAAGCCAAAAATAAACATAAAAAAGTAAATATTAAAGAAACAGAGTAGAAATCAATGAAATTAGAAAACAAAAAAGCCAATGGAGAAAAATCAATAAAACCAGAAGATGGTTCCTTTGGGTTAAAAAAAAAAAAAATCAACAAAACTGAAACACTTCTGCCAAACTAACCAAGGAAAATAAGAACAGACATAAATTAGCAAAAACACAAATCAAAAGGAAAGTATTACTACATACTCTTAGAAAACTGAAAGAAAACCAGCTTTAAGTTCCTGAATTTAAGTCACCATTCTATATGGACTAAAGATAAAAGAAACACATGATCATATTAACAGAGGCAGAAAAAGATTTGACAAATTCAACATCCATTTATGATAAAAATGGTCAAAATACTAAGAATAGAAGGGAACATCATTAACCTTGCTAAGGGTATCTACAAAAAACCTACAGCTAACATCATAATGATTAAAGACTAAAAGCTTTCCCCTTATGATTAGAAACTAAGTAAGGTTGTCTAATCACTCCTCTTAAACAATGTACTAGAGGTTCCAACCCATACAATAAAAAAAGCAAAGCAAAGAAATACATAATAGAAAGGAAGAAATAAAACTAGTTGCTGCCATTACCGTGTATTTGAAAAACCCCAAGGAATATACAAAACAGTAAAAGAAGAAAAAAATATTCAGATATATCTAAAAGTATTTGAGGGGCGCCTGGTGGCTCGGTTAAACATCCAATCCTTTGATTTCAACAAAGGTCATGATCTCATGGTTCCTCAGATGAAGTCCCAAGTCAGGCTCTGTGCTGACTGTGCAGAGCCTGTTTGGGGTTCTTTCTCTGTCTCTCTCTCTGTCTCTCTCTCTGCCCTTACCCTGTTCCCGCTCTCTCTCTCTCCCACTCTCAAACAAACATTCTGGGGCACCTGGGTGGCTCAGTCAGTTAAGTGTCCAACTTTGGCTCAGATCATGATCTCATGGTCCGTGGGTTCAAGCCCAGCATCAGGCTCTGTGCTGACAGCTCAGAGACTGGAGCCTGTTTTGCATTGTTTGTCTCCCTCCCTCTTTGCCCCTCCCCCTCTCATGCTCTGTCTTCTCTCTCTCAAGAATAAACATTTAAAAATTTAAATAAACATTTTAAAAAATGTTAATATCTGAATAGAATTTATATATGGGGGGCCTGGGTGGCTCAGTCAGTTAGTGTCTGACTCTTGATTTAGACTCAGGTCATAATCTCATGGTTCACGAGTTCAAGCCCTGCATTCGGCTCTGCACTGACAGCGCAAAGCCTGCTTAGGATTCTCTCACTCTTTCTCTGCCCTTCCTCCTGCTTGCTCTCTCGCTCTCTCAAAATAAATAAATAAAATTAAAAAAAAAAAAAAAGAGGGGTGCCTTGCTGGCTCTATTGGTACAGCATGCAGCTCTTGATCTCAGGGCTGAGTTTGAGGCCTATGATGGGTGTAGAGATTACTTACAAATAAAATCCTTAAAAAAAAAGAAAAGAAAAAATAAACATTAAAAATAATAATAAAATAAAAATTAAAAGTGAACTTTGCCTCATACCTTATAGAAAAATTAATTCAGGGGAGCCTGGGTGGCTCAGTTAAGTGTCTGGCTCTTGATCTCAGCTCAGGTCATGATAACGTGGTTTGTGAGATCAAGACCCACACTGATAGCCCTGCTACCAGTGCAGAGCCTACTTGGGATTTTCTCTCTCTCTCCCTTCTCTCTGCCCTCCCCACACTGGTACATGTGTGTTCTCTATCTCAAAATAAACAAAAAAAAATTTTTTTTAAGAAAAATTAATTCAAAATAGTCCATTTATCTCAATGAAAAAGTTAACACTTTATGTAAAACATTCAGATGAAACCACAGGAGAAAACTGTTGCAACCTAGGTTAGTCAAAGAGTTCTCAGATACAACACCGAAAGTGTTATCCATAAAAAAAAGGCAAAATTAATAATTTGAACTTCACCAAAATTAAAAGCCTTTACTCTTGCAAATAAGACTTTTAAAATAATGAAATCAAGGGGCACCTAGCTGGCTCAGTCGGTGTAGCATGCAACTCTTGATCTCAAGGCTGTGAGTTCAAGCCCCATAATCGGTGTAGAGATTACTTAAAAATAAAACCTTAAAAAAATAAAAAATAAGCCACAGGCTGCTAAAAATTATTTTCAAATCACGTACCTGAAAAAGGATTTGTATCCAAAATATATAAAGAACTCTCAAAACTCAATAATGGGATACAGGAATGCACACTTGGATGATGAAACTATAAAAAAATTTCCCAGAAGTTATTACCATAGTAAACGCCAGATAGTAGTTACTTTAGGAAAAAAGAGTGATTGTGATTGGGGAGAGACATAAGGAGGAACTTCTAGAATGACTGGTGAAGTTCTATTCTTAACTTAGTGATTACATGGGAATTTTATTTCTAATAATAAATTAACCTATATGTTTGTTTTGTGAATTTTCTCCATCTGTTTGATTTTATAATAAAAAAGAATTAAAACAGAAATTATATATACTGTAGTTTTTGCAAAGAAGGCAATACAACAAAATGGTATGAATTATATTTAGGTAGTTATGGCCAGTATTACAGACAACATTCACAAGTCAATACTTTCCTTATGTTCTAATTATCAACAATAATCATACATTCAACTTCCACAACCAGGAAAAAAGATAACAAAAAAATATCTAACGTGTGCAAGTTCTTTGGGCTGTTAGAAGATAGAAAAAAATGAAAATTAAAATAAATACAAATGTTAAAAATCCCTGAAACACTCCATTATACTGTTAGGCTAGAGTTTACAGTATACATTGCATAACTGCTTTTCTATACATCCTTAAATTCCCAAAAGTAAAGTACTTTATTATAAAAATGAGCAGCATCATGGGGCGCCTGGGTGGCGCAGTCGGTTAAGCGTCCGACTTCAGCCAGGTCACGATCTCGCGGTCCGTGAGTTCGAGCCCCGCGTCGGGCTCTGGGCTGATGGCTCAGAGCCTGGAGCCTGTTTCCGATTCTGTGTCTCCCTCTCTCTCTGCCCCTCCCCCGTTCATGCTCTGTCTCTCTCTGTCCCAAAAATAAATAAAAACGTTGAAAAAAAAAATTAAAAAAAAAAAATGAGCAGCATCTTGGTTGCCTTGCACACATTCAGAATATTGCTACAACAGAGTCATCAATGTTAAAACTGACAAAGACATTTGATTTGAGTCTTGTCCATTTTAAAAATCTGTCAGGAATAACTATAGAAAAATAAACAGCACAGAGGCGCTTTCACAGCAACCCTACTCATAAACTCCATAATTTCTGCAGAATGCTAAAAATGAATATTAGGCACATGAATAACTAACATAGAGGACTAATATAGCTAGATAAACTACAAGTCAGGCTTAAAAGATATAAATATCTACAATAAGTTCTTAAAGGTATTATTAAACTGTACATGCAATTTTCTTTTAAAAAAAGGCGGGGGGGGGGGGCGCACCTGAGTGGCTCAGTCGGTTAAGCATCAGACTTTGGCTCAGGTCATGATCTCATGGTTTGTGAGTTCCAGCCCTGTGTCGGGCACTGGGCTGACAGCTCAGAGCCTGGAGCCCACTTCAGATTCTGTGTCTCCCTCTGCCTGACCCTCCGCTGTTTACACTCTGTCTCTAGCATTGTCTCAAAAATAAATAAACATTAAAAAAAATTTTTTTTTAATTAAATAAAAAACAAAACAAACAAAAAAACCAGGGGCGCCTCCGTGGCTCAGTTGGTTAAAAGTATTCCACTCTTGGTTTCATCTCAGATCATGATCTTACAGTTTGTGAGTTCGGGCCCAGCACCAGGTTCTGTGCTGACACTGCGGTACCTGCTTGGGATTCTCCCTCTCCCCTCTCTCTCTGCCCCTACCCCCTTCTGCTCTCTCGCTCTCTCTCTCTCTCGCTCTCAAAATAAATACACTTTAAAAAAAACAGGCTGTTAGGTTATATTTTTTAAATATCTATTCTCAGAGGATAAATATCGTTAGAGTAACTGATATCATTCTTACTAAAAGAGAACAGTAAAATGAAATTAACAGTCTTATAAACAGGAATTGAGATCTAATTTGTGCCTGGTTCTACAAAAATAGGCCAAGGAAGCCTATCATTTATTAGATTATTTAGGGTTGAATGTAAAAGACAAACAATTTTTGTAGGTGGTACCAGTTTGTTAATCCTAAAACATACATCTAAGAAAGCTGATTAAACTAGAATAAAAAATCCAATATAATTTATTTTAAAATCTCAGACCAAATTAGGATTTTGAGAATTAAGTAACTGTTCCACATTTGTAAAATATAGTCAAATAGCTGACAATAACATCAGTCAAAGCAAGAGAAAGAAGATGGGGGAAGGGTACTGATAATCAAAGCATATTCAGTATTACTTGAGGAATGCTCCTTGGATGAACAGTGATGATGTCATGCTATTCCATCTTTTAAGAACCTTCAGATTTTCACAAAAAGGACATTGTTGGACTGCTTCAATACCATAAAGCCCTTTTCCCTACATCTGTTAATCAGAGGGCTCAGGCTTAGAAAACAGCCAACTCAGTCAAACATTCAATCCCTTTAGAGAAAGAAAAATTGCCCCCTTACTCAGTCTAATTGGAACATGAACACATACATAAAATGAAATGGTAACTGATAAGGTTGCATAATTAAGGACCTTCTTGAAAAGAACATAACATTATCTCTCTTTAAAAATTAAAAAAGGGGCGCCTGGGTGGCGCAGTCGGTTAAGCGTCCGACTTCAGCCAGGTCACAATCTCGCGGTCTGTGAGTTCGAGCCCCGCGTTGGGCTCTGGGCCGATGGCTCAGAGCCTGGAGCCTGTTTCCGATTCTGTGTCTCCCTCTCTCTCTGCCCCTCCCCCGTTCATGCTCTGTCTCTCTCTGTCCCAAAAATAAATAAACGTTGAAAAAAAAAATTAAAAAATTTAAAAAAAAAGGTAATATATGTATTTGGGGAACAAAAATTTTGAAAGGTAGAAAGAATTGACAAGAAAAACTAAGTCTCCCAAGTACACCTATTTCTTTTTTTTTTTTTTTTCAACGTTTATTTATTTTTGGGACAGAGAGAGACAGAGCATGAACGGGGGAGGGGCAAAGAGAGAGGGAGACACAGAATCGGAAACAGGCTCCAGGCTCCGAGCCATTGGCCCAGAGCCCGACGCGGGGCTCGAACTCACGGACCGCGAGATCGTGACCTGGCTGAAGTCGGACGCTTAACCGACTGCGCCACCCAGGCGCCCCCCAAGTACACCTATTTCTATGTATCCTTGCATAGATTACCTGGGTGTGATTGTTAATAACCCTACAATGGGCCTCTAAGTGTTCAAGTGAAAAAATTACACTTCTCTGACTTTAAATCAAAAGCTGGAAATCATTAAGTTTAGTGAGGAAGGCATGTTGAAAGAAATGTTAACAGTGAGACCTTGTGTCAAAGAGCCAAGTTATAAAAGCAAAGGAAAAGTTCCTGAAGGAAATTGTTACTCCAGTGAACACATGTATGATAAGAAAGAGAAACTGCTTTATTGCTGATACGAAGAAAGGTGGTTTGGGTTTTTTTGTATACTATTTTTGCTTTTTTTTTTTTTTAAGTATAGTTAACATACATTACACAAGTTTCAGGTGTACAACATAGTGATTGAACACGTCTATACATTAATCTATACTTACCACAAGTGTAGCTACCATCTATCACCAAAGAACATTATTACAACACCACTGACTGTATCCTCTATGTAACATCCTTGATCCCTATGACTTACTCATTCCATAATTCGAAGCCTGTATCTCCCACTCTGGTTCACCCATTTTGTCTAACCCATCACCCCCTCCCTCTGGCAACCGCCAGTTTGTTCTCTGTATTTATGGGCTTGTTTCTGCTTTGTGTTTACTTATCTATTCGTTTGTTTTATGTTTTAGATTCCACATACAAGTTAAATCATATGGTATTTGTCTTTCTCTTATTTCATAGCATTATACCTTCTAGGTCCACCTATGATGTCACAAAGAACAAGCTCTTACTCTTTTTTGAGGCTGAGTAATATCCTATTGTATACCAAATCTTCTTTATCCATGCATCTATCAACAGACACCTGGATTGCTTTCATATCTTGGCTATTATAAATAACGCTGTAATAATCATAGGGGTGCATATATCTTTTCAAATTAGTGTTTTCATTTCCTCTGGGTAAATACCCAGTAGTGGAATTACTGGATCATATGGTATTTCTAGTTTTAATTTTTTTAGGAACCTCCACACTGTTTTCCACAGTGGTTGCACCAGTTTACATTCCCACCAACTGCACAAGACTTCCTTTTTCTCCACATCCTCACCAACGTTCGTTATTTCTTGCCTTTTTTCATTTTTTTTTTTTTTAATTTTTAGTCATCTCTACACCCAGCGTGGGGCTCAAACTTACAACCCGGAGATCAAAGGTCATATGCTCCACCAACTGAGCCAGCCAGGTGCCCCAATTTCTTGTCTTTTTGATGCTAGCCATTCTGACAGGTGTGAGGTGATATCTCATTATAATTTTGATTTGCACTTCCCTGATGATAAGTGATGTTGAGCATCTTTTCACGTGTCTATTGGCATGAGTATGCATGCCTTCCTTGGAAAAATGTCTATTCAGTTCCTCTGCCCATTTTAAATCAGATTATTTGGGATTTTTTGTGTTGAGTTGTATAAATTCTTTATATATTCTGGATATTAACCTGACATGGAGAAAGTTTTAGTGGTTTGGATAGAAGATCAAACCAGCAACAACATCCCCTTAAGCAAAAGTCTAATCCAGAGCAAGACCCTACCTCTCTTCAATTGTAGAGTCTGAGAGTTGAGGCGGCTGCCGAAGACAAGTTTGAAACAAGCAGAGGATGGTTCATGATGTTTAAGGAAAGAAGCCATCTCCATAACATAAAAGTACAAGGTGAAGCAGCAACTGCTGATGTAGAAGCTGCAGCAAGTTATTCAGAAGATCTAGCTAAGATAATTAATAAAGGTGGCTACACTAAAAACAACAGACTTTCAGTGTCAAGTAAACAGTCTTATATTGGAAGATAATGTCTTCTAGGACTTTCATACTTAGGAGAAGTCAATGCCTGGCTTCAAAGCTTCAAAGGGCAGGCTAACTTTCTTGTTTAGGGACTGTTGAAGCTGGTGACTATAAGTTGAGGCAATGCTCATGGACTGTTCTGAAAATCCTAATGCCTTTAAGAAGTATGCTAAACTTACTCTGCCTGTCATCTATAAATGGAACAAAGCCTGGATGACAGCACATCTGTTTACAACATGATTTACTGAGTACTTTTAGCACATTGTTGAGATCTATTGCTCAAGGGGGAAAAAAAAAGATTCCTTTCAAATATTACTGCTCATTGACAATGCATCTGGTCACCCAAGTACATGGAGATGTACAATGAGATTAATGTTGTTTTCATATCTGCTAATACAACATCCATTCTGCAGCCCCATGGACCAAAAGGTAATTTCAACTTTTGAGTCTTAGATTTGAAAATACAATTTGAGGGGTGCATGGATGGCTCAGTCAGCGACGTATGTGATTCTTGATCAAGGGTCTGCAGGTTTTAGCCCCACGCTGGATTAAAAATAAAAATTTGGGGCACCTGGGTGGCTCAGGTGGTTAAGCATCTGACTCTTGATTTGGGTCAGGTCATGATCTCACAGTCCTGAGTCCAAGCCCCACATGGGGCTCTGTGGTGATGGTGTGGAGACTGCTTGGGATTCTCTTTCTCCTTCTTTCTCTGCCCCTATCCTGCTTGTGCTCTCTCTCTCTCTCTCAAATAAAAAACTTTAAAAAAATGTTTTTTTTTTAATTAAAAAACAAAAATTAAAAAAATAAAAATTAAATCTTTAGGGGTGCCTGGGTGACTCAGTAGGTTAAGCGTCTTTTTGTTTTTAATTTTTAAAAAATGTTTGTTTATTTTTGAGAGATGGGAGAGACACAGCATGAGCAGAGAAGTGGCAGAGACAGGGAGACACAGAATCTAAAGCAGACTCCAGGCTTCACACTGTCAACATAGAGCCCAATGCAGGGCTCAAACTCACAAACCATGAGATCATGACCTGAGCCGAGGTTGGACGCTTAACTGATTGAAACACCCAGGCGCTCCTAAGCATCTGACTCTTGATCTCCGCTCAGGTATGATCTCATGGCAAGTGAGTTCGAGCCCCGGACCAGGCTCTGCGCTGGTGGTGCAGAGCCTGCTTGGGATTCTCTCTCCTTCTCTCTCTGCACCTGCCCTGCTCACACTTTCTCTCAAAATAAATAAATGAACTTAAAAAAATAAATAGGGGCTCCTGGGTGGCTTAATTGGTTGGGTGACTGACTTTGGCCCAGGTCATGATCTCACAGTTCGTGAGTTCGAGCCCCGTGTTGGGCTCTGTGCTGAAAGCTAGGAGCCTGGAGCCTGCTTTGGATTCTGTGTCTCCACCTCTCTCTGCCCCTCCCATGCTCATGCTCTGTATCTGTCTCTCAATAATAAATAAAACATTAAAAAAATTTTTTTAATAAAATAAATAAAATCTTTAATAAATAAATATACAATTTGTAAAGCTATAACTGCCATGGATAGTGCCTGATGGATCTAGGCAAAGTAAACAAAACTTTCTGAAAAGGATTCATCATTGTAGATGCCATTAACAACATTTACGATTCATGGGAAGAAGTCAAAATATCAACATTAACAGGAGACTGGAAGAAGTAGATTTCAATCCTCATGAACGACTTGAGAAGGAAGTAATGGCAGATGTGATGAAAATAGCAAGAGATTTAAATTTTGAAGTGGAGCCTAAAGATATAATTAAGTTGCTACAATCACATGATAAAATTTTAATGGTTGAGGAGTTCCTTTCTTATGGCTGAGCAAAGAAAGTAGTTCTTAAGATGGAATCTACTCCTATGGAAGATGCTAAGAAGACTGTTGAAATGACAACAAAGGATTTAAAATTTTCCACAGATTTCTCTGAAAAAGGAGTAGCAGGGTTTGACAAGACTTTAGACTTTTGACAAGACTGACTTTAGAGTTTTGAAAAATTAGTTTTGAAAAATGTCTACTCTGGGTACAATGCTATCAAACAGTACTGCATACAACAGAGAAATGTTTATGAAAGGAAGAGTCCATCAACGTGGCAAACTTCACTGTTGTCTTATTTTAAGAAAATGTCACAGTCCCCCTAACCTTCAGCAACCACCACCCTGATCAATCAGCAGTCATCTAATCTACATAGAGGCAAGATCCTGGACTAGCAAAAAGATTACAATTTACTGAAAGGTCAAATAGTGGTTAGCATTTTTTAGCAACAAGGTATTTTTTAATTAAGGTATGTACATTTTTAAGACATAATGCTATTGCAATATGTAGCAGACTACAAAATAGTTAAGTATATTTTTATATGCACAGGGAAGCCAAAAAATTCATTTGACTCATTTGATTTCAATACTCATTTCACTGTGGTGATCCAAACCAAGCCCACAATATCTCTGAGGTAATGCTGCATAAATGTTAGTACTATTAAAGGAAATTAGACTAAAATAATCAAATCATTTCAAATGTATCTTGTGACATATACAAATTTTCTTGTACATACAAAAACTATCTCCAGAAAGATACTTGGAAACTGGTAACATTGGTGGCCAATGTAAGGAAGAGACTCAAAAGCCTGGGACACAAAAATGAGAGGAAGACTTTTCACTATTTTGTATTTTTTGAATGGTGAATGTTTTACCTATTTAAAAACAAATGTTAAAAATTAAGGTAAGAGGGACACCTGGGTGGTTCAGTTGGTTGAGCTTCCGACTTCAGCTCAGGTCATGATCTCGCAGTCTGTGAGTTTGAGCCCTGCGTCGGGCTCTGTGCTGACAGCTCAGAGCCTGGAGCCTGTTTCAGATTCTGTGACTCCCTCTCTCTGCCCCTCCCCCGTTCATGCTCTGCCTCTCTCTGTCTCAAAAATAAATAAACGGTAAAAAATTTTTTGAAAAAAAATTAAGGTAAGAAATTCATTTTCTGGCCATAGCACTTACATGAAACTTAGTCCCAAATAAAGTTTAAGATTTTCATAATTTGCAATTCCAGAAGCACTCACCTCTCTAATGTCCCCTCATCCCCAATCAACAGATATTCTGAGAACTAGAAAAACAATTGTATGATACAACCATTAAGAATTATTTACAGTACTTAGGAGAAATCTAAATGCTGACTGATAAGAGCCGCTCTTTCCAGTTATTTCCCATTAATAAGATCATATAACACTTCTACTTGTCCATTCTTTCATTGTTTAATAATGCAACCACTAGTAAAGAAGGGCAAAGCAAATTACAGCGCCATGTTACAATACAAAAAAAAATTTTTTTTAAGATTTAATTTTTTTTTCAACGTTTATTTATTTTTGGGACAGAGAGAGACAGAGCATGAACGGGGGAAGGGCAGAGAGAGAGGGAGACACAGAATCGGAAGCAGGCTCCAGGCTCTGGGCCATCAGCCCAGAGCCCGACGCGGGGCTCGAACTCACGGACCGCGAGATCGTGACCTGGCTGAAGTCGGACGTTTAACCGACTGCGCCACCCAGGCGCCCCAAGATTTTATTTTTAAGTAATCTCTACATCCAATGTGGGAGCTGAATTTACAAGCCCAGGATCAAGAGTTGCGTGATCTACCAACTGAGCCAGCCAGACACCCTGATACAAAATTCTTTTAATGTCTCTCACACATACACTTTGATTCCCTCAAGACTGGAAGCGTATAGACTAAAATGTTGACAGCTATTACATATGAGTCCTAGAACGTATACACTTATTTTCTTCATTTTGCTTCTTCATTTTGCTTTCTTCATTTTTAGTTAGTTCTTTCAACGAATGCAGTTTGTAAGAATTTTTACAATGCAAATAAAAAACATTAGAATTTCAATGATTCTTCAAAGTGCTAGAAACTTGCCAGGTAGGAATGATGCAGAAATTTAAGTTTTAGTATAACTCAAAATCTGCAAGTATTACAACTTTGCAAAGGAGATTTATTTTCATTTAGATTTTTCAAAATTTCTTGCATACACTGAAAACCATTCTTTTTTTTCTTTTTTTGAGGCAGAGACAGAGTGTGCACAGGGGAGATGGGGAGACGCGGGGCTCGATCTCACAACCCTGGGATCATGACCTGAATTGAAATCAAGAGGCAGACGCTCAACTGACTGAGCCCCCCAGGCACCCCTGAAAAACATTCTTATAAAAAATTACTGGGTCAAAGATTTGGAGGGAAGAAAAAAGACTACCAAACTATTTAGATATCTACAATTCCATATTAACAAATTTTAAAATCTCACAAAGATGATAATCTGTCAAAATGGAAATTAGTTGAAAAACTAACCTGCATTCTTCAAAATATCATGAAAGACCAAAAAGACCAGGGAAACGTTCCAGAAGTTAAAGAAAACCAAAGACATATGACAAATAAATGCAATGTAGGTCCTCGATTGGGGGGAAAAATCCATCCTTAAAAGACATCATTGTGACAAACTAGAAAAACCTGAATATGGGCTGTATATTTGATAAGAGTATTGTACTGTTAAAATTCCTGACTGTGGCACTTTTATTGTGTTTAGTGAGACAATGGCCTTGTTCTTATGCAATAAATGCGTAAGTATTTACAATCACGTCTGCAATGAACTCAAATAGTTCAGGGGAATCAAGTCAGTATCTATGTAATACAGCAATAGTTATATACGTTAACAACTGGTGAAAATAGTTATATACGTTAAAAACTGGTGAATGTTCATAAGGAGTACATTGGGTATTCACTGCACAATTCTAGCAACTTTCCAATCTATCTTATATTTCTCAAAATAAAAAAGTTAGGAGATGGGGGCAACGCAGCTGGGGCGCCTCCTAGGAATGCAGACTACCACTATCATACTGGAGCTGCCCACTCTGGAGGATCCGAAAAGCACAGGAGGTAAAAATGACAGTTCTGTGCTTAAAGCTGCGGCCCACCTCTATGGAGCTCAGGGTGATAAGTCCAACAAAGACTTCATACTCCAGGGACAACTGGCTGGCTCAGGCAGTGGAGCATGCCACTGCTGATCTCAGGGTTGGAAGTATGAGCCTCAGGGTGGGTGTAGAGATTACTTACAATCTTAGGGGTGCCTGGGTGGTTGAGTCAGTTAAGTGGCCTATTCTTGATTTCGGCTCAGGTCATGATCTCACAGTTGTGAGATTAAGCCCAGCGCAAACAGTTCCAAAGGATTCGGCATTGAGTGGGCATGGAGCCTCTTTAAGATTCTCTTTCTCCCGGGGCGCCTGGGTGGCTCAGTCGGTTGGTCTGATTCTTGGCTTTGGCTCAGGTCATGATCTCATGGTTCAGGAGTTCAAGCCCCAAGTCGGGCTCTTTGCTTGAC
The DNA here is from genome assembly GCF_014898765.1 of Herpailurus yagouaroundi. Taxonomy (NCBI): domain Eukaryota; kingdom Metazoa; phylum Chordata; class Mammalia; order Carnivora; family Felidae; genus Herpailurus; species Herpailurus yagouaroundi. The sequence goes on along the minus strand of NW_024412446.1, from coordinate 7,367,085 downwards.
AGCCTGGAGTTTGGAGACTGGAGCCTGCTTCAGATTCTGTGTCTCCCTCTCTCTCTGCCCCTCACCTGCTCATGCTCTCTCTCTCTCTCAAAAATAAACATTAAAAAAAAATAAATAATTTTCAGATTCTCTTTCTCCCTCTCCCTTTGCCCCTCCTCCACACACACTCTCTCAAAAAAAAAAAAAAAATAGAGGAAGAAAGAAAAGCTAATAACTATTTAAACAACATGAAAAAAAGAATGTACACCGATCTGCATTTCAGGAAAGCAATGCAGGGCTAGATAGCAATATAAAAATATACTCCCGCCCTTTAACTCAATTCTACCTCTGGAAACTAAAAAAAGATCATAACAAATATGTTCATAATAGCATTAAGAGCTAAACAGCTAGAAACAATCTAAAGGTCTATTGCCAGAGAAATGAGTAAATGAATCCATTTGATGAATTTCTGTAAGCCATTTTAAAAATTCCAGTTTCATTCAAGGAGTATTAATGGCATGAGAAGGTGGCCACAATAAAAGCTTTAATAAACTGTACAATGCAATTTTCAAAATACACATAAGTGACATTTATTATGTCCTAAGTACTATATATATTTTTTTCTTGTCAAAGATATACACACTGGGGCGCCTGGGTGGCGCAGTCGGTTAAGCGTCC
>NW_024412446.1:7361481-7366328 GCF_014898765.1 Herpailurus yagouaroundi | reverse complement strand
GGGGGGGGTTAACATTCTTTATTTTTTTCTTAATATATGAAATTTATTGTCAGATTGGTTTCCATACAACACCCAGTGCTCATCCCAAAAGATGCCTTCTTCAATGCCCATCACCTCCCCTCCTCTCCCTCCCACCCCCCATCAACCTTCAGTTTGTTCTCAGTTTTTAAGAGTCTCTTATCTAAGCACTATATTAAGTACATTACATCCATTATTTAATTTATCCTCTTATAGGCATTTGTTTATTTTTGAGAGAGGGACAGAGACAGCAAGCAGGAGAGGGGCAGAGAGCAAGGGAGACACAATCTGAAGCAGGCTCTTGGTTCTGAGCTGTCAGCACAGAGCCTGACTCAGGGCACGTATCCATGAACCCTGAGATCATGACCTGAGCTGAAGTCGTTGACTGACCCACCCAGACGCCCTATAAAGGCACTATTAAGTGGCTCTTAAATAGAGATGTTATGAAGATTCAGATTTTTCACTTAGTAAAGCAACTGGCACACAGCAAACAGTAGTATTTACTTTTATATCCTCATATTCCAAATTTTGAAACTCAAGATTCAGAGAAATAAATTTGCTAAAATCACATAGCTAATAAGTGGTGGGACAGAAATCTGAACCTATGGGATTTAATTCTAGAATCTTTCCATTCTTAACTACTACACTCTACATGGTCTGTACATTAAAAATACAGAGAAGTAGTGGCACCCGTGTGGCTCAGTCAGTTAAGGGTCCTACTTCAGCTCAGGTCATGATCTCATAGATCTTGAGTCTGAGAGCCACATCTGTCTCTGTGCTGACAGTGTGGAGTCTGGAGCCTGCTTTGAGTTCTGTGTCTCCCTCTCTCTCTGCCCCTCCTCTGCTTACACTCTCTCTCTCAAAAATGAACAGACGTTAACAAAAAAAAATTGTTTTAACAATAAAAAAATATAAATAAATACAGAGAAGTAACAGTAAAGGAAATACACCAAAACAGTGATATCTCTAGGTGGTAAATTCAGTGATGGCTTTTATCTTCCAAATATTCTATATCTATATATGAATTACCTTTAAAACTATTTTTTCCAGAGAACTTTAAAATAACAGTAAAACAGCACCTGGCTAGCTGGCTCAGTTGGTGAAACAGGCAACTCTTGATCTCAGGGTTGTTAAGTCTGACCCCACTTTAGGTATAGGGATTACTTAGAAAGAAAAATCTTAAAAAAAAAAAAAAAAAAACTTACAAAAATAAATAAAATATTAGTAACACAGAAACCAACATTACAATACCTACAAGATATAAAATCTTCATCAAAAGCTTAGTCTTGTCCAGTATCACAATACTTTTAAAAAAAATTTTTTTTTCAACGTTTTTATTTATTTTTGGGACAGAGAGAGACAGAGCATGAACGGGGGAGGGGCAGAGAGAGAGGGAGACACAGAATCGGAAACAGGCTCCAGGCTCTGAGCCATCAGCCCAGAGCCCGACGCAGGGCTCGAACTCACGGACCGCGAGATCGTGACCTGGCTGAAGTCGGATGCTTAACCGACTGCGCCACCCAGGCGCCCCTGGTATCACAATACTTTTAAGAGTGGCAATATTTTCTGATAAAGGGAAACTACTGTTCTAAACTCAATAAACAAAATCTAATAATCTGAGAATAGCTTTAACTTAAAGAAATATTAGTCAGACCTCTTCTGTTTTTCAAGAAAATTTAAAGTGAATAGTTAAAATACACAATATGCCTGAATGTATAAAGTAATGCTATGCTGATTTATCAGCGCAGCATCAAATGACTATGATGGAGAAATGAAGAAAAAAAACATTTCACTTCTGGTATAACTATTCCCACTGTACATCTACAGTAACTTGGGTAATCGTAGTTTAGGTAAGTCAAGAATAATTCCGTTATTAACAAAAGGAGGGAAATATGTAACTTCAATATTCAAACTAGATTGCTCTTAAATTGTCATTTTAGATTTAGATTAGCCTTTTTTGGCCCTCTTTTTCCCTCGTCTCTTATCGGGGTATATTCTTAGTTCTGCCATTATCCAAAGGAGAACTGTCCTAACATACTTGTCTTAATTGCTTTCTAGATTGAAGAATCTTTTCACATTCTTTTATTAGCTCTACTGACAGCCAAACTCTATTTACATTCTTTTTTATTACCAGTGATTCAAGAGATAACAACTATGATAAAGCCCTGAAAAAGTACCAATCAGCTATGCTATTAGGGACAAAATAACGGACACCTCATTTATTTACTATACAGAAAGTTCAAAGGTACTATAAAGCTATGTATTTGACATCTCCACTTTAATATCTCAAAGGCACTTCTAACTCAACATAGTCTAATCACTCAAACTAATCATTCTGTGACTATATAAAACAGTGAGCCAACCGAATATATTCAATTCAGCAGTTCAGAAACCTAAGAGTTATTTTTCAACAACTCCCTTTCCTTCACCCATAACCTAATCCATCATCACATTTTGTAGATCTGTCCTCCTAAATCTTTCTCAAATTGACCCACTTTCCTACATCTCCACAATTTCCTCCTTATTCCACCTAGGCTACTACTTTATCTCATTTGGGCTGCCTTACTATAACAACTTCCTAAATAGTGCCATTGCATCCACTCGTGGCCCTTCTCCAATCCATTTGGTCTACTACAACTAGAATGACCTTTCAAAATGCAAATCTGATTATGTCATTCCCTCTACTTAAGTGTTCGATCCCTTTACATTGTATTTCAGTTGGAACAAAAATCATTAACATTAAAGGAATTACATTATCTGGTCCCACCCTACCTCGTTAGTCTCAACTCCTACTTCCTGTGCTCTGATGACACAGACCTCTCAGTTTATTGCCATGCTCCTTTTACCACAGAGCCTTGAACACACAGTAACTAAAAACACAGGTTCTAGAATTGTAATATCTAAATCCCAAAACTGGATCTGCCAACATACCAACTCTTGGCAGTTAACTTATTGGGAAAGCAACTTAATTTCTCTGACCTCAAATTTTTCACAACTCTACAATAGGGGAAATGGTAATACCTATGTCATTTTGTGAGGGTTAAATGAATTTTGTGTGGAGAACATAGTGCTCATAACCAGTAAGCACTTCATGCCAAATTCCTCTACTTTTTTTTTAATGTTTATTTATTTTGAGAAAGAGAACACATATGTATGGGAGAGGGGCAGAGAGAAAGGGAGAGAGAATCCCAAGCAGGTTCCATGCTGTCAGCATAGAGCCTGACTCAGAGCTCAATCCCAGGAACCATGAGATCATGACCTGAGCTGAAATCAAGAGTCAGACACTTAAACCAACTGAGCCACCCAGGTGCCCCCTTTTTTTTCTTATTATTTTTATTTACTTAAAATTTTTAATTCTGTGTCTCCCTCTCTGCCCCTTCCCCGCTCACACTGTCTCTCAAAATAAAATAAAAACATTAAAAAAAAATTTTTTTTAAAGTCTGTCTCTTGGTTTGTGTCTCTACTTTTTTTTCCTTTGCTTATTTTGTTCCTTAAATTTCACATATGAATGAAGTCATGTTATTTGTCTTTCTCTGACTTATTTCACTTAGCATTATACTCTCTAGCTCCAACCATGTTGTTGCAAATGGCAAGATTTCATTCCTTTTCACGGCTGAATAATATTCCATTGTGTATATATACCACCTCTTTTTTACCTATTCATCTATCAATGAACACATAAGCTGCTTCCATAATTTAGCTATTATAAATAATGCTGCAATAGGGGCAGCATTAGTCAGTTAAGCACCTGACTTTGACTCAGGTCATGGCCTCACAGATTGTGAGTTCAAGCCCTGCATCAGACTCTGTGCTGACAGTGCAAAGTCGGCTTGGGATTCTCACTCTGTCCTCTCTGTCCCTCCCTTACCCGTGCTTGCTCTCTCAAAATATATAAACTTTTTTTAAAAATAAATATATAAATAATGCTGCAATAAACCTAGGGGTGCATTAGTCTGAATTAGTGCTTTTGTGTTTTGGGGGCAAATATCCAGTAGTGCGATTACTGGATCATAGGGTACTTCTAACTTTTTTTTTTTAAGCTTTAAGTAATCTCTATGCCCAATATGGGGCTTGAATTCACGACCCCGAGATCATGAGTCATGTGCTCTTCCAACTGAGCCAGCCAGGCACCCCTATTTTTAACTCTGAGAAACCTGTGTACTATTTTCCACAGCTGCTGCACCAGTTTGCATTACCACCAACAGTGCACTAGGGTTCCTTTTCCTCCACATCCTTGATGACACTTGTTGTCTTTTTGATTTTAGCCATTCTGACAGGTGTGAGGTGCTATCTCATTGTAGTTCTGATTTGCATTTCCCTGATGACAAGTGATGTTGAGCATCTTTTTATGTGTCTGTTGACCATCTGTATGTCTTCTTTGGAGAAATGTCTGTTCATGTCTCCTGCCCATTTTTTTTTTTTTTGTAAGCTCTACGCCAAACATCGGACCTAAACTCATGACCGAGATCAAGAGCTGTATGCTCTACCAACTGAGCCCACCAGGCACCCCTCTTCCACCTATTTTTGAATTGGATTATTTGGTTTTGGGGTATTGAGTTGTATCAGTGCTTTATACATTTTTGGACACTAACTCTTTATCAGATATGTCATATGCAAATATCTTTTCCCATTCAGTAGGTTGCCTTTTAGTTTTGCTGATTGTTTCCTTTGCCGTGCAGAAGCTTTTTATTTTGATGTTATCTAAACTCCTCTACTTTCTTCAATCTCTGGTTATCATCTCCACTGGGAAACTTTTCCCACCCTAATTCTTCCAGGCAAAGTGTGTGTGTGTGTGTGTGTGTGTGTGTGTGTGTGTGTGTGTGTGTGTG
>NW_024412446.1:7314695-7361471 GCF_014898765.1 Herpailurus yagouaroundi | reverse complement strand
GTGTGTGTGTGTGTGTGTGTGTGTGTGTGTGTGTGTGTGTGTGATGCTTCCATAAGGTTTGCTTATACCCAGTTAGCACTCATCTGACTGCTCTGAATTGTTTACCGATCTCACCCAACGACTTACTGAGTTCCTTAAAGGCAGAAGCTATCTTATTAATCTTTGATCTGATATACCTAATACAACATCTCTCATAGCAGGCATTCAAGAAATGTAAGAGTCAATACAGAAATCAGGTAAACAATGAAAAATATGGTTTTAATACAAGAATTGTGACAGTAAATAAAAACTCTTTATGTACAGTTATGTTTTTTCAAAGTGTAGTCCACAGCCACCTGCATAAAAACTGCCTAGTATTTTTTTTAAATGCATACTCCTGGGCCCTTCATCAAACCTATATATATCTACAATTTTTCATATACATTTTTTGGTAAACCAAAGGTTGGGAATTGTTGGATTAGAATAAATAATGAGACCTTACACAATTACTAAATGTAAATTTAAGAAAATGAATAATACAAAAAAAAAAAGAAAATGAATAATACAATAGTCAAATATTACAATTCAAGGTCCTTAAAAGTAATGAAGTCATTTAATAGAACCTGCTTTTGAATCAGAGTCAATTATTTGTAAGTCAAGGTCACTGGTACATTGTGTTCAACATTTCTGAATAGGAGAATCCAAGAGATAAAATATAACTGTCTTAAGATTATTTCCAATAGGATATTCTCCTTAACCTAGTATGGAAGTGAAAAGGGGCAACAACTTAAAAATATAAACAATTTAACATTTTTCAAATCATGCCCAAACCTGAGAAGCACTAATAAGCAACAAAAAATGAACTACTTAGATTACAGTAAAATTTTAGTTTAAGAGTATAATTCACTCTGGAAATATGCTTTTAAGGGGCACCTGGGTGGCTCAGATAAGCGACCTACTTCAGCTCAGGTCATGATCATACGGCTTGTGAGTTCGAGCCCCACATCGGGCTCTGTGCTGACAGCTCAGAGCCTGGAGCCTGCTTAGGATTCTGTGTCTCCCTCTCTCTGCCCCTTCCCCAGCTCACACTCTGTCTCTGTCTCTGTCTCTGTCTCTGTCTCTCTCCCTCCCTCAAAAATAAATAAACATTAAAAAAAAAAAAGAAATATGCTTTTAATCCAAAGCACTTAGGTATATCAAAAAAAATTTCTCCATAAGAAATAATGGAAACTCAGATGATTAATTCCACAACCCAAAAATACTCATATAAAAATGATTTCCAACACTATAATACAAAATAATAAAGAAAATACAAAATATAAAGAAAAATAAACAAATTAACCTGCACTTATATTTGAAAACCTTCATGGCTGGTGTGAGGTAGACACGGGAGAGAAGGGTTACTGTGTAAGATGACTTTCACTATCACTGACAGAATCACTGCTATCTATTGGTTCAGTAGAATCTTCCTCTGCACAGGGGCCATTGTATACACTCGCATGGATGTTCATATAGTACAGTATTAATAAACTTGTTATATACTGTATTTAATGTAACTGGCAATAAGGCAGTAGAGGAAAGGGTCTATATGTGTAGGCAGCCTGACCTAGAATGAAGCAAAGCATTCCTAAGCTTACTCCTGTATGCAAATGCAAAGGACTGTCTGTCCGTAGGTGCTTTGAAGTGACAAAAAATACACTAGTGCCAGTTGTGGGCATCTTCCAAAGTTCTGAAAAATCACTGATTTCTGCCAAACACCACAGCCTGAGACCGAGCATCCAAAAATGGGAGACAATCACCCATGATCCCACAGCAAGAGACAGAGAGAGAGAGAAAGAGAGAGAGAGAGAGAGAGAGAGAGAGAGAGAGAGAGAGAGAGAAAGAACCACTGGCTCAGCTGTGATCATGTGACATTCAGCACTGCATACTTACTACTCGAATTGCAAGACATTGCTTGTTTATTGAGTTAAAATTTATTAGAAATGCTTGCTCGTCTTTCAGAACACTCACCGAACAAGTTATTGGCAATCCAAAGTTTAACTGTATTTAGGATATATCTGTTCTCAATTATCTTCATCATAAATTCTACTATATTAAGATCTACTTCAAGTTACATTTCTAAGCTTCGTGTCCTCCCTAATATTCCCAAAATGAACAGTTTAACAATACAAATGTTTTGGACTTTCCTTTCAATCATTACATAACTAAATAGAGAATCTGTTAACTAGTATTTACAGAGAAAATGAGTCAAAACACAAACCCTACCTTTTTGTCATTTTTTGTTCAAATAGAAGAAAAAGCTCTTGTGAGTTTCCCCAAATCTCAATATATAGTTTTCCTTTAATGCTAAAGTTACAAGATAAAAGTTGAATTTTTTTTACTGTCAACAAGATCTGGTGTATTGATTAGATCTTAAAATCTCTTTCAAAATAAAAAGTATACTGTATGACAGATATAAACAGACTCAGAAAATTAAAGCTACAAAATTAAAATTAGATATCCTTTAAGTCAATATTTACATTATGGAGGAGGGCCTGAAGGGTTCAGTGGTTGCCTAAGGTCACACTTAATAACAGACATGGAATTAAAAATCTAAATTTACTAAATGCATGGTAATATCCTGAATTGGATCCTGGAATAGGAAAAATGACTTCAGTGGGAAAATCTGGATAAATCTGAATAAAGTCAATAATTTACAGTTTCATATCAGTATTAATATTAACTCTATAATTCTGACAAATAGACCACTCTTACATAAAAATGTTAAAATTAGAGGAAGTTGGGTGAAAGGTACATGAGAACCGCACTAGCTATAATTTTTCTGTAAGTCTAAAATTATAAAATAAATATAAAAGGCTTACTTAAAAAACTCTAAATCTAAAACTAATTTCTTTTTTTTTTTTAAGTTTATTTATTTTGGGAGAGAGCATGCCCACAAGCAGGGGAAGAGGAAAGAGAGAGGGAAAGAGAGAATCCCAAGCAGGCTCCATGGTGTCAGCACAGAGCCTGACTTGGGACTTGATCCCATGAACCCTGAGACCATGACCTGAGCCGAAATCAAGGGTTGGAGCCTCAACCGACTGAGCAACCCAGGAACCCCTAAATCTAAAACTAACTTCTAATCCAGAATGCTTCCTTTCTGTTTGCATAAAATTCGCTAAACAGAAAGGCATTAGATTCTAATACTGTGTATTCAGAGGGAACAACATATAGCACCTCCTTATAGCTTATAACAACATATAAGCACTTCCCAACCAAATACAATCAAAAGAAATCCTCCCTGTTTTTCTGCTTAACAAGAAAATCTTGTTATATTCCAGGCATTTTGCTTATTTTATTGAATTGTCACAACTGTCCTAAAATAATTATCAACCTAAATTATACCTGAGGTTCAGAAAAGCTAAGTAATTTGCCTACTATCACATGGTTTTCACTATACCTCATCATTGACTTTTTTGCCAATCACCTAGGTACTTTTAGGATCATGTGTATTTGAATGAGTAAGAAGCATTTGTTACTAAATTTAAAAAATTCTACCTCCACAGTGTTCTTCATTTCCAAACCCTTACTGCCAATCACATAGCCACTACCTTTTGTTTAGGTCTCTGTCACCTCTTGTCTGGTCTAGAGAAAAAAGCCTCCCAAACAAGCATTCTAATCTCGTCTTTCCCCCTTAATCCATTATGACATACACCCATAGTCATATGGGCCTCCCAGAATGTATACCCACATTTTAGTAAAGGTACGGATTTCCTTCTGGGAAATAACCTCTCCTCTGCCTAGACAAAACTATGCATAAATATGCCTAGCTCTGGAGCGCCTGGCTGGCTCAGTCAGTGGAATGTGCGACTCTTGATCTCAAGGTTTTGAGTTTGAGCCCCATGCTGGGTGTAGTGAGAACTTAAAAAAATTAAATCCAAAAGAAATAAATATGCTACTTCTGCTCTTACAGAGGATTGGATATGAACCAAGCTAAGCCAACCCCACTCTCTGTTTTCAGAGTCTGGAATCTTGAGCAAAATGAAAAAAGTTTGGGGGGAAAATGGATGGCACTAATTTATTCTGGTGGCCTCCTGTTTAGAATGTCAATTCAGGGGCGCCTGGGTGGCGCAGTCGGTTAAGCGTCCGACTTCAGCCAGGTCACGATCTTGCGGTCCGGGAGTTCGAGCCCCGCGTCAGGCTCTGGGCTGATGGCTCGGAGCCTGGAGCCTGTTTCCGATTCTGTGTCTCCCTCTCTCTCTGCCCCTCCCCTGTTCATGCTCTGTCTCTCTCTGTCCCAAAAATAAACGTTGAAAAAAAAATTTTAAAAAAGAATGTCAATTCATTCCTGATATCAAGATCCCAAGAACTGTCCCAGACTGGCTCTCTAGCCTTCCTTTTGAGTCTATGAGCAATTTAGTAGCCTTACAATGACTTTCATTTCTCCATAAGATAGTCACCATCACTTTTCTGCTTGCAAACAAAGACCATAATGAATACAGCACTCTTGATTCATTTCAGATCTCTAAAGCACCTCGAAAGTATCACTCAATCCTCCTGTTCAAAAATTCAAATGAACCCACAAATTTTCACTATTATAATCTTCTCCAGAGTGACTTTTCAGAGTTCTCCCAACTTGGGTCCAATTGATATTTGTGAGCTTATTTCTCACCAATGACATCATGTATATTAGGGCTATTTTCTTCACTTGGAATGCTATCCGCACCATCTCTGCCTATAAATCTTATCCACCCTTCCAAATATACTTCTATTATCTTGTATGTAAATTCTTCATCAATTCCACTAACACAACAAGATACTGTAGAAAAATCCTCATGCAACTTTGTATCTATTTTATTACATATTCTGCATTCACTTACTACTGTATGAGTTATATTCTTCCACAGACCCCACTAACTCTTCCAAAAGGCAAAAGAGTGGAAATACGTCAAGTATGTGCTGACACAATTCAATCAAAAATAATACCACCAGGGACACCTGGCTGCCACAATCAGAGGGGCACACAACTCTTAGTCTCACAGTCATGAGTTCGAGCCCCATGTTGGATGTAGACATTACCTAAATAAATAAAACTTAAAAAAAAAAAAAGAGTATCACAATATTGGCTATATTGGCTATTCATATTATGACAAAATTTAAGCCAATCAAACTGTTTTGAAACTTGGTATATGCAATTTCAGGATCAACTTCTGTTTCTGAGTGATGATAGAGTAATTGGGACAGGATTTATATTCCTGTCATAAGATCTGAAAAGCTGGAAAAATATAAAATTCCTTTTTAGACACTGCACAAGAGGCAGTACATGACCACAATCTCTGCTAGAAGTGAAACAAGGTAAGTTCTAGGGTTACTGCTTTCTACCTAGAAACACTTTCTAGAATGCAGTATAGGCAAAGAGATTCCAAGAAAAGCACAGCAGTCTCTGAGCAAAGAAGACAAATATCAGGGGTGCCTGGATGGCTCGACTGGTTAAGCATTCAACTCGTGGTTTTGGCACAGGTCATAACCTCATGGTTCTTGAGTTCAGGTCCCATACTGGGCTCAGTGCTGACAGTGTGGAGCCTACTTGGGATTCTCTCTCTCCTCTCTCTGCCCCTCCCCTGCTCACAGTCTCTCTCCCTCTCTCAAAATAAATAAATTTTAAAGTTATTAAAAAAAAAAGACAGATCAGAGTTTAGGAAGACCAAGCCAACTGAAATAGAGAAAGTAGACTTTCTGGAGAAAGAATTTCAGAACTGTTCAGCAGATGCCTTCCAGTATCTCTGGCTGAATACAAAACTGCACATGCACAGGTTTCCTGAAACTCTGTAAGGCCAGGCAAAGAACAACTATGGGGGAGCTAAACTCCCAGAGGTCACACAGGCTAGAAGATGGTCTCAGTTCCAACTCAACCATGGTGGAGAATCCTTAGAGACTTAGAGAACTCAGTAGAGTCCCCAAAAGGGTCATAACTTACCAGCAGAGCTAAATTAGCATTCCTGAAGGGATTAAGGCAATCCACAAGCAAGTGCCCATCAAGACAAAGTGTAATGTTCTTTAAAAGATAAGCAAAAAATTCAGAATAAAAAAAAAAGAGGGGAGAATATACTAAACTCAATCAAAAATTAAAAGATATACCAGGGGCGCCTGGGTGGCGCAGTCGGTTAAGCGTCCGACTTCAGCCAGGTCACGATCTCGCGGTCCGTGAGTTCGAGCCCCGCGTCGGGCTCTGGGCTGATGGCTCAGAGCCTGGAGCCTGTTTCCGATTCTGTGTCTCCCTCTCTCTCTGCCCCTCCCCCGTTCATGCTCTGTCTCTCTCTGTCCCAAAAATAAATAAACGTTGAAAAAAAAAATTAAAAAAAAAAAGATATACCAAAAACTGCTGACTTCAGCAGTACATATACTAAAACTAGAATGACACAGAGATTAGTAAGGTTCATATGCAAGGATGACATGTAAATTTGTGAAGTGTTCCATATTTTTAAAAAAAGGAAAAACTGCAGGGACATCTGACTGGCTCAGTTGGTGGAGCATGTGATTCTTGATCTTGGGGTTGTAAATTCAAGCCCCATATTGGATGTAAAGATTACTTAAAAATAAAATATTTTAGGCAAGCCTGGGTGGCTGAGTCACTTGAGTGTCCAACTTTTGATTTCAGCTCAGGTTATGATCTCACTGTTTGTGGGTTCAAGCCCGATGTCAGGCCCCATGCTGACTGTGCAGAGCTTGCTTTGGATTCTCTCTCTCCCCCTCTCCTCTGCCTTTTCCCCACTCTCACACACATGCTCTCTCAAAATAAATAAACTTAAAAACATTAAAATAAAATAGAATATTTTAAAAAAGAAAAAGACATACCAAAAAACCCAAGAAATGCTATCCATAACCAACAGAAAACTTGGTCAACAAAAACAGATCTCAGAATGAAAGAGAAATTAGCAAAAAAGAGCATTAGTTATTCTAAGTATCTACAATTATTTAAATAAAAACATATACAAAACAAAGAGAGAAAGGAGAAAGGAAAAAAACAAAACAGAGCAAAATGGAACTTCAAAAGATGAAAAATACAATTCAGAAATCAAAAAATACACTAGATGGGATTAATATGACATAGGACAGTGAAGAAAACACATAAATTTTTAAAAGATCTACTAATATGGAGACATGAAAATAAAAAACCATGTAACAGCACAATTAAAAAAGAAAAAATGTGTAGGATCACAGTGACTGTGGGACAATATTAAATGGTCTAACATATATGCAACTGGAGTACCACATAAGAAGATGAACTAAAAAATTATTAGAAGAAATAATGACCAAAAATTTCTTAATTTTGATGGAAACTTTAATCCCACAGATTCAAGAAACTCAATAAACACCTCCAGGATAACCTCAAATCAAGATGAAGGTACACTATAGTTAATTTATTGAAAAACCAATAATAAAAAGCCTTACGACTAGTCAGAGAAAAGACATATTTCCTACAGAAAAAAAATAATAAGAATGTAGAATTCACATCTAAAACTGCCATGTCAAAAACATATCAGCATGGGGGTGCCTCGGTGGCTCAGTCAGTTGAGCTTCCAACTTCAGCTCAGGTCAGGATCTCAGGGTTCGTAGGTTTAAGCCCCGGCAATGGGCTTGCTGCTGTCAGCACAGAGCCCACTTCGGATCCTCTGTCCACCCCCGCCCCCTTCTCTCTGTCCTTCCCTGGCTTGCATGCACACTCTCTCCCTCAAAAAATAAACAAACATTAAAACATATACCACAATCCTAAATGCATATGCACCTGATAAAACTTCAAAATACATGAAGAAAAACAGACAAAACTTTAAAAAGACAAATGAGGGGCACCTGGCTCAGTTGGTTGGGTGTCTGACTTTGACTCAGGTCATGATCTCATGGTTTGTGGGTTCAAGCTCCGCATCAGGCTTCCTGCTGACAGCATGGAGCCTACTTGGGATTTCTGTATCTCCCTCTCTCTTTGCCCCTCCCCTGCTTGTGCTCTGTCTCTGTCTCTCAAAAGTAAATAAACATTTAAAAAAATTTTTTTTAATTAAGAACATAAAAAGACAAATGAAAAATTATACTTAACATTCCAAAATTACTCTCTATAACTGAACAAACAAATACAGAACATCAATAAGGATACAGAAACTTAACACTCAAATAATTTAACCTAATTCACATTTATAAAGCACTCCATCTAACAAAGAATGCACATTCTTCTCAAATGCTTATGTAACATTAACCAAACCAGACATACACCCAGCCATAAAACAAGTCAAAACAAGGTGCCTGGTTGGCTTAATCAGTGAAACTTGCAGCTCCTGACCTTGGGGTTGAGTTTCAGCCCCCTATTAGGTGTAGAGATCACTTAAAAAACAAAACCTTTAAAAAAAAAAAAAAAGTCTCAACAGGAGTACCTGGGTGGCTCAGTCAGTTAAGCGTCCAACTTCAGCTCAGGTCAGGATCCCACAGCCCATGAGTTAGAGCCCCATGTGAGGCTCTGTGCTGACAGCTCAGAGTCTGGAGCCTGCTTTGGATTCTGTGCCTCCCTCTCTCTCTGCCCCTTCCCCACTTGTGCTCTCTCTCTCTCTCAAAAATAAAAACATTAAAAATAATTTTAAGGAAAAAAAAGTCTCAACAAATACAAAAGAATTAAATTCATACAGAGTGTATTCTCTGACCACATAGAATTAGAAACTAAATCAGGAACGTTCCTAAATATTTGGAAATTAAACAACACAATTCTAAATTTTTTTTTTAACGTTTATTTATTTTTGAGACAGAGAGAGACAGAGCATGAACGGGGGAGGGGCAGAGAGAGAGGGAGACACAGAATCGGAAGCAGGCTCCAGGTTCTGAGCTGTCAGCCCAGAGCCCACGCGAGGCTCGAACTCACGGACCGCGAGATCGTGACCTGAGCTGAAGTCAGACGCTTAACCGACTGAGCCACCCAGGTGCCCCAAAACAACACAATTCTAAATAACATATAGTGGGGGTACTGAAGCCACTGTCACCAAGTCTAGATCCAATGCCACACATATGCACACCCACCTGGCCTAACAAGAACCCTCAATTCCTTTTGGTTCTAAATCCAATGTGGCAATTCTCAAGGATCAGCTTGGGAGGGAGGGAGGGAGGGAGGGAGGAAGGGAGGAAGGCAGGCAGGCAGGCCATAACCCCAAGAGTAAGATTACGGTTTTTGAGTTGGTGCTGTTGGCATGGCCTGTGCCATCAGTCTCTTTTTTTTATTTTAGAGAGACAGAGTTTGTGAACGGGTAGAGGGGCAGAGGGAAAGAGAAAGAGAATCTTAAGCAGGCTCCACTCTCAGCACGGAGCCCCACAAGGGGATCTATCTCACAACTGGAAGATCATGACCTGAGCAGAAACCAAGAATTTAACCAGGGTCCTGCCATCAGTCTCTCAATGAAGGACTTGGAAAATGAACTTGCTCTTACTGATATCATGAAAGACAAACTGAAGGGACAGATGATGGATCTCCAACACGGCAGCCTTTTCCTTAGAACACCAAAAACTGCCTCTGGTAAAGACTGTAACATGACTGCAAACTCCAAGCTGGTTATTATCACAGCTGGGGCCTATTAGCAAGAGACTGTCCAGCGTAAAGCAAACATATTTAAATTCATCATTTGTAATTATTGTAAAATAGAGCCTAAACTGCAAGTTGCTTGTTGTTTCCAATCCTGTGGATATCTTGACACGTGTGGCTTGGAAGATAAGCACCTTTCCAAAAACACTGTGTTATTGAAAGTGGTTGCAATCTGGATTCAGTCTGGCTCCATTACCTAATGGGGGAAAGGCTGGGAGTTCAGCCATTAAGCTGTCATGGGTGGGTCCTTGGTGAGCATGGAGACTCTAGTGTACCTGCATGGAGCAAATGTTGCTGGTGTCTCCCAGAAGTATCTGCACCCTGACAGAGACAGTAATGCAGATAAGTAACAGTGGAAAGAGGCTTAGAAACAGTGCGTATAAGGTCATCAAACGGAAAGACTACACATCCTGTGGCAGATTTGGCAGAAAGTATAATGAAGAATCTTAGGAGGGTGCATCCAATTTCCACCATGATTAAGGGATTCTATGGAATAAAACATGATGTCTTCCTCTGTGTTCCTTGAGACAGAATGGAATCTCAGATGTTGTAAAGGTGAATCTGACTCCTGAGGAAGAGGCCTACTTGAAGAAGAGTACAGATACACTTCAGGGGGATCCAAAAAGAACTGCAGTTTTAAAGTTTTCTACTATTGTACCACTTCACTGTTTAGGCTACAACAGGATTTTAGTTGGAGGTTGTATATATTGTCCTTATTATGTTACTCTAGTAATTATTAAAATGATCTAGGAAAAACATCAGTTTCCTCAAGTTGCAAACAGAATAGCTCATAAAACCCTGCAGCCATATGCTGATATTGGATGATACCTATCTTATGTAGTCCTAAATTGGTTAATGTAAAATATAAAATAGTTCTACCACCTAAGAGGCACCAGTGACATTGCTGCATATGTTACAGTTGTTCTTCAAATCATATATGTATTTACTGTGTGTGATATATGATTCCTGGTTCTTTCACCCAACATGCCTCATACAACTTTTTTCTCCAGTTAACCACATCCTGGGATCCAAAGTATACATTCAATATTGCATATATTGTGCAGAACTGTTCCAACAGATCTTGTGTACTACATATATCAGAATAGTATACATTGCCATACTGTAACAAAACAAAACAAAAAAAAGATCTACATGTAAACAATGCAACCAACTATCCAAGAGTCATACCAATTAAAATACCAAATAAACTTTGAACAGTAAAAAATAAACAAACAAATAAACAAAAACATGTGGTAGGTCAAAGAGAAGCATATGGGAAAATAAGAAAATATTCTGAATTGAATAAAAGTGGAAACAGGATTCAAACTTTGTGGTTCAGAACTAAACAAGTACTTAAGAGGAAATTTGTAACATTAAATCCCTGCATTAGAAAACAAGAACGATGTAAAGTCACACCATAAGCATCCAGCTTAGGAAATAAACAAAACAAACGAAAAAAAGCAAATTAAATACAATAAAAGCAGAAGGAGGAAAATAATAAAGAGTAAAACCCAATGAAATTGAAAACAAAACAAACCAAGAGAAAAAGCAATTTCACCAAAATCCAGTTCTTTGAAAAGGTAAAATAGATAAATCTCAAGCCAAGTGATCCAAAAAGAAAGAGAAAGGATACAAATTACTAGTATCAGGCATTAAAAAGGGGCTATCACTTACAGACCCTACAGACAGGGGCTCCTGGGTGGCTCAGTCAGTTAAGCATCAAACTTCGGCTCAGATGATGATCTCATGGTTCCTAAGTACAAGCCCCACATCAGGCTCTCTGCTGTCACTGCAGAGCCTGCTTCAGATCCTCTGTCCCCCACCTCCCCACCACTCTTGCACTCACACATGCTCGCTCACTCACTCAAAAATATACTTTAAATAAAATTATGAGAATGTTATGTATAATTTTATCAGTTAATTTGATAAAAACAAACTATCAAAGTGAACTCAAGAATAAATAGACACCCTAAATAACTGTTTTACTTTTTTTTTTTTTAAGTTTATTTACTTTTTTGGTAATCTCTTTACCAAATGTGAGGCTTGAACTTATGACCCCAAGATCAAGAGTCACATGCTCTTTGGACTGAGCCAGCCAGGTGCCCCTAACTATGTTTGTTTTAAATAAATTGCATTTTTTACGGGGCACCTGGGTGGCTCAGTTGGTTAAAACGTCTGACTTCAGCTCAGGTCACGATCTCGCGGTCCATGAGTTCGAGCCCTGCATCAGGCTCTGGGCTGATGGCTCAGAGCCTGGAGCCTGCTTCCAATTCTGTGTCTCCCTCTCTCTCTGCCCCTGCCCCGTTCATGCTCTGTCTCTCTCTGTCTCAAAAATAAATAAAAAATGTTAAAAAAAAAAATTAAAAAAAAGAGAATGAAAGGAATGAGAGAAAATATTTTAAAAATAAATAAATAAATAAGTTGCATTTTTTAATGTTTATTTATTTATTTTGAGAGAGAGAGTGTGTGTGTGCAGCACAAGCGTGAGAGTGAGTGAAGAGAGAGAATCTCAAGCAGGCTCCGTGCTAGAAGTACAGAGCCGGATGTAAGGCTTGGATCTCATGAACCATGAGATCATGACCTGAACCAAATCAAGAGTCAGATGCTTAACTAACTGCGCCACCCAGGTGCTCCTAAATAAACTGAATTTAAATGCCTTGTCACAAATAAAATTGAACCCAAATGGTTTCACTGGTAAATTCTACCAAATATTTAAGAAAGAAATAACATCAGGGCACCTGAGGGGCTCAGTTAAGCATCTGACTCTTGATCTCTGCTCAGGTAATGATCTCAATGTTCATGGGATCCAGTCCTGGTCAGGCTCTGTGCTGACAGTGCAGAACCTGCTTGAGATTCTTCTCTTTCCCTCTTTCTCTGCCCCTCCCCTGCTCATGCTTGCATGTACTGTCTCAAAATAAACATTAAAAAAAAAAAATCACATCAGTTCTACATAAACAGTTCTAGCATATAAACACTTAGCAATTTAACTTAAGTCGTCAACAATACCATGATACCAAAATCAGATACGAACAAGAAATCTACAAACCAGTATCTCCCTTAGATATGAATGCAAAAACTCTGAACAAAGTATGAGTAAATAGAACCTAGCAACTTATGAAAATAATAATGTATCATCACCAAGTGGAGTTCATCCCTGGAGTGAAAAATCAACCTATATAACTCATTATATTAGACTTAAAAAGTATAATTATATGATTTCGGTAGAGGCAAAAAAAAAAAAAAATTGACAAAGTTCAATTCATTCATGGCAGAAACTCAGCAAACTGAAAATAGAAGGAACTTCCTGAACTTGATAAAGAATATCTATAAGACTACAAGAACCCTACAGTTAACATCGTATATAATGATGAAAGACTAAGTACTTTTCCCATAAGATGGGGAACAAGGCAAGGATATCCACTCTCACCACACCTATTCCAGATTGTACTGAAGGATCTAGTCAGTGCAATAAGGCATGCATGCATGCATGCATGCATGCATGCATAAATAAATAAATAAATAAATAAGCAAGCATTCACATTGGAAAGGAAGAAATAAAATTATCTTTAATCATAAACAAAACTGTCTACTTAGAAAATCCCAAATAATCTATAAAATAGCTTCTCAAACTTACTAGTAAGTGATTTCTTAAGGTTGTACAATACAAAGTCAATACACAAAAATCAACGTATTTTTACACAGTAGTAGCAAAACAAGTTTGGAGGAAAAAAGTAACATTTACAATAACATCAAAAATCATTACTTAGGAATAAATCTAACAAATATGTGCAAAATTTGTATGCTGATAACTACAAAGCACTGATGACAGAAATCATAGATAACCTAAATAAACAGAGAGATACGCTCTACTGGTAGACCGGAAGACTCAATATTGTTAAGGTGTTCATGCTCTCCAAATCGCTCTCCATGATGCCATACAATCTCAAAAGACTAATGGTCTTTTTTTTTTTTTTTTTAAAGAAACTGACAAACGTATTCTAAAACTTACATTAAAAAGAAAAGCACCTAGGGGCACGTGGGTGGCTCACTCAGCTAAGAGTCCGACGTCGCCTCCGGTCATGACCTCGTGGTTCTCTGGGTTCAAGCCCAACTTCAGGCTCTGTGCTAATTATGCTCTCTGGAGTCTCCCTCTCTCTCTGCCCCTCCCCCACTCACTCTGTTTCTGTCTCTCTCTCAAAAATAAACAAACATTTAAAAAAAAAAAAAGAAAGAAAGAAAGAAATCAAGGGGCACCTGGGCGGCTCAGTTGGTTAAGCATCCGACTTTGATTTCAGCTCAGGTCACGAGCAGTTCATGGGTTCCAGCCCCGCACTGGGCTCCACGCTGACAGTTCAGAGCCTCCTTGGCATTCTTTCTCTCTCCCTCTCTCTCTCTGCCCCTCCCCTGCTCGTGCTCTCTCTCTCTCTCTCTCTCAAAATAAATAAATAAACTTAAAAAAAAGTTTTTTATTTTATTAATTTTTTATGTTTATTCAGTTTTGAAAGACAGAGACAGAGCACAAGCAGGGGTGGGGCGGAGAGAGAGGGGGACACAGAATCCGAAGCAGGCTCTGGGATCTGATCTGTTAGCACAGAGCCCGACACAGGGCTCGACCTCACGAATTGCGAGATCATGACCTGAGCTGAAGCTGGATGCTCAACCAACTGAGCCACCCAGGCGCCCCTCAAAAAAAGTTTTTTAATAAAAAAAAAAAAAAGGAATTGATAAACTAGACTTCATCAAAATTGAAAACTTCTGTTCTCTGAAAGGTAATATTAATAAAATACAAGCCTGAGAGAAAAGATTTGCAAAACACATACCTAACATGTTAATTAACTTGGATTTAAATGAAATTTAAAGAGGCGGCTGGATGGCTCAATCAGTTAAAACGTCCAACTTCAGCTCAGGTCATGATCTAGCAGTTCATGGGTTCGAGCCCCTCATTGGGCTCTGTGCTGACAGCTCAGAACCTGGAGCCTGCTTCGGATTTTGTGTCTCCCTCTCTCTCTGCTCCTCCCCTGTTCATGCTCTGTCTCTCTCTGACTCAAAAATAAATAAAACATTAAAAAAAATTTAATTTCTAATTATAATACTCAGAAAACTATAGAACTCCCCCCTTTTTTTTTTAAGTTTATTTTTTGAGAGAGCAAGCGAGCACAGGGAAGGGACAGAGAGAGGGAGAAAGAATCCCAAGCCGGCTCTGCACTGACAGTAGGGAGCCTCATGCGGGGCTTGAACCCATGAACTGTGATTTTATGACCCGAGCTGAAATCAAGAGTTAAACGCTTAACCCACTGAGCCACCCAGATGTCCCTAGAACACTTATGATAGAAAGTGAAAAAGACACAAAGAAATGGAAAAACATTCCATGCTCATGGACTAGAAGAATAAACATAGTTAAAATGTCTATATTACCCAAAGCAATCTACACATTTAATGCAATCCCTATCAAAATACCACCAGCATTTTTTCAGAGCTAGAACAAAGAATCCTGAAATAGCGTGGAACCACAAAAGACTTCGAATAGCCAAAGTAATCCTGAAAAAGACATCACAATTCCAGATTTCAAGCTATATCACGAACCTGTAGTCATCAAGACAGTATGGTACTGGCAGAAAAACAGACACACAGATCAATGGAACAGAACAGAAAACCCAGAAATGGACCCACAACTATATGGTAACTAATCTTCAAACAAAGCAGGAAAGAATATCCAATGGAAAAAAGACAGTCCCTTCAACAAATGGTGTTGGGAAAACTGGACAGCAACATGTAGAAGAATGACACTGGACCACTTTCTTACACCATACACAAAAATAAATTCAAAATGGATGTAAGACCTAAATGTGAGACAGGAAACTATGAAAATCCTACAGGAGAACACAGGCAGCAACCTCTTTGACCTCAGCCACAGCAACTTCTTACTAGACACGTTGCCAAAGGCAAAGGAAACAAAAGCAAACATGAACTACTGGGACTTCATCAAGATAAAAAGCTTCTGCACAGCAAAGGAAACAATCAGCAAAACTAAAAGGCAGCTTGCGGAATGGGAGAAAGATATTTACTAATGACATATCTGATAAAAGGTTAGTATTCAAAATCTATAAAGAACTTATCAAATTCAACACCCAAAAAACAAATAACCCAGTCAAGAAATGGGCAAAAGACATGAATAGACACTCTTCCAAAGAAGGCATCCAGATGTCTAACAGATACATGAAAAGATGCTCAACATTACTTATCATCAGGGAAATCTAAATCAAAACCACAATGAGATACCACCCCACACCTGTCGGAATGGCTGAAGTTAACACAAGAAACAACAGGTGTTGGTAAGGATGTGGTGAAAGGTGAACCCTCTTGCACTGTTGGTGGGAATGCAAACTGGTGCAGCCCCTCTAGAGAACAGTATGGAGGTTCTCAAGAAACTAAAAATAGAAATACCCTAGGACCCAGCAATTACACTATTAGGTATTTACCCAAAGGATACAAAAATACAGATTTAAAGGGGTACATGCACACCAATGTTTATAGCAGCATTAGCAACTATAGTCAAACTATGGAGAGAGCCCAAATATCCATCAACTGATGAATGATAAAGAAGATGTGGTATATACACAATGGAATATTACTCAGCCATCAAAAAGAATGAAATCTTGTCATTTGCAATGACGTGCTCAGAGCTAGAATGTATTAGGCTAAGTGAAATAAGTCAGAGAAAGACAAATACCATATAATTTCACTCATATGTAGGATTTAAGAAACAAAACAGATGAATACATGGGAAGGGGAGGAAAATAAAAAGAGGGGGAAACAAACCACAAAAGACTCTTAATGACAGAGAAGTAACTATGGGCTGACAGAGGGAGGTGGGTGGGTGGGAGATGGGCGAGACGGGTGATGTGTACTAAGGAGGGCATTTGTTGTGATGAGCACTGGGTATTGCATGTTAAGTGATGAATCACTGAATTCTACTCCTGAAACCAATATTGCACTGTACGCTAACTAAAATTTAAATTAAAAAATAAAATATGATAACATTTCTAATTATATATAATGTTGGAAGGAGTCATACTCTTAAGAAAATTTAAACTAGCGTCACCATATCCCTTCTTGTTTTACAATCTCTTCTTTTTAACTACCCATAGTACTTTGTATTTGTACCAAACAGTTTGGCACTTAATTACATAGTAACACCAAATATTTTGTATCTTCCCAGACTTTTTTTTTTGGTAACTTAAGCATACCTCTTTGAGAATCAAAAGTTTTATATTTTTCCATAGAAGATAAACAAACGGCCAATAAGCAAATGAAAAGATGGTTAATGTCCTTAGTAGGAAAATGCAAATCAAAACCACAAAGAGGTAGCACTCACACACAGTAGGATGGCTTATAAATTTTTTTTTTTAATTTTTAACGGAAAATAACTGTTGGAATGCATGTGGACAAACCAAAATCCCTGTGCATTGCTAGTGGAAACATAAAGTAGTTTAGTCTCTGTGAAAAACACCTGGCAGTTCCTCAAAGTTAAAACACAGAATTATCATATGACCCAGCAATTTCACGCCTAGGTATATACCCACAAGAACTGAAAACAGGTACTCAAAGAAGTACATGTGCACACACACATGTTCATTGTAGCACTATTCACAACAACCAAAGGTAAAAATCACCCAAACGTCCAACAAATGAATGAATAAACAAACTGTAGTATGTACATACAATCGAGTAGAATTAAGCCATAAAAAGGAATAAAGTACTAATACAAACTACAGTGTGGATGAACCTCTAAAACATTAAGTGAAAGAGGAACCTGGGTGGCCCATTTGGTTAAGTGTCCAACTTCAGCTCAGGTCATGATTTCACGATTTATGAGTTCAAACCCTGCATCAGGCTCTCTGCTGTCAGTGCAGAGCCCACTTAGGATACCCTGTCCCCTTCTCTCTCTGCCCCTCCCCTGATTGTGCTCTCTTTTTCTCTCAAAAATAAACACTTAAAAAATTTTAAATAAATAATATTAAATGAAAAAGGCCAGATACAAAAGGTTTTATATGATTCCATTTATATGAAATATCCAGAACAGATAAATCTACAGAGACAGAGCACAGATTGGTGGTTATCAAGGCAGCATACTATAGTTAATAATATTGTATTGCGTATCTAAAAGTTGCTAAGACACCAGACCTTAAAAGTTCTCATCACAACAAAAAAGTATTTGTAACTTTGTATGGTGACAGATGTTAACCAGACTTATTGTGGTGATCATTTTGCTATATAAATATTAAGTCATTATGTTGTATAACTGAAATTAGTATAATGTTATATGTCAATTATACTTCAATTTTAAAAAAAGATATATTTGCAAAAGTAATTTATGATAATCTGGAATGTTAGAAACTTTTTCTAGCTTAATCTGAGTGATAGGTACATCTGTAAAACTTCATTTGTATAAGTAACCATTTGTATATTTTACCACAATTGAAAGAAAGACCCACAAATAGTTGCCACATAATACAGTACCTTTGTAGGTTTGAACAGTTAACAGAAGAGTGGTCTGTCAGGAGATAAATCACACTAATATGTAAGAGGAACTGAAATGGGAAAGGAAAAAATAGCCCTTAAAGTAATTTAGAATTGGAGCACCTGGGTGGCTCAGTCAGTTAAGCATCCAACTCTTGATTTCGGCTTAGGTCTTGATCCCAAAGGGATGGGATCAAGCCCCACGTCAGGCTCTACGCTGAGCATGGGGCCTAAGATTCTCTCTCTCTCTGTCTCTCTCTCTCTCTCCCCCCTCTGCCCCACTCCCCTGCTCATGTGCTCTCTAAAATAAAATAATAAAGTAACTTGGACTCAAGGTAATAATACTAACACTTTATACCAAGTACTGTTCTAAGAACTAACTATACATATAACAATGCATCTAATCCTTCTCATAACTCTACATGACAGGTATTATTATTATCCTCATTTTACAGATGATGAAACTTAAGCCCAAAAAGGTTAAGTAATTTACTCAAGGTCACACAGCAATGAGAACTTTCCCCATGATAATAAACTTATTTTTTTTACCATAACATACATACCTATGAATATACAACAAAACAAAAACGAAGATAAACTAAAACTGGCATTCTCACAACTGGCATTCTCACTAAAACTGGCATTCTCACAACTGGCATTCTCACTAAAACTGGCATTCTCACAACTGGCATTCTCTTTGGTTTCTACAAAACCAGAGACCAACAGTAACATTTCTTTGCCCCATCATGAAACTTCAAAGTCAGCATCATCCTCTCACCGATTTCAGTCTGCAATCTTACCTAACTATAAACCTCACTCAGAAAGGCACCATCTACATCACCCTTGATCTTCTACTCTGAAATAAGGCCTCACAAAATAAAAAGTACTTACTTTCTCACAAGAATGTTAAAGATACTTGGAAAAGAGAACGAAGAATAAAACATATTCCAAAGGAAAAAAATCCATAACTTCATAATCTACTGGATGAATACAGGTGAGAATAGAGGTTAAAAGAATCAAAAACAATCCCAAAGTTTCTAGCTTGCAAGGTTTTAGAAAGGTTAACAGAAATAAAAATAAATGGCCATAAAAGTCTTGCACACAAATGTTCATAACAGCTTTACTTGTAATAGCTAAAATCTGGAAATGATTAAAATACCAATAAGTAAACAGATAAATAAATTATGGTATAACAAAACAATGGAATAGTACTAAGGAATACAAGAAATGAACCATAATACATGCAACAACATAAATACCACAGACATTACGCCAAAAGAATACAAACAACAACAATACACACTGTATGATTACATTTCTATGAAACTAGAAAAGACAAACCTAATTCATAGTAATAAAAATCACATCAGTGGCTGCCTAGGAATAGAGTGAGTGATTGCAAAGGGTTATAGGGAATTTCCAGGGAACAGAAAAATGCTCTTTGTTGTCACTAGGGTGACGGTTACCTGAACACTAAAAACTTGTGAATTTTACTGCAAGTAAATTATACTTTGGTAACGGTGACTAAAAGAACATTATTAACTTTGAAACTGGTAAATAAGGGGAACCTTTTGCAAGGGGAAATGAAAAAGATGAGTTCATTTTGTATGTGTTGAAACTAGCACATCTATGAATATCGAAGAAATACAAGATATCTCAGGCAGGCATTTGGAGACATTTAGAGTAAGGGGCCAGTAAAATAAAATTTTTAAGAAGGGGACAATAAATAGCACTAAGCATTACAAGGAAGACATTTAGAATCACACATGAATATTTATTCTCCTTGAGACTTCTCAAAAACATTTTTCTAAGTTTATTTATTTATTGGGGGTGGAGGGGCAGAGAGGGGGAAGGGGGGAGAGAGAGGAGGGGAGAGAGAAATACTCCCAAGCAGGCTCCACTCTGTCAGAGCAGAGCTGGACAAGGGGCTCAAACCCATGAACCGTGAAATAATGACCTGAGCCAAAG
The DNA here is from genome assembly GCF_014898765.1 of Herpailurus yagouaroundi. Classification (NCBI taxonomy): domain Eukaryota; kingdom Metazoa; phylum Chordata; class Mammalia; order Carnivora; family Felidae; genus Herpailurus; species Herpailurus yagouaroundi. Next base: position 7,341,412 of record NW_024412446.1, on the reverse strand, counting down.
CCAAGAGTCGGACGCTTAACCGAATGAGCCACCCAGGCACCCCGAGTCTCTCTCTAAACTCAAAGTCCTGCTCCCTGAAAATCGACCTAATAAAAAATGTTTTTATTGATGTTTTTTTGGCACTTAAAATATTAAAAAAGCAAACAAGATCAGGAGGACTAAGATCACCGGTATATTTATGCTCTTAGAAAATTTTTTGCATATTTTTGCACACACTAAATTGCTAAAAAATACCAATAACATTTACATATCCTAAATTTCCCATGTGTACCATACAGGTAATTTACTAACTACAAATTTTTTTTTAAGATATTTTACTTTTAAGTAGTCTCCACACCCAACATGGGGCTGGAACTTATAGTCACAAGACCAAGAGTTGCATGTTCTACCGACTGAACCAGCCAGATGCTCCTAAACTCTAAATTTTTCATGTCTCTCATTTGAAGTGCTTGTAAATGTGTACTGCTGTTCTGCAGACATGCATACTAGGAGGTTTTCCTCCTCTTGCCTAATCCACCATTCAAATGTTTAATACCAACCATCTTTGAAGGGATAGATAAGAAATTATGATTGCTTGTACAAAGGGGTACAGTGTGGGAAGGGTATAGACATGGAAGGATAACTTACTTTCCATGGTATATCTTTTTTGTATATTTATTTTTTAATTTTTCAATGTTTATTTTTGAGAGAGAGAGAGCATGAGCAGGGGAGGGGAAGAGAGAGAGATGGAGACACAGAATCTGAAGCAGGCTCCAGGCTCTGAACTGTCAGCACAGAGACCGATGTGGGGCTTGAACTAACGAACTGTGAAATCATGACATGAGCCGGTCGGACCCAACCGACTGAGCCACCCAGGCACCCCTGTATATTCTAAATTTTATACCATGAACAGTTATAACTTATTCTAAATAACTTAACCTCTTTCCATTATTTAAGGCCTTTTCCAACTTTAAGGCAAAAGCTGATGATTTCCCAAAGGCAACCGTGGTGCCAAGATGCAAGTATGATGGAAATACTTTGACTAATTTACTTCTCACAGGCCTTTGCCATTATAGACAGCCTTAGCTCTTAGCTCTGTCCATTAACTTCATGTAAAAGTACTATTAGCCTCTAAAAGATAAGCTCTTTCTTTGCCTCATTAGAAGCTGGAAGACAGTTTTACAAATCAGATTTATTTCCTTTAATCTTTACTAAGGTTTTTTTTATAAAATCCTGACTCAGCCTTCTCCTTGACTTTTCTATTCCCAACAGCCACATTCCCTCTAATTCTAATTATCAATACCCCAAGACTAGTAATTCCCATACCTGAAAGGAAATTCTCACTAAGGAAGAGAAATAGAGAAATAAACTACATACGCTAGTATTTCACGTACAAAGAAGTGATGAAAAATTTTCATATTCAAACATTAATAACTCTGTTATGATATAGGCAGATATCAGAAGGTGGTAAAAAGAGAATTAATGAATACAAAACAGCAGCTTTTAATCTTTGAATCTTTAAAATGTAGTGAAATACTCTAAACTTGTGAAATCTCAGTAACATTCTGGAGAAATGTCATTTACAGGAAGAACACTACTGCTAATTCACTTCAGTCTAATTAACAATATTAAGTCTGGGGGGGTCTGCCTGGCTGGCTCAGCTAGTGGAGCATGAAACTCTTGATCTCAGGGTTGTGAATTTCAGCCCCACACTGGGTGTAGAGATTACTTAAAAGCAAAATCTTTTCCAAAAATTAAGTCTAATTAGCAATATGTGATTGATTAGTCAAAAAGTCTTTTTCCTCCCTTTACCCTACTGCCATGTAGATTCTACTTAACCTGGTAGAGTACAACTAGCTCAGGTTTTACAGACATATTCCTGGCTCCATTACTTACTGGCTACACAATCGTAAGTTCTTTAACCTCAAGCATCGGTTTCCCCACTATATAATGGGGCTGCCACCTACCTTGCAGAAATGTTGTAAAAGATTAAAACAAAAATATATCTTAATTTTTTTTTCAACGTTTATTTATTTTTGGGACAGAGAGAAACAGAGCATGAACGGGGGAGGGGCAGAGAGAGAGGGAGACACAGAATCAGAAACAGGCTCCAGGCTCTGAGCCATCAGCCCAGAGCCTGACGCGGGGCTCGAACTCACGGACCGTGAGATCGTGACCTGGTTGAAGTCGGACGCTTAACCGACTGTGCCACCCAGGCGCCCCAAAACAAAAATATATCTTAAAGTACCACACACACAAATAAATGTTCAGTAACTGGCAGCTCTACTACTACTAAAACTCTTACCATAAATTTCAACATAATTAACTATTTAAAAGACTAAAGCTGTAACTCAACATATGGCAAATATTTACTATGGCTGAAATATTTCAGTTCTCTTCTTCAGAATGCACAGTATGACTGCACTTCCTTACCTCTTCTGTGTAATCTGTTAAGACCATAGGATTTGTTTTGGCCAATGAATAAGCCAAAATGACATGACCCTCTTCTAGACACTTTAACAGCCAGTGAGTTATTAGCAAGTTTCCTTTCTATTGCCATGGAGATCGCGAACAATGTGTTAAAATGGAGCCTCTATCAGTCTGAGACCCTGCATAGCAAGAACAAGCAGAAGCCCCCACCAACCCACACTATACATACAGCATGTCAAGCAAAAAAATGTCCTGTTAAAAGCCACTAAAAGTTCTGAACTGTTTGTTACCACAACATAACCTAGTCTCTCCTAATACACAACCAAAGCCAAAATCACTACCTTTCTTGTTTGCTTACAAAACAAAGTCTTCCTCAACACATCCTTTCCCTTACCTCTAGTAAACCCCTATCCTATCAATTTTTCTGCCTTAATGTCTCTCAAATCCATCATGTCAGCTCTCCTTATTTAGACTTCTGTAATAACCTTCTAACCAATCTTCCTACATATAATTTCTGCCCATTTATTCTCCATAATACCTTCAGAGTAATCTTTTCAAAACACAAATCTGATTAATACACTCCTGCTTTTATATGATTCTCACATCAGCAAAAATGGTCCTTCAAAAAATAACTATAAGAACTGCTAGAAATGTTTCATATTCTGCATGGTGATTACATGACTGTATACATCTGCAAAAATTCAACAATGTTACACTTCATATTTATGCAGTCTGGTGCATTAATTATGCCTCAATTAAACAGTTAAAAGAACTAAGATGGCCCCAAAGTAATTTTTTACCAAATATCCATTCCTAACCCTATAAATAACCTATAGCCACAAACTATGAATCCCTTTCTTAGATATTGATCTTTCATGCTCTCAGGTATTTGATATCCTTTCCAGTCCTACTTTTCTTTAGGACCTAGATAAAATCACACTCCCTCAGGGCTCATTCCAGCTTTCTGAACATCATTAAACTCTACCTTTACTTTTGCTATAACAGCTCTTTGTACATTCCACTTCCCATAACCTTAGCATTGACTAAACCAGTGCATCTCAATCAGAAGTGATTTTGTTCCCCAGGGGACATCTAGCAATGTCTAGACATTTTTGATTGTCACATGCGGCAGGGAGTGCTACTGGCATCTAATGGGTAAAGGCCAGAAATGCTGCAAAATATCATAATACACAGCACAGATCCCCCCCATAACAATTAATTATCCTCCCTAACATGTCAATACTGCCACGGTTGAGAAATCTTGCACTGAATTATTGTATATACCTATTTGCAAGTCTATATCCCTAACTAAACTGAACTACAGGAGGAATCCAGTCTTAACTCATTTTTTGTATCCGGGCACAGCACCTAGCAAATAGCACTTGAATGTAAAATAAATAGATGTCATTATGATAAACACAGTGCCTAGAATATAGGACTCAAAATATATAATAAATACATGTGTTATTAATGAATCTCATTTTAATTAAAATAAACCTAAAGCTACATAGTGTACTGGCTAAACTGGTAGTCTTTATTTATTTTTTTCTTTTAAAGATATTTTTTCATTTATTTAAAGTGGGCTCCACACCCAGCACAGGCTCAAAATCACAACCCTGAGATCAAGAGTTGCATGCTCTACCAACTGAGTCAGCCAGGTGCCCTAAACTGGTAGTCTTTAAATTCAAATTTCATCAATTACTATTTTGATTTGGTGTTTTCATAGTATATGCCAACAAATCAAAAGTTATAACCTGAGTATCTCAAAAGTGTTAAGTGAAAATTGATTTCCGTACTAAGATAAGCATGAGTATACCAAATAGCTTAATCACTATGCATCAAAAGGAATAAAAAAAGAACACGGTTTCAAAAAAATGTTTTCATCTTATCACACAGTACCACCTAAGACAAAGTAAAATAATGGATACTAAAATTTAGAATACCAGAGCAACTGGCTGGCTCAGTTGGTGGAGCGTGCAACTCTTGATCTTGGGGTTGGGAGTTCAAGCCTGAATGCTGGTTGTAGAGATTAGTTAAAAATAAAAATAAAAGCGGCGCCTGAGTGGCACAGTCGGTTAAGCATCTTGACTTCAGCTTAGGTCATGATCTCAGAGTCTGTGAGTTTGAGCCCCGCATCAGTCTCTATGCTGACAGCTCAGAGCCTGAGCCTGCTTCAGATTCTCTGTCTCCCTCTCTCTCTGTCCCTCCCCCGCCTCACTCTCTCTTAAAAATAAACATAAAACATTTTAAAAATATAAATAAAAAATTTAATGCTAAAATTTAAGGATACCATTCCAGAATCCTAACTTTAATCCAATATAATTTATATTAACAGAGTAACAGTGCACCTTAAGTTAATGTCAAAAATAGACATTTTTATTATTTAATAAACATTTCATATCTCAAAAACAGAATTTTATTGTTAGTGACTGGATGTACCACCTCAAAGAGTCATAAGGCATATTTTAGGTGTTTGCTTACTGTACCTGTTTTACCATTCCTACCCTAATATATTCCACACCATCACGCAGAAGGTTGAATGAAGATCTGCACTTTCAAGACTTTTATTTTTATTTTTTTTATTTAAAAAAAATTTTTTTTCAACGTTTATTTATTTTTGGGACAGAGAGAGACAGAGCATGAACGGGGGAGGGGCAGAGAGAGAGGGAGACACAGAATTGGAAACAGGCTCCAGGCTCTGAGCCATCAGCCCAGAGCCTGACGCGGGGCTCGAACTCACGGACTGCGAGATCGTGACCTGGCTGAAGTCGGACGCTTAACCGACTGCGCCACCCAGGAGCCCCATGCACTTTCAAGACTTTTAAATGAATCAGATGACCTGTTAAATTTAATTGTTTAGAGTAAAATATCAGGAGGCTAATTATCCAACTGAAGGTAAATTTCTGAAAGAATGATACATTATTGAAGTATCTACGTTCCAAATATGGTAAATAAAAGTTCTTTGATTCCTACTCAAAGTTCTCAAAACATACAACTTTCAAAGTAGGTCCATTCTTGCGGATTAAAAACATGTTTTTTTCAAATACCATTTTGGCCCTCCTTACAGGCACAAAATCTAATTCAATTCCAATACTAAAACTACCAAATGCAAAAACAAAGTAAAATACAAACCAAAATACTCCCATCCCCCTTATCATTTATTTTTTATTAAATAATAAATAGCACTTACTTCCTATATATTCAACCAGTGACAGAAAAAATTTCATTTGGTAACAATCCTTTATTTAGGATTTTGGGATAACAACTTTTACTATAGTTATAAGCCTCTCTTGCAAAACTTAAATTCTTCTAATTTACTGTATTATCTAATACATATTACAAAAACAAAATTCACATATCAATATTTTTATTTGCTTCTAAAACCATGCTATTCTTGAATATAGTGGTTCTCTTCAACCAATTCACTATTTATTTGTATGTATATGTGTAATTAGTTCAACCAAAATGTCACATAAACGAAGAGATACCCAAATTCTATACTTTCCATCACTAGCAACCCAAGTCTATTATAGGACATTCCTTTTCTAAATAGAAAACTTTCACATCTTTTCCTTCTTTAAGTCCTTTTACTCTAAAGTTTCACAGCATTATTTTACAGAACTTGAATATTCACACATAATACACAAAAACATTTTGTCAGTACCTAAAATGAAGATAAAAGGAAGGATCTTTTCATTACTCTATTTTCTCAATAATGGAAAAATCAGCGCTAACAACTATATATGTCAAAGTAAAGAATTTGAAAACAAGCACATTATATTGTTCCTCTGGGACTCAGAACCCTTAAATTCTAAGGAACAAAACCAACAAACACCATACTCCTATAATGTGATGATCCATTATTATAAAACATCACAATCATCATCTATCATTTACATAGCATGAGATTACTGAAACACTACATGTTAAATACTATCACACATACCATACAGAGTTTCTATGCAACAATAAAGTTTCCTTATCAAGTATAATTACAGGTAAATAAGTAACTTTAGTCTTTCCAATCAACAATATAGATGCTTTTAGCAAAGAGAGAAAGCTTTCCCAAAGGAAAAGCCTTCCCCTTGTTTAGTAATGCTGTTCATCAAGTTTTTCTGAAATTTATTTCTCAGTCTCAGTGGAAATAAATTTGAAGAAATCAGTAAAAAATACAGCCTAGAGACTCATAACTGCTACCACAAGTGGACTAAAAACATCAACCAAAACATAAGGATATGGTAAAATGTCATGCACTGAAGCACACTGAAATTTTAAAAATATACTTAATATACTTATCTAATATATTTAAATAGTCAGCTTACAAATCCTGTTAAAATATATGCTGCAATATTTTTAAAATCCACATATACCCCAAAATAAAAATAAAAGACATTTTCTCAATATGCTCCAAATAAAAAGTTTTCCTTCCTTAAAAAATAAATTTTGCAATTCCTAAGAAACTGCACTCATACACACAGGCTATGACTCTAGATATGTAATAACATAGGTTCCCCAATATAAACACCTCAAAAGTTACCATCACACCCAAAATGGCTGGTACCCTTACCAGGATCTTTTAGACAGAGTCCTTAGTACCCTAACAAGATGTGCAGCCTAATAAAGGTAAATATGCATAACATAACTATCAAATAGACTAGAGACTAGAATCAGGAAACACTGGAAGTAGACTTATTAAAAGAAAAAACAAGTATATTATACTTCGGAGGCATTAAAAGTAAATACATAAAGTAAAGGCATAAAAAGATGATGTAGCGCCTGGCTAGCTCAGTCAGAAGACCATGTGACTCACGATCTCAGAGTCATGAGTTTGAGCCCCACCTTGGCTGTAGAGATTACAGAAAATAAATAAATAAATATACACTTTAAAAAAAGGGGGGAGGGGGTGTGCCTGTATGGCTCAGTTGGTTGAGCATACAACTCTGGCTCAGGTCATGATCTCATGGTTTGTGGGTTCAAACACCACATCAGGCTCACTATCAGTGCAGAACCTGCTTCCTATCCTCTGCCCCCCCTTTCTACCTCTCCCCCAAATACGCTCCCTCAAACAAAGTAAACATTAAAAAAAGGTAGAAAGGATGAGTTGAAAAAGAAATTTTTAAAAAATGTAACTGGGTAACTAACTTGAATGTACGTATTTTTAAAATGTAACTGGTTATCCAGAGCACATAAAGATAGAGCCAAAAAAAAAAAAAAAAAAAGTTTGTTGGGATGCCCAACTCTGAAGTTTCTTAAGCATCTGACTCTTGATTTTGGCTCAGGTCCTGATCTCATGGTTGGTAAGCTTGAGCCCTGCAGAGCCTGCTTGAAATTTTCTTCCTCTCTCTCTGCCCCCCTCGCCCTGTGTGAGCACACTTTCTCTCTCTCTCTCTCTCTCTCTCTCTCTCAAAATAAATCAATAAACATTAAAAAAAAGTTTCTCATTAGAATGCTTACCCTTACATACCACATTCTGATTATTTCCTATTATTTTTCATTAAAAAAAACTGTTATTGTAACTTACTAAATGAATTCACTAGCCATTATTAAGTCACAACCTAAAGTTTGAAAAACACTAGCTTAGAGGAACTGACAATCCCAAGGAACTGACAATTCTTTGCTTTCATGAGTATCTAGTTTAAGAAAATATTCAGGAGGTGGAAAAAAATGAAAAGACAGAATTCCCCCAGGGCAGGTATCATGTCTTACTGGCATATGATCATCATTTAATGTCTGTTAATTAATATATTGTGGAATACAAACCACTTTCAAGGTAAGGATGTACAAAGGGAACCTATAAAGATAAGCTTAGGAGAACAGGAGTACTTTGGATGCCTTCAAAGCTAGGAAGGTGAAAAGAGCTCCAGGATGTGGAAGAGTGACATGAAATGACTCTTAAATAAACAAATGAAGTAGAAAAGGGAAAGAAAATTTCATTATTTAGGAAAGGTTTATCCACAAAGGAAAAAGAATATCTCTTGTAGAACTAGCCAGTAGTCCACTATAGGTATAAAAAGTTTGTAAGCTACTCTTAGAATTAGAAATTCTAATAATTTAGGGGCGCCTGGGTTGGCTCAGTCAGTTAGGCATCCGACTCTGAAGCTCAGGCTTGAGTTCAAGTCCTGAGTTGGGCTCCACGCTCAGTGTGGAGCTGACTTAAAAGAAAAATTCTAATCATTTCTTTCAAAATGGTATGTCCAGCTCCAAATGTATTAATCCAAATCAAAATTATGGAATGCACTTCAGTGTTAAATATTAGACTCCCTGTATTCATTTGCAAACATTTATTAAACAGCTAGTGTGTGATAGCCAACAACTTACTGGGCACTTACTATGTATCAGGCAATATGCTAAGTACTTAACAAGTTATCCCATTTAAACCTAACAACCTTGTAAAGTAGGTTCTATATTCATTTTATAGATGAAGAAAGTAAGGCTTAAAAAGTCACATAAAGGTGGTTGGGGGGGGGGACCTGGGTAGCTTAGTTGGAAGCGACCAACTCTTGATTTTGGCTCAGGTCACAATCTCCTGGTTTGAGCCCCGCATCAGGTGCTACACTGACAGTGTAGAGCCTGTTGGGATTCTCTCTCTGCCCCTCCTCCCCTTTCTCTCTCAAAATAAATAAACTTTTTTTAAGTTACATAAAGTAATTACACAGCTAATATTATTAAGTGAAATTAAGATATTACGTGCCAGTTTTATCATTATCAGTGGTTGCAAATCAGAATATTTTGTTCCATTCCATTATTTGTCACTGCTTTTCTCAGAAACTAAATTTTGCATATCTTTCTAAGAGTTCTTTTTTATTTTAAAGTTTATTTATTTTGAGAGAGAGAGACAGCATGAGGAGCACGAGCAGGGTGGTGGGCAGAGAGAGAGAATCCCAAGCAGGCTCAACCCATCAGTGCAGAGTCCAAGGCAGGGCTCAAGCCCACAAACCACAGGATCATGACCTGAGCCAAAATCAAGAATCCTACACTTAACCGAATGAGCCACCCAGGCCCCCGTGCATGTCTTTCTAAATAGAATAATTCACCTTCTTCTAACTCTGCATTTTGTCAAAAGGAAAAATCAGCTCCTTTTCAAATTTAAAGATGTTAGAGGCCACTTAAAAGTAGTTATGTTTAGGGGCGCCTGGGTAGCTCAGTTGGTTAAGCAGCCAACTGTGACTCAGGTCATCATCTCCCAGTTCGTGGGTTCAAGCCCCGCATCAGGCTCTGTGCTGACCGCTCAGAGCCTGGAGCCTGCTACAGATTCTGTGTCTTCGTCTCTCTCTGACTCTTCCCTTTTCTCTCTCTCTCAAAAATAAACTTTGGGACTCCTAAGTGGTTCAGTCAGTTAAGTGTCCAACTTCAGCTCAGGTCATGATCTAAGGATTCATGAGTTCAAGTCCCATGTCAGGCTCTGTGCTGACAGTGCAGAGCCTGGAGCCTGCTTCAAATTCTGTGTCTCCCTCTCTCTCTGCCCCTCCCCTACTTGTGCTGTGTGTGTGTCTCTCTCAAAAATAAATATTTAAAAGAAGTAAAAAATAAACATTGGAAAAAATTTTAAATATACAACTCTAAAAAGAATGAGTTGTTTACACTGACATTGGCATTTTTAATAGGCTATATATCTATACTTTTATTTACATGCCAGGTATTTATGTGAGTTCAAGCCCACATTGGGCTCTACACTACAGTGTGGAGACAGCTTAGGATTCTCTCCCTCTCTCTGCCCCTCCGCCACTGGTGTGCATGTGCACACAAGTGTGCTCTCTCTCTAAATAAATAAACTTAAAAAAAAAAAAAGGTGCCTAGGTCGCTCAGTAGGTTAAACGTCGAATTTCGGCTCAGGTCATGATCTTGTGCTCATAGGTTCGAGCCCCGCATGGGGCTCTATGCTGACCGCTCAAAGCCCACAGACTGCTTTGGATTCTCCCCCTCTCTCCCTGCCTCTTCCCTACACAGCAATCTGTCTCTCAAAACAATAAAATACAATGTCAAAAATTTTTTTCTTCTTAAGAACTGTTTCTAGTCCCTCCATACAACTTTTTAATTCATGTGGATTTTTTAGAAGGTCTGAGACATCTTTAATGAAATTAAACATCAATTTTTACCACTAAAAATTAAAATATTTCAACCCAACAATGGAATGGAATGGAATAATACAGGTTTGTATCTTTCTCACATCTTAGAATTTCAAATCTTGAAGAATATTTTTTTTTAATTGATGTTTATTTATTCTTGAGAGTAAGAGAGACAGAGCGTGAGCAGGGCAGGGCAGAGAGAAAAGGAGACACAGAACCCGAAACAGGCTCCAGGCTCCGAGCGGTCAACACAGAGCCCGATGTGGGGCTCAAACTCACGAACCGCGAGATCACGACCTGAGCCAAAGTCAGATGCTTAACCAACTGAGCCACCCAGGCGCCTCAGAAATCTTGAAGAATATTTTTTAAAATCCAGCCATAACAAGTATAAAAACCTAAAAGCAGATAAATGTAACGTTGGCACTCTGTTTAACAGATCAATCTCAATTTTTCGCAAGAAGTTGACTACAGAAATAACACTTTTTAGAAAAGACTCATTCATACATGATTCTGAACATCAGTTAATACATACCAAAAAACCCTCCTAATTTTTTTTTTAAGTTTATTTAGTTTGGGGGGGGGGGGCAGGCAGAGAGAAGGGGAGTGAGAATTATGACCTGAGCGAAATCAGGAGTTAAGAGTTAAGCCTCTAGGCTTAACCTACTGAGCCACCCAGGCACCCCAAAACCTCCTAATTTCTAAAAGGTTAAACTAGTATGAATGCAATTATTATAATAGAGACTACTGATAACCAAAAGTGATACAAAGAAAAAATTAACTGATTTTAATACACAAATCAGTCAGATGAAAAACCCAGAATTTATTTCCTGGTAATGTGAATAACAGATTAATCTCAAATCTAATTTCAATGCCAACTGTTGGCCCCTAGAAAATTTCTGAAGTTACTAAGTATTTATATCCACTAAGTATGAGCAAATTACTAAAATAAATTATTCTCTTTATGGTTAATAACAGCAGTTAGTCTTCCTGGTGTTCTATAACTAATCAGCTTCTTTCTTATTAATGGACTGACATAACATGGGACCAAATATGTATGTGCCTCGATATACAGAAAGGTTGTTTAATATTAACACACATTCAAGTAACTGCCATATCCAGAGTTCTCCTCAAATCTATACTATAGAAAATACAGTAATAATTTTCTATTCAGTTCACTCATACTTTTGTTCTGTACATTTTTCTATTTTTCTAAAACCTCTCAGAGTTTAAATATGTTTGAGAAACTATCTTTTAGTTTGGAAGGTAGGTTACTGTCAAGATAATATTAGACTATTGAACCCAGTTGATTCTTAGAAATTCTTCCATCTATAAAACATGAGAATTATAACGAAATTAACAAATCAGATATCAGAATGCCAAAAGTTAAGTCATTAAAAGGGAATCCAGAGAAAGAGTCAGTTGTGAAAGAACAGGAAGTGATGTACACTGCCATTTTGTAGATGAACTATTTAGAAACCTAAGTACCATACTAAACTGGAATCAACCAAACCCAGCTCTCAGTATTCTGACAGTGGCATCAGAGGTCAGCCGAAATAACCCTCAGGCAGTTTTTCCTTAATAATGAATTTATATAATTGGTAAAGAAGATACTTTTACCACTTTTAGAATTCCTACCAGCTATGGAAAACGGGATTTCTTTTTACTTGTTCTTAAAGAGTCTCTCTTAGTTCTAGCATGCTGAAGTATAGCAAGAAGTTTACGTACATTCTGTGTATATTCTCTAAGTTTTGTAGCCTTCACTGACAAATCTTCTCTGCCTGCATCTTTTCAAGACAAAAACATAATCATTCTCTGCTGAGCAGTATGCTTGGGTTTATACGTGACAATATATATGAATTATCAACAACATACAGAATTAAACTTTACGGCATAATTTCCCATATAGGGAGAAACTCTATACACCAAAACTCTACACACATGGCAGCTTTGTGCCATGAAATAAAAATTCAAATGAGAAGTGCTGTTTAAGTCAAAATAAATTTAGATAAAAATCAAAACGAAATAAAGAAAGCAAGGAGAATTCCATTTTCCGAAGAAAAATAATAAAACTGATTTAACATATCATTAATGTGCCTCCTTATATCAAAATCATGAAATGACAGAAACTAAATTGTTGCCTAAAACTACTACTACTAACATCTTTAAATCCCTGTCTTAAAACAGGTTTCAAAATGCAACAAACACACCAAAAAACGTCTGATGGGTAACATTAAATGTAGATGACATCCAGAGGTATTTTAAAATAAGTCACCCACTAAGCAAAGCTTAAACACCAAATGCAACTTGTTAGTAAAATATCAAAACAACTCATATCTGTACATATTTTAGTCTTCACTGCTTTGGGAAAAAAATTAATTCTACGAACTTTTATATATGAGACATTTTTAAATCATTTCATCAGTAAATCTAAACACTTAAAGAAAAAAGTATGAACAGTAGACTTCAAGACTATTCTTTGATCACAAAAAGCACTTTGCAACACACTTCCAGGATGTTAAAATTTTTATTTTTATTTATTTCTACTCTAAAAACAAGAACTACTGTAAACCAGATGATTTCTTTTAAATAAATATGACATGAAGCAAAAGAAGTGGAAAATGACTACATAACACAGATCCTTTCACAGAATAATTAGGCAAATTAATGTCTTCTTTTTCATTTCCTTAACAAAGCATCTCCACAGAAAGGTTTGTAACCTAATCATTTTCAGAAAATTCCAATTTCAATGTTATACAAATAGCATTAACCCTAAAAATTCACAGCTCAAAGAGAACGAAGGTCCATTAAACGGCCTGCCTGTATGCATTAATCTTTAATAATTCTTGAAAAACTACAAAAGTCACAAAAGAAAAAAAGAGAGGGACATGAAAGAGTACAAAATCATTTCATCTGAATCCCAGTGAAAACCCAATGTATTCACACACACACACAGACAAAATGTCAATCTAGTGTTTAAAAAGAAAGCGAGAGAGAGACATCAAAACTGTTCGAACATGGCAGGGTCCCTCTCCAGAGACCATATTTCTCAACAATAACAACAGGAACAGATATGCTTCCCAGGGACAGATCTCAGGGGAAGAATATTAAACCGGTACTGTTATCGATTTAAAACCAAGGGAAAAGGGTAACCTTTCCAAGGGAAGCGCCATTACTTCCCACTCCTGCTCCCCCTCCCTTCAGTGTATACACGGGCCTGTGTATGAAGAAACTGCCTTGGACTTCTGCAGCATTGCAGTAGACTAAAGGATGGGGAAGGGGGAAGGGTAGGGGGGAGAAACGCTTCCATCACCCCTACAGGAGTATAGATTTCCTGAGCGGGGGTGGAATCCATCCAGCAGGCTACCCTTCCCAAGAATACAGACACTACAAAGGAGGAGAGGGAGGAGCAGAGGGATCAGAAGAGAAGGAAAGGGACCTCGCGCCTTTAAATCGGGGTGCACAGCAACCCAGTCTCCCCATGAGAGCCACACCTTCCTCGAGACATCCCCTTCCACCACCCCTTCCGGTGACCCTCAGGAAAGAGAAATGTAATTGCTCTTGCCCCTCAAAACGGGAGGGCGCCCAGCTCACCAGCTTCTTCACCCCACCCACAGAATCACAGACCCTCCTTGTCTCTCTCCCTACCCCACCCCCACATCCCTTCTACTCGGAGAGGCCCGAGTGGGCCGAATTTCCCCGCCCCCTCCATGTCTCCCTTTCCCAAAGCAGAGGTGCCCTTACCCTTTCGCCGACAGGTCTGGGCGGAGTAGGCAAGCGCAGCCCCCTGCAGCGCTCGGGTAGCCGCTACGCTGGAGGGCGAGGAGTGAGGAGGAGGGGGCCTGGCGACCGACCGCCGCCCCCCCCCCCCCCCGGAGCCCCAGCAAGCCGCCCAGCCCAAGCTCTGCGACAAGGGGCAGGGGGGGAGGGGGCGAGGGGACGACCGGGGTCGAGGAGGCGCCCTCAGCGCTTGGGCTCAGCTAAGATGGCGCGGGGAAGTGCTGGGAGCCGCCGCCGCCGCCGCCTCGGGGGAACCGGCCCGGGCCTCGGCCGCCTCCCGTCCTCACACAGCCGAGGCCCTCTCGTCCCCCGCCGCGGCCCCTCGGCGGGCGGGCCCACGCACAGCCCTCCGCCACCACCACCACCCCTGGGAAGGGGGCGCTCACAAAGGGAAGAGAGGCCGCGGGCCGGCCGGCCGGCGGCGGGGCGGGGTCCCCAGGGGCCGGGAGGCCTCAGAGGTTCGCCGGTGCCTCGCGCTCTCGGCCCGTGAAGGGCGCAGGCAAGCGGGACCCCTCCTCTCTCCTTAGACAGGCGGCGGCACCAACTCACTACCTTTGCCACCCTCCCTCTCTCTCTCTCCAAGCCCTGAAGCCACAGAGCCCGGCCGCTGCCCAGGTTGCCCCCCCTTCCCCGACACCACTCCCCTCCTCCCGACAGTCATCCCAGTCTCCGATCTCGCGAGATTTCCCGCCTGACAGGCCGACCCTGCGCGAGACAGGACTGCGTACGCGTGCGCGCCCTCTCGGGAGCGCGCGAGTGCTTGCACTGGGCGGAGTCTTCCCGGGTGGCCCAGAGTCCCAGCCTTAGTCCAGCCCTGTCTCGCTCAGCTGGCTGAACTCTTCTGCCACGCGGGTGTCAGGTGCATTCATTTCACCCTGAAATCTAAGAAGAGCTTATCTGCTCTCCTTCTCCTTCTCTCTTCCAAAAACATCCGCCCCCCCCCATAACCTTACGAATAAGAAGCTTGCCCTGACATGTAGAACATCCCATTCTTACACATCTTAATTCAACCCCTCCGTGGAATGCAGAGGTAAACTGGTCAGCGTCATCAGTATATAGTTGAGTATTTGAGATTCTAAAAGTTTATAGTAATTTTTGGAACGGTAATAAGAGTTGCGAATACAGATTAAACCACCCTGTATGTTGGTAATGGTAGGAAAGAGACAAATTCTTGAGAAGTTTTTGGTAGGTTGAGTGAAGGTAAGTTGTTGAAACGTGAGCAGTAAACAAACTAAAGAGTCCTACGGGTCCTGATGCAAGAAACGAATAGAGCTTTTAATTTTTTGTGTGGTGAGAAATTTTTTTAGAGGAACTCCCTTCAGTGGGCTATAAAGAGAGCAGTTTTATTCAAGAACCAAAAAGTGTGCCTGAACTGCAGTTATAAAAAAAAAATCTTGGTTCTTGGGGCACCTGGGTGGCTCAGTAGGTTAAGCCTCCTTGGGCTTAGGTCATGATCCCATGGCTAGTGAGTTCTAGATCCAACAGAGCGCTGTACTGTCAGCACAGAGCCCTCTTCTGATCTTCTCCACCCCCTCCCCGCCCTTTCCTCACTGGTTCTATCTCAAAAATCTCAAAATAAATAAATAAGTAAACTTAAAAAAAAATCTTGATTCTTCAACTAGTAAGCAGTGAGATAAATATGTGAGACTTATGCATAAAAATGTACTCCAGAACAATTACTAGAAGTTACAGCAAACTAGGAAAGTAAACTGGCCATGATCAGAAAAACAAGACATCCACTTAAATTTTTTTTTTTCAACGTTTATTTATTTTTGGGACAGAGAGAGACAGAGCATGAACGGGGGAGGGGCAGAGAGAGAGGGAGACACAGAATCGGAAACAGGCTCCAGGCTCCGAGCCATCAGCCCAGAGCCTGACGCGGGGCTCGAACTCACGGACCGCGAGATCGTGACCTGGCTGAAGTCGGACGCTTAACCGACTGCACCACCCAGGCGCCCCAAGACATCCACTTTAGTGTGTTATACATATAATTTATTCCAAATATGCTTTCTTGTAGTAAGGGAAGTTTTGCTCTGTCAGTCATTACTCTTTTCACCTATATTGTCAACAACTATTAAGTGGCAACCTCCCCTCAACATAAAAACATGTCCTAGTTTCTTTGAGAGGAAAAGAAGGATTAGGATCTTCATCTTTCCTCCCCTTCACAGACAAGCTTCTTGGAAAAGTTGTGTCTTCCCACCTTCACTGCAGCTGATCTTACCAAGCTCAAGAATGACCTACTTGCTGTGTCTAGTGGAGTTTATTTTAATCCTTTCCTTCTTGACATCTGCAATATTTGACATAGTTGATACTCCTTCCATCTTGAAACTGTGTTCCTCCTTGGTTTTTCAACACAACTCAAAACCAGTTTTCTTAATACCTTCTTGTCCTTAGAGCCTCTTCCTCCACCTACCCTCAAATGATCCCCTTCCAAACCTGATCCCTTCTTCTGAAATTTACAGCAAGAATGTTCTAGTTATTTCATACATTTAGGAATGGAAACAGGCTTTTCTATATAATATTTGTTCTTAACTTTGTATAGAAAATTTCAAACATACACAAAAGGAGTGGGATGTAATAATAAACCTCCATGTGTCCATCACCTAGCTTCAACTATTACCACCACTTTATCATTTTTGTTTCACCTATTCTCCCACTACCTTTTCCAGCCAATGTATTTTTAAGTAAATCTGTAGTAAACCATCATAGCATTTTACCTGTAAATACTTCAATATGTGTCTCTAACAAATACCTTTGTTGTAAAGATAACCACAATATCATGATAACACCTTTACAATAACTTCTTATTATTTAATACCCAATCCATGTTCAGTTTTTCCTATAGTTTCCAAAATGTCTTCTTACAGTCCATTTATCTGAACCAGGATCTGAAGTTCTGCACTCTGCATTTGATTTATTTCGATGTCTTTCATGTCTCTTTCCTTGTATAACAGTTCCCCTTCCTTTTTCCTTCCTTCTTTCTTTTTTGTACGCAGTTTATTTGGCTATGAAATCAGATACCTGTAGAACTTTCCACATTCTGGACTTAGCCAGTTGCAAAATCTGTGTACATACACAAGGGCTTATTAACAGTTTTGATACTGCAAAACGTATCAGTTGTTTAATTTCTAAGATTGTATGCAAACAAGAGAATTACACTCATCAATGGTGGGAAAATAAGTTAATACTTAGAATAAGTGCAGATGTTGCACTTTATGTGATTTAACTCCTAAACATTTCTCTAATCCATCTCTTTCTTCATCCCCACTGCCTCTGCTATGGTGGTTCATAACTGAGTTTCTTTTTCTTTTTTTAACGTTTACTTATTTTTTTTTAACGTTTATTTATTTTTAAGACAGAGAGAGACAGAGCATGAACGCGGGAGGGTCAGAGAGAGGGAGACACAGAATCTGAAACAGGCTTCAGGCTCCGAGCGGTCAGCACAGAGCCCGACGCGGGGCTCGAACTCCCAGACCGCGAGATCATGACCTGAGCCGAAGTCGGCCGCCCAACCGACTGAGCCACCCAGGCGCCCCAACGTTTACTTATTTTTGAGAGAAAGAGCATGCCCCGGTGCGCGGCCCCGAGCGCGGGCCACAGAGGATCCAAAGTGGGCTCTGTGCTGACAGCAGCGAGCCTGACATGGATCTCATAGACCGTAAGATCGTGACCTGAGCCAAAGTTGGATGCTTAACCTACTGACCACCCAGACGCCCCCATAACTCAGTTTCTCTCTCTTTTTTTTAATGTTTTTATTTATTTTTTGAGAGAGAGAGAAAGAGAGAATGCAAGCAGAGGAAGGGCAGAGAGAGGGGGAGACACAGAATCCAAAGCAGGCTCCAGGCTCTGAGCTGTCAGCACAGAGCCCTATGTGGGGCTCGAACCCACAAACCATGAGATCATGACCTGAGCCAAAGTTAGACGCTCAACCAACTGAGCCATCCAGGCGCCCCCATAACTCAGTTTCTAACTTAGGGTACTATAATTGCCTTCCAACTACTCTCCTCATCCCCCAGGATGCCCCATTCTCTATATTGAGGTGAGTGGTTTCAATCTTACTAAGATGCAATTTCTAAAAGCTGAATGTATCATTTCTCTGCTTAAAACTCTTCCATGGCTCCTCAAAGCCCTCCAGATAAAATCCAGACAAAACCCTGCATACCTCTCTAGCTTTATTTAGGATGTTTGCATTATCTTGAACTATTATTCACTCTTCTGCTAACTGCTAATATGCTGTGAAGAGTATTAAAAAATATTTTTTAAGTGGGGTGCCTGGGTGACTCAGTAGGTTAAGCATCCAACTTTGGCTCAGGTTATGATCTCATGTTTCTTGGTTTCAAGCCCTGCATTGGGCTCTGGGCTGACATCTCAGAGCCTGGAGCCTGCTTCAGGTTCTGTGTCTCCCTCTCTGCCCCTCCCCTGCTTGTGCTCTGTCTCTCTGTCTGTCAAAAATAAATTTTTAAAAAGTTAAAAAATTTTTTTAAGTTTATTTATTTATTTTGAGAGAAAGTGCAAGTGAGCAGGGGAGGAGCAGAGAGAGAGAGGGAGAGAGAGAGTCTCATGCAGGCTCTGCACTATCAGTACAGAGCCTGATGTAGGGCTCAAACTCACAGGCCGTAAGATCATGTCCTGAGCCAAAACCAAGAAGTGGATGCTTAACCAACTGAGCCACTCAGGTGCCCCAAGCATGCCACTCTTGATCTTGGGGTCATTGAGTTCAAGCCCCATGTTGGGGCTAAAACCTAAAAAAAACCCTAAAAAACCTAAAAAAAACCTAAAAAAACCTAAAAACCTAAAAAAATAAATAAAGGAAAGAAAGTTACAGGGTAAAGAATGGGTACCAACCATGTCTCGACCTTGTTAGAAAAGTTACCCAAGCAGTGGCAAAACCAAGAATAAGCTCTTTCCATACACTTATTTAATCCTCACACCAAACTTGTGAGATAGGTTCGATTATTATTATTACCTCCATATTATAGGTAAGGAAACTACAGTTCAGAGAGCTATGTCACTTGCCCTGATCACACAACTAAGAAGTTATGAGCTAGAATTTGAACCCACTTGTGAGTGAATCTCAACCACACTCTCTTTCCAACATATTGTACTCCTGGCACCATCAACCGAGGACAGCTTGATGCCATGCACATATTTTTAGTATGTGTAAGACATGCCTGACCATGTGTAATGTCAGTGTATTTCTTGTCATGCATGTATCTTTGTGTGTAAAGGCACCTTGACAATGTGTAGGTGAGTACACTGACTGATCTGGTGTCTATCCAATTAAACTGTCTTTTCAGTGTTGTCACTCAGTAAAAGACCAAGTCATATTCAACTCAATTTAACAAATACTTGTTGGGGGCAGCCGGCTGGCTCAGTCAGTAGGGCATGAGACTCTTGATCTCAGGGTCATGAGTTCAAGCCCCGTGTTGCATGTAGAGCCTATTTAAAAAAAACAAACAAACAAATAAACAACAAATACTTGCTGAATTCCTACTGTATGATGTTAGCCTTAAATAAAATACAGAAGGGGCAAATGGAACTAATGTTTATAAAGTTACTCTGTGCCAAAAACTGTATGAAGCAAGTGTTTTACATTCATTATCCTTTTAATCTTTCCAACAGCCCTGAAAGAAGGATGATGATGATGATGATGATGATGATTGTGATGACTCCCAATACAGAAGAAGAAAGTGCAGAAAAATTAAATAACTTTGTGCAACATCACTTAGCTGTTAAGTGGAGAGCTAAAATTACACTACAGGTTCAACATGAGCCCCCTTTTTTCTCATTGCCTCTTGGTCCCCTTTCTCAAATCCCTTTCCAGACTAGGAACTCAAAATCCTATTAGAGAGATGAGATCTGCTTGCACAAAACATTTAAATACCAATGCAAAACAACCTGTAAGCAAATGATACACTGAGCCAGACCTTAATTTATGCTTTTCTGGGCTTCAACTTCCTATCTAACTGCAATAGACTAAAATGATCTCTGGAATTCTTTTAGTTCAAAAATCTATAATTATAGGAATGATGCAAATAATATGTACAGATAATTTGAATTCCAAAGTGTGTGCGTGTGTGTGTGTGTGTGTGTGTGTGTGTGTGCACATATGCATATTTAGAAGAAGAAAGGAAAAAAGCTTCTTTGGGTGTTTTACCAGACTCCGACTAAAATTTGGGGGGGAATTGCATTAGTCATGATGATATCTCCACCAGCTTTAACTAGTGTATACATGTTTTGCAATTACATTGTGATTATTTATGGAAACCTCTATTTCCTTATAGTAGACGGCAAAAAACATTAAAGCTGAGTGCACGAGAGGGTAGTTGGTGAGAAGGATGTGTCTTAGAATTTCCATTGTAGAAACCTGTAGTGAGACACTCCATGAAACTGATAATCAACAAATCAATAAATAAGTATGTTACTGGAAGCCCATTCAGTGCATCCTGGCCTATTGGTTCATCCACAGATTTTGTCTTTAGGTTCTAAGACCAACCAACTAAAGCAGGTTTAAGTCTGGTTTTCATACCTCACTCAGACATATCTACATAAGGCTGTCTGATATAGGCTGGAAAATAAACCTCATCATGTGTAAAGTGGTTTCTTGAGCTCTTCACTCCCATACAATTGGGTTCATTTTGTGAACATCATTGAAAAATGCCAATCTTTTGAAAATGCCCTGCATGTGGAGACAGCTGGTTCTTCCATTTTAACCCACAGGAATAGATAAATGCTGGGCCAAGGTACCCTTAAGGATAGTAGAATATAACTCAGTTCCATAAAGTCCTGACCTAGAAACCTTTCAGTTTCAGGTAACTATCAGATAAGCATCTGTAGCAAGCCATGAATAAGTTAAATCAGCTGCTCCAGAGTCTCAAAGAAGTCCAACCCTGGGGTACCTCAGTGGCTTAGCTGGTTGAGTGTCCAACATCTTAGATGTCAACTCAGGTCATGATCTCTAGGTCAGGGGATCAAGCCCCGCATTGGGCTCTGCATGTGGAGCCCACTTGGGATTGTCTCTTTCCCTCTCTCTCTGCCCCTCCTCCATGCACGCATGCATGCACACATTCCCTCTCTCAAAATAAATATATATTTAAAATTTTTTTTTAAACTTTGTTTATTTTTGAGAGAGAGAGACAGAGCATGAGCAGGTGAGGAATGGAGACGGAGGGAGACACAGAATCCGAAGCAGGCTCCAGGCTCTGATCTGTCAGCACAGAGCCCAATGCAGGGCTTGAACTCAGGAACTGTGAGATCATGACCTGAGCCAACGTCGGATGCTCAACCGACTGAGCCACCCAGGCGCCCCTCAAAATAAATATTTTTTAAAAATTAAAAAAAAGAAGTCCAACCCTGAAGGTGTCAAACAGAGGATGGGAAGATACAGCAGCAGTAAACACTGACTGTGGAGTCCCACCTCCATCACTTACTAGTGTCAAAACTATGCTACTTTGCATCAGTGTCATAACCAGACTGAGTATTCCTTTCCTTATCTGTAAAATGGGGTTAACATTATCTTCCTCAAGGGAGCCTGACTGGCTCAGTTGGTAGAACCTGTGACTCTTTTTTTTTTTTTTTTAAGTTTATTTCTTTGAGAGAGACAAAGACATTAGCCAGGGGAGGGGCAGAGAGAGAGAGGGAGATAGAGAACCCCAAGCAGGCTCAGCACTGTCAGCACTGAGCCCAATGCAGGGCTCAAACTCACAAACCCTGAGATCATGACCTGAGCAGAAATCAAGAGTTGGACGCTTAACCGACTGAGCCACCCAGGCACCAGGAACCTGTGACTCTTGATCTCAGGGTTGTGAGTTCGAGCCCCATGTTGGTATAGAGCTTACTTAAAAATAATAAAATCATTTAATAAATAAATAAAAAATTACCCTCCTCAGAGGGTTGTGTGAGGATTAAATATAACATGAAAAGTTCCTAGCCCATTTAAAGGGTTAGCTCTTTTTTTTTTTCCTCAAAGAGATCAGATTTTATTGGGAGAAATAGGCAAGTAAGCAGACAATTAAAATATTGTGTTCTAAGCACTACAGCAGGAGTGAGCTCAGGATGCTTTGGGAGTACGTGAAATCTCTCCCAATCTAGCCCCAACGTGGGGGAGACACTCAGGGAAGGCTTCCTTAGAGGAGGCAGTATCAGTGTTGTACTTCTCCTACCTTTCTCGGGGAGGTTGAAATGTAAATTACTTACCTAGGTGATGTCTAAGTGGGAGATATAACAAGAATTCATTATTTGATCACTTTCAGTTTTATACCACATGGAATTACAAAACATATTTCTGGGACTGGAGGTAGAGGTGAAAAGAAAAGAAAAAAACCAAAGAGACAAACATACAATTTTCATGAACCGAGTAAATAGGGTGGGAACTCAGATGTTCCCTGGGAGAATTCCTGGAAATTAACAATTAGAAGATTGAGGGCACCTGGGTGGCTCAGACAGTTAAGTGTCCAACTTCGGTTCAGGTCATGATCTCGTGGTTCACGGGTTCGAGCCCTGCATTGGGCTCTGTGCCGACAGCTCAGAGCCTGGAGCCTGCTTTGGATTCTGTGTCTCTGTCTCTCTCTGCCCCTCCCCTACTTGCTCTCTGTCTCTCTCTCAAAAATAAATAATCAAATAAGAAAAATTTTAAAAATTTTTAAAAATTAAAAAAAATTTTTTTTAATTAGAAGGTTGAATGCAGTCTGATAGGTGACCATGCTTAGGATCTTTCTGAAAAGGGTGATGTAGTTAGATTTTTTTAAGTAACAAACAAAACACACATTTTGAGTTGTGTGCATTAGCTTGTTTGTTCAAGTGTTAGCTCTTATTACATATGCCTAAGGACATAAATATTCAACCCACTGCTGTGACGCCACCCTCTGGCAGGCACCCCATGATCAGTGCATCATGATTGTCTGGGACATCTGTGAATGTAGGAAGGGTTGGGCAGCATGTTTGTGGACTGAGAGGTTTTTGGAATTTATCTTCAGGACCAATTGGTGATTTTGTCATGCCCTTCTCTTTGGCTGACATCTGCCAAGATTAAAAACAAAACAACACAAAACAAAACAAAACAAAACAAAAAAACCCACTACACTAATTCCTACCAGTGTCGTGCCACATAGGATATAAAACAAACAGCTGGTAGGGGAGCCTGGGTGGCTCAGTCGGTTAAGAGACTTCGGCTCAGGTCATGATCTCGTGGTTCCTGAGTTCCAGCCCTGCTTTGGGCTCTGTGCCGACAGCTCAGAGCCTGGAGCCTGCTTCAGATTCTGTGTCTCCCTCTCTCGCCGCCCCTCCCCGGCTCATGCTCTGTCTCTCAAAAATAAATAAACATTAAAAACATTAAAACAAACAGCTGGCAATCAAAATATAAAAGAAGTTGCTGCTTTATTGGCTTGGAATTGTCTTTGTGTCTCCTCTCTGGCCTTCTCTTTACTAGGTAGTAATACTATACTAGTAAGAAGTCTTTTGGTTTAAAGTGACTGTTTAAATCAGTTTCAGAAGGGGGGGAAAAGGAAATTTATTAGACCCTATAACTGAAAGGTCCAGTGCCTCAGGAATTAAAAGAATTTTGTTAGGTGTCTGACCCCCCCCCCCTTTTTCTGTGTCTCCACACATCATCCCAGCTCCCAATTGTTTGCCTGTTTTTCTCTACAGGCTGGATTTTGTCATAAGGGTGTCTGTGTTTGTTTTGGGAGCAGTAGAGCTGATGGTTCAGGTGCTCTCCACTGCTGCCACCTAGTTTAAAATACCCCAGCACTGAATGCTGCCATTGCTACTGTCAACACACAGGAAATGAATCAAGGAGTTTTCTAACATTGGTTTTAACTAGATGTTTCCCTTACTGATAGGTTGTATTATGATCACTAGTGACAGAAACCCCTGTCCCAAAGTTCAGGTGTATACATCCACTCAAACTTGCCTGCTGTGTGATCTTTCCTACATAAGCTGTCAAAAACCCCTGAGCAGGGGACAGAGGTCTAGTCTACTTATCACATGGCACCATACAATGGCTATCGTGAACCTCAGCCTTTCTTTCTCCTCTTCATAAATATTCTCAATACTGAAATGTTACGATATGGCAAATGTAGGCATTGAAGGCATTTGGGACTTTGTGAGGATGAACAGATCGGAATTTGGGGCTTATGTGTCACACACATGTTTCCACGAGAAGTTTAAGCAAGATTCACATAGATCCTACTAAGGTCGATTTCCATCCTAGTTTATGTCATACAGCAGAAGGATGCTGGACCAGGACAGGGGGCAGAGTGGAGTGGGAGAAATGGCCACAGAAGCATCCCGGGTTACTGACCTCAAAGGCAAAGGGAAGCTTCTTGCTCTCTCAGAGTACATAAAATATAAGGAACAGCTCCAGGCAGCCCAGCTTGGGCTCTTTTGTGGGCTAGTAGCTTCACCAAAGGATGAGACATTTTGATTGCCCTAGCTGGGATTCTGTGTCCATCCAGTGGCGTGAGGCTCAGAGTAACAGCTCCACAAGAACTACATAGAATTGATGTGGTTGGAATGGAATAGAGAGGAAATTCCCCAAGGAATGTAGGGTACCTTTTGCCAGAAGAAGAGGGAGCAATTATGGACAGACAAAAACAACAGATGTTCACTACAAGTAGAATAGAACTGCTGGTGAGGCCAAACGATATGGCTCTGTGAGGATGCTAGAGTAGAATGTGTTAACCCTTGCTACGGTCAGGTACAAGAAAGCAACCATCACCTAGATACAATGAACTTCCATATCTATGAGGTCTTCTGACCTTTACCATAAGTCTGAGAAATGGACAGGGCACACTCGTTTTACAGAATATATTGTTGAGACTCAGGCAACACTAAGAAGCACAGCAGAAAGAAACGGTTCGGGGCGCCTGAGTGGCTCGGTTGGTTAAGCGTCCGACTTCGGCTCAGGTCATGATCTCACGGTCCGTGAGTTCGAGCCCCGCGTCGGGCTCTGTGCTGACCACTCAGAGCCTGGAGCCTGTTTCAGATTCTGTGTCTCCCTCTCTCTCTGCCCCTTCCCTGTTCATGCTCTCTCTCTCTCTCTCTCTCTCTCTCTGTCTCAAAAATAAATAAACGTTAAAATTAAAAAAAAAAAAAGAAAGAAAGAAAGAAACATGGTTCACAGGACAGGATCAGGTATAAATCTTACATGTACACCAGTTTGGGAGGCAGGTGCCTTCCAGACATTCTCAAAGCCTTAGACAATCCTGAAAATATCTGGCATGTGCAGGAGCCCAGGAGATGCCCATCAGTCAGGCACTTGGTACCAAGGTGACAGCAACTTCCTGGGAACACAGCATATGTATGCATCTTTTCCTAGAGTTCTCTATCACACCAGCCTTTGTAGTTAGCTATTCTTCCACATACTCCCTGATAACAGTTTTTATTCACTCATTCTTTTTTTTAAATGTTGTATTTATTTTTGAGAGAGCTCAAGAAGGGGAGGGGCAGAGAGAGAGAGGGACAGATGTTCTGAAGCAAGCTCTGCGCTGACAGCAGTGAGCCTGATGTGGGGCTTGAACTCCTGAACCATGAGATGATGACATGAGCTGAGGTCAGACACTCAAGCAACTGAGCCACCCAGATGCCCCTCATTCTTTTTTTTTTATTATTTTTTATTTTTTTTTTTCGACGTTTATTTATTTTTGGGACAGAGAGAGACAGAGTGTGAACGGGGGAGGGGCAGAGAGAGAGGGAGACACAGAATCGGAAACAGGCTCCAGGCTCTGAGCCATCAGCCCAGAGCCTGACGCGGGGCTCGAACTCACAGACCGCGAGATTGTGACCTGGCTGAAGTCGGACGCTTAACCGACTGCGCCACCCAGGCGCCCCTCATTCTTTTTTTTTAAAGTAAGCTCTATGCTCACCATGAGGCTTGAACTCAGAGCCCCAAGGTCAAGAGTCACATGCTCTACCGACTGAGCTAGCCAGGCATCCGTATTCACTCATTCTGATTTCCATCTCCCACACCTAAACCAATTTCTGACATACAGACGACTCACAATAAATGTTTATGGAATACTGAATTGATAAGATAGCAAACATTTATTGGATGTCAATTACGTGGATTATACTAGGCTCTGTGGAAATACAGATGAATAAGATACCATTCCCATTCTTGAGATCATCGCCTAATGGAAAAGACCAACACATAAACAGTTCTACGTCATTTACGACTCTTTGGTCCCAAATGGCAGAGAACCAGACCCAAAGTAGTTTAAGAAAAATGAGAATATTTTGGTTCGCAGAAGCTAAACAGTCCAGAGTTAAGATTGGCTTGGGCCAGAGTTAGTTCCATGCCCATAAAGGCTCTGATTTCATCTTCAGGTCTTCCACTGTATTGCCTCAACTACCTAGGCCCCCTCATCCAAAGGTGGTTGTGGTAAAATCCACATAACAAAATTTACCATTTAACCATTTTCTTTCTTTCTTTCTTTCTTTCTTTCTTTCTTTCTTTCTTTCTTTCTT
>NW_024412446.1:7259779-7314685 GCF_014898765.1 Herpailurus yagouaroundi | reverse complement strand
CCTTCCTTCCTTCCTTCCTTCCTTCCTTCCTTCCTTCCTTCCTTCCTCAGTAGGCTTCATACCCAGCACAGAGCCCAGCATAGGGCTTGAGCTCATGACCCCGAGATCAAGACCTGAGCTGAGATGAAGAGTCAGACACTTAGCCGACTAAGCCACCCAGGTGTCCCCCATTTTAACCATGTTCAAGTGTACAGTTCAGTGGCATTAAGTATATGCACACTGTGGTGCAACCATCACTGCTCTCTATCTCCAGGACTTTTCTCATCTTCCAAAATGCAAACCCTGTACCTGTTAAACAACGCCTTCCCATCCTACCTTCACCTCCCCAGTCCTTGCTATTCTCCATTGCACTTTCTGTCTCTATGAATTTGACTACTCTAGGAACCTCATACAAGAGGAATCACACAATGTTTGTCCTTTTATGACTGCCTTATGTCACTTAGCATAATGTCTTCAAGGTTCATCCATGTTGCAGTAGGTGTCAGAATTTCATTCCTTTTTATGGATGCATAATATTCCGTTGCATGTATATACCATATTTTGCTTAGCCATTTGTCTGCCAATGAACATTTGGGTTGTTTCCACCTTTGGCTACTGTGAATGCTGCTGCTGTGAATATGGGAGTGTCTGAGTCCCTGCTTTCCATGTTTTGGATGTATAGAGGTTGAGCTTTTTTTTTTTATTATTATTTACTTAATATTTACTTATTTTTGAGAGAGAGAGAGAGAGAGAGCACAAGCAGGGGAGGGGCAGAGAAAGAGAGAGAGAATCCCAAGCAGGTTCTGCATTGTCAGGGCAGGGTTCAATGCAGGGCTCAATCCCAGGAAGCATGAGATCATGACCTTAGCCAAAATCTAGAGTCAGAGGCTTAACCTACTGAGGCACCCACGTGCCCCAAGGGGGTAATCATTTTAAGAACAAAATAAATAGCAACTTTATTAAAGGCTGTGTTGGGGGCACCTGGGTGGCTCGGTGGGTTGAGCGTCCAACTCTTTTTTTTTTTTTTAATATGCTTTTTTTCCTCAGTGCCCTCATCAGCAGGGAACAGCTACATATCTATTAAGAGTCTGGTCAAGACAATCTAGTTTTGTTTTGTTTTTTTTTTAATGTTTTATTTATTTTTGACACACACACACACACACACACACACACACACACACACACACACAGTGTGGGAGAGGGGCAGAGACAGAGGGAGACACAGAATGTGAAGCAGGCTCCAGGCTCTGGCCTGGCCTTAAAAAGGCCGATGCAGGACTCGAACTCATGAACTGCAAGATCATGACCTGAGCTGAAGTCAGACACTTAACCGACTGAGCCACCCAGGTGCCCCCAGCGTCCAACTCTTGCTCTCATCTCAGGTCATGATCTCATGGCTCGTGGGCTCGAGCTCAGTGTCCAGCTCTGTGCTGAGCATTCAGCCTGCTTGGGATTCTCTCTTTCCCCCTCTCTCTACCCCTCCCCTTCTCACGTGCACACACACATGTGCTCTCTCTCTCTCACCTTCTCTCTAAAAATAATAATAGTAATAACATTTTTTAAGGCTACGTTAAATTCCCATAGTCCCATGCCACTTCTGGCTTGGATCATTCCCACTCTACTTCCAAAACAAAGAGTCAGCCCTTACCATTGAGGACAGACACGAATCCAGAGGTTTTCCCATCACCACCACTGGCCACTACGTTCTGCTTTGGAATTGGATAATGTACTGTGAAAGCTAGCTTTCTCTCAGATCAGACTCTTTGAATGATAGGAGGAACCTAGGACTGAGCAACTTTGGCTCCCTGCGAGGGAACATGCCAGCTGTGGAAAGCCCATAGTTGTAAATTGTCAGGTGGTGACTGCCTGTGAAACCTGTCAAGGCTCTGACAGCCCAGCTGAGAACCTAATTAGCAGTTACAAAGAGAGACAGGAAAAACATGTTGTCAGAGAGCTCCCCGTCTGAGAGAATGAAGTACAGTGTCCTGCCCCGTCATCAACCTCCTTCTTGTTTCAACTGGAGCAAAGCACATTAGTATAATTGACATTACACATGTTTATTATCTGGAACAAAGGAACCATGTCAAACCACAGCCCTGTGTCAGCTGAGTCTTTGGTAATCACAGAAATTGAACAGTGGCATTTGACCTGATTGTATGAGCACTTCCGATCTTCTCAGTGCCAAGGATACTACCAGCCCATGCTCACTTTTCTCCTGGAATTTACACAAACTTCAAACATCCTCCTCCTTTCCTGGAGCGAAGAGGAACAGTGATCCTTTGTTCTCGTGAAACCTAGAAAGGGATGATAACTTACCCAAAGTCACACGGCCAATCAGCAACCCGGCATCTTATCTTCCAAGGAAAATAAATTTGTAGCAACCATGCTGTAGTGGCAATGTGAGGAAACCAGCAATCTTCACCAAGAATCCCTAAATTGGGGAAAAGCAACATTAGAGTATTCACATGCCAGTTTTTACCAAATCTTGGTCCTCTACTTTTGCAAAACACTCACTCACACTTCCCACTTGCTTCAATTGTATCAGCAGCACCTGAGTAAGGATGCTAAATTTCTCAATGGGAATTTTTTTCCCCCAAAATCTTGAAAACAAAGGACCTGGTACTTGTAGCCTCTGGAGATGGGAGGAAAGAGAGTTAACATTTACTGGATACAACTGTTACATTCTAGATACTGTGTTTTGCCTCTAATTTAATCTACAAACCAACTGACAAAGTAGATATTACTATGTACAACTTCAGATGCCATACCCGGAGCTCAGAGAGGTTAGGTAAACTGCCCAAGATGACACAGCTAGTAAATGATTAAGCGGATTTAAAAAAATTGGGTGGGGGGCGGGCGCCTGGTTGGGCCAGTTGGTAGAGCATGTGACTCTTGATCTCAGAGTTGCAAATTCGAACCCTCCAGAGGGTGTAGAGAGTACTTAAAAATAAACAATTTTAAATTTTTAAAATTAAGTTTATGTTTTTTGAGAGAGGAGAGGGGCAGAGAGAGAAGGGGGGCGGACAGGGGTTCCAAAGTGGACTCTGTGCTGACACCAGATGCCTCCATGCAGGGCTCAAACTCACAAACTGGGAGATCGTGACCTGAGCCAAAGTCGGACACTTAACCAACTGAGCCACACAGGTGCCCCCCCAATTTTTAAAAATCTTTTAAAAATGTATTTAACAATGGTTTTAATGTTTATTTTTGAGAGGGGGAGGGGCAGAGAGAGAGGGGGACAGAGGATCTGAAGCAGGTTCCGCGCTGACAGCTCGCACCCACAAATGACCTAAGCAGAAGTTGGACGTTCAACCGGCTGAGCCAACCAGGATCCCTACCCTAAAAAAATTTAAATGTATTTATTTATTTATTTTTTAGGACAGAGCTTGGAACCCGCTTCTTTCAGGCTTCAAGGTCTGTGTTCTTTGTAATGCATTATGCTACCTCAGAAGAGAAGAAACTAAAGGGATTCCCAAGAGATAAAGGTGATACAATCAGCCACTCTGAACTGCTAGTGCATTTGACTTTCTTACACATGTATGGATTAGAATTAAGTACAAGGCATTCAGCAAAACACTCCATCAGGTTCCAAGCCCCTACAGAGAATAGGGACCCCGGGTGGAAATTGGAAGAAAGGAGGGGACAAGAAGTGGAAGAAGAAAGGAGGAACAGGAAGGGAAGGTTCCTGGGAAATGTAATGGGTAGCTGGAGGTTGTTCTCAGAGGCCTTCCACCTACACCCAAAGAACGGTGCAGAAGCTGATACTCCTTTTTTGCTCCATTCACCATTTATGTTCTCTTCTTCTACAAAAGGATTAGCAGGATGGGCTCAGTGGGAAAGGAGGCCCCTGTGGGATCCTGTTACCAGCCATCTGTGTTCTGTTCTTTACTTTCGAACAAGACGGCTCCAAAACTCTGAACTGGAGAGGGAGTCGGAGCTGTGTACGGATCAGCAGAGCTGTTGCTAACAGCTCTGACGCCTGCAGGATGACTCAACCCTCTGTGCCTGGCGGAGTCAGCTGTGGTCCCCTGGAGCCTCCTACTCTAGGGACAAAATCAGAGATGTGGAGAAGTATCAAGATCCTTGATCTTGGGCAGGAATTCAGGATACAGAGATAGGTAGGGGCTCCTGAGTCTTTATTTAAGCGTTCTGGCTGATGATGGGGGAGGGATTAAAGGCAACAGGAAGTCACAGTCCTTTATATACTTTAGCTGCTCCACAAAAGGAATATACCGTCTGGAGGATGGCAGTCAGCAAAAGCCATATGGCTGTGTCACCAGGAATTCAGCCTAAACACAAATATCACTCACTTCCCTGGTGAATTTTACTCAGGTACAAGCATCTCCCGCTGTTCCCTCACTTGGGAGAAAACCAGATTTCCTGTGCTGACATGATACCATGAATACTGACTGAACTGTTGCTCCCCTGGTTACTCTCCCCTGGTTACTTGTTCAGATCTCTGAGATACAGGCAATTAGGAGGAAGCTACTCGTACATCATGTCGGGAGTCACCTGGATTTACACCAGACCAACACATAGACACCTTGCTCTACCTCCACCTCCAAACAACCCCAGGCTTCCTCAAAGACTTTTCCTTTCAGTTGGCTCCTTATCACTCACCGATAAACAACCCCCAAAGTTTGGCTTCTTGTTGTCATGGCAACCTGGGAGACCAGGCTGAAGCTGCCAATAAAGGCGTTTGCAAGAGCTCCCTAATCTCAGACTCTTTTAAAAACAATAGTAGGAAGTGGGATCACCACTATCTCCCCTCCCCACCACACTACGTACCCAATTGTCACCAATTGGTGACACCAATTGGTCCCTACCGCCAATTGTCAGTTTTATGGAGTGATTTAGTTCTTGGAATAGCTAAGACAGTGGCTGTTTTGCCCCCACGAAAGGTTTTCATATTTTAATGCAATCCTTTCTTTACACACTAGCCCAGTAATCAGAACAACCTACTGGGTATTAGCATCTCTAAGGGTTCATGGTTACAAAATACGACTCCTGTGCTCTTTAATCTATTTTTCTGTGCCTGTAGGAAGTATCTGGGTAGTTGGTATTTCAGGGCTAGAACTGCTGGCTAGTTTCCAACCAAGGGCGAGAAGACTCTTGGTGTTCTCATATAATATGGCGAAAGTACTTTGTATAGAAGTGTTCAGATATTCATATTAACTACTATCCCCTGTCCACAAAACCCTTTACCTCAAGGCTATATTGCATAGGAGTTAAGCTCATGGATTCTGGTCCAAAATTCCTGTTTTGAATCCCTTCTCTATCCTCTACCTTCTATGAGGCTTTCTCTGTCTCACTTTCCCCTTCATGAAAGGTAAAAATAATAGTATCCACGTCAGAGGGCTTTCATGAGGATTAAATAAATTAAAATATGTGAAGTATTTAGATCAGTACCTGGTTTTGTATATCAAGTGTGTCCCTAGACAGAGTATGTTGGAGAGAAACACGGACAAGCTACCTTGTCCTCAAAGAGCTCACAGGCTGATATCCACATGGTAAAGATAGACAAACCAATATTTATAGATAACATGACAAGTGCTTCTCTAAATGGAGAAAGGAACAGAGAAGGGGGCCAGAAATTCAGCCCTGAAGGATGCCTGGGTTTTCCTAAATCAGAGAAATGGTTTATCAGTTAGGCACTCTGTGTTGCAGAGGACAACTCATTCCATTTATCTCAATAATTTTTTTAAGTTTATTTATTTATTTTGAGAGAGAAAGCATGCATGTGCAAGAGAGGCAGGGACAGACAGAGGAGAGAGAATCCCAAGCAGGCTCTGCGCAGTCAGCATGGAGCCCAATGTAGGGCTCAATCTCACAACTGTGAGATCATGACCTGAGCCGGTATCAAGAGTCGGTTAAGTGTCCAACTTCAACTCAGGTCATGATCTCGCTGTTCGTGAGTTCAAGTTCCGCGTCGGGCTCTGTGCTGACAGCTCAGAGCCTGGAGCCTGCTTCAGATTCTGTCTCCGTCTCTCTCCCCTCCTCCATTTGTGCACTGTCTCTCTCCCTCTCTTTCCCTCTCAAATATAAACATTTTTTAAAAATTAAAAAAAAAGGGGGCTCCTGGGTGGCTCAGTCAGTTAAGCGACCGACTTGAGCTTAGGTCATGATCTCACAGTTCGTGAGTTCGAGCCCCACATTGGGTTCTGTGCTGACAGCTCAGAGCCTAGAGGCTGCTCCAGATTCTGTGTCTCCCTCTCTCTCTGCCCCTCCCTGCTCATGCTCTGTCTCTCAGAAATAAATAAACGTTAAAAAACTAAAAAAAGAAAAGAATTAAAAAAAACAAAAAAAGAATGGAAATATGGATGTAGCAGTCATGACATTAGGTTTAGAACAGAAAGAAGTATTAATACATTCAAAGAGCATGGAAAAGAGAAATACAGTGGAATTGACTCAACACAATTATTGAGGCATTGTTAAATGTCAGTCAGTATGCCAGGAGCAGGTAACACATCCGTGATCCATGTTCTACAGCATGCTGTGGGAATCCATTGCAGGGCCACCTGAACCAGACGTGAGGTGCCAAGAAAGCTTTCTTAGAAGAAGGAAACCGAACTTTGGGACGAGAAAGAAGAGTAGAAATAAAAAGGAGTATGGCACATTCCGGAATCTGAAAGTAGCTTAATGGACTTCCAATGAGAGGAGGTAGTAAGCGGCAGGCAGGGACTACATCATTCAGGTCCTAATAATTGTAGTTACCATTTATTGAACACAGACCTGAACACTGTACTATTTTATGTGTAGTAGCTTACGTAATCCTCCCAACAACCCGAGGAGGCAGGAGTAATTATCGCTCACATCTTTTAGATGAGGAAACCAAGTCTCAGTGAGATTTAGTAACTTTCCTCTGATCCCTTACCTAGCAGGTACCCAAGCTTCTAAGTTACACTTCCTTTATGGATCATATATATTTTTTAAATGTTTATTTTTTTATTTTTGAGAGACAGAATACAAGGAGGGGAGGAGATGGGAGAGAAGGAGACACAGAATCCAAAGCAGGCTCCAAGCTCCGAGCTGTCGGCACGGAGCCCGATGCGGGGCTTGAACCCATGAACCGTGAGATCATGACCTGAGCCGAAGTCGGACGCTCAACCGACTGAGCCACCCAGGTGACCCCCTTTATGGATCATATTAAGGATTATGGTCTTTAAGAGCAATGGGAAGCACGAAGAATTTTAAGCAAATTTGCATTTCAGAAAGATCACTCACTGCTACAGAGTATATAAAACAGATTGCAAGGAGCCAAGGGGGACGTAAGGAGACCACTTGGGTTCCTGCTGTCGAGCAGAAAGGAGATAGACTCCTTTCTGGTGGACTAGGATGGTAACAGTGAGGTAGATGAATTCATTCATTTATTATCTTGATCGATAAATGTTTAATGAGCTCCTATAAGAGTGCTAGGACACAAAAATGACCAAAGTAGATGTGGTCTCCACCCTCAGAGTCTATCTGAGAGAGAGAAGAGACAGGAATTAGTGGAGTTGAATATGAGGGTGATGATAAAGGGGGAGTCTGGGATGATTTACTGGCTTGAGGTTAGCTCCAACACCCTTGCCCTTTCCACCTCATTGCGCTCCTAGGATTGTGTATGTTCAGGTGGGGAGCTGGGAGTGGGGGTGGGGACAGGGGGGTATGGGAGGGGTGCTAACTGGTAAAGTTAGAAAAGAAGACCAACAACAGGGGCACTTGGGTAGCTCAGTTAAGTGTCCGACTCTTGGCTTTGGCTCAGGTCATGATCTCACAGTTTGAGAGTTCAAGCCCCGCATCAGGCTCTCTACTGTCATCACAGAGCCAGCTTCAGATCCTGTTCCCCATTGTCTCTGCCCCTTCCCGGCTGGTTCTCTCTCCTATCTCAAAATAAATAAATAAACTTAAAAGAAAAAAAAAAAGACCAATGACAGCTCAGGAAGAGCTTTGGTATGCCATCCTCCTCAGCTCAGACTCTATTCTGGAGACTTCAGGGAGCCATTGAAAATGTGTAAGCAAGAAAATGGCTTGACCAAATACACATGTTAGCAAGATCAAGATTTATCCTTTCTGAATCTTCGAATTCCTCCAGGGCTATGGAAGCCAATTTGAGAGGGTGAGAAAGCTCAAATCTTCTTTTCACAGTCTGCCCTCTCGTGGCCAGAGGAAAACCAGCAAGTCCCAACTCCACAGGTTTGTAAGGGGCAGCCCCCTCTATTTGCCCTCAGTGTCACAGCTCCTGCGCCTCTCAGCAAGTTCTGTTGCTCAGTCTTCAGCAGACACCAGCCATTCATTCCAGGATTCCACCAGCTTCATGGACACCACTCTGTCTCCGACTACGGAGAACCCTCTTCTGAGAACTCTCACTAGCCTAGTCCCCAAGCTCCCACGCGGACTGCTGCACTTGGTGCTACACTGCCTCTCTCTCAGTAAGCAGCCCTATGGAGGTGGCAAAGGCCAGCACTGCTGCCCTCAGGTGGCAACCTAGTGAAGTGCATATTGCTTTTCTCCTGCAACCGTTCCCTCTCAGAAGGTCAGTTCTTTAAACTTGGTGTTTTATTGAGCATCCACTTCGTTTACATTCTACTTATAAAAGGATCCGAGCGCCTGGGTGGCTCAGTCAGTTAAGCATTCGACTCTTGATTTCGGCTCAGGTCTTGATCTCACTGTTCGTGAGATGGAGCCCTGCTTCCGGCTCTGTGCTGACAGCGCTCGGAGTCAGCTTGGGATTCTCTCTCTCCCTCTCTCTCTGCCCCTCCCCCGCTCATGCCTACTCTCTCTCTCTTTCTCTCTCAAAATAAATAAACACTAAAAAAAAAAAAAAAAAAGGATTGTACCCCCTTCTACTCTCTGGTTCAAATCTAAGGAAACAATGTGGAGGAAGAAAAAGCAGGAACTCCTCCTCCCCGTGAATCCAGCATTGTCATCATCACCATTACCAGCAACAGGCCCCGGAAAACAACTCTTCACCGTCTTGAGAACAGAGAGTAGGGCAGATATAGGGTAGCCTTTTCAAGGACATCTGCTTTCCTTGAAAAGAGATATTCTCCTTCTCTCGTATCTATATCCTTGTCTCTTTGCCCTAGGGTCCCTGTGCTTCTAAGATGAGGTTCTGATAATGACCATCACAATATAAGGCAGTCTTATTAGTCTATGGACCTTAGAAATAAAAACTGGAGGGGCGCCTGGGTGGCGCAGTCGGTTAAGCGTCCGACTTCAACCAGGTCACAATCTCGCAGTCCGGGAGTTCGAGCCCCGCGTCAGGCTCTGGGCTGATGGCTCAGAGCCTGGAGCCTGTTTCCGATTCTGTGTCTCCCTCTCTCTCTGCCCCTCCCCCGTTCATGCTCTGTCTCTCTCTGTCCCAAAAATAAATAAACGTTGAAAAAAAAATTTAAAAAAAAAAAAAGAAATAAAAACTGGAATCACTTCTCAAAAATCCAGATTGATTTTAAACACTCTCTGGCAGTGTTCCTTTGGCATCCTTGCCAATGTGCTAACGAATCGGGCCACAGTCTCCTCCACTCATTGACTCAGCACTTAGTGGCAAAGGGACCCTTTTAAGTCTCATCTCAGCTAAGACAGCTCCTCTACCTGCTAAAAGGGTGATTTTGTGAATTAAACGTTGATGCTGTTTTTCTGATCTAGCAGATACACACCACCCACAGATAATTTATTCCAGAATTTCTTTTAAAGCCAGGGGCTTTAAGATTTCTGACCGACAGATTCCCTCCCCCATTCAAGCCCTCTATTCATCCAGGAATTTGCGATGGAAATAGTACTGCTGGCTAGAGTAGAGCACATACCAGTGCTGCTGAGAGCTGAGTGGCCGTTGCCATGGGGGCCAGTGTTTGTACAGGACTGCCTATACGAGGCGGTGGCCTTGAGGGCCGCTTAGATTCAGAGGATTCTAGAACTGAGCCAACCCCCCTCATTTTGCCGACGAGGAATTTGAGGCCCAAAGACTTAAGTTAAATAACTTAATGGAAGGTCCAAGGGCAAGTTAGTGTCAGAGTGGTGCTCTTTGCAATGCGTCACCCTTTTCATTAAAACACTCATGCTGGTTGGATGGGTGTTCCGCCAGCTGTTCCCACTCATGCCACTGTGCTATTCCAGCACCACCAATTCCAGAGAAAAGTGCCAGGAACTGTGGGACTGGCAACGGTGGCTCGTAAATATCCTTGCATGTGTATGCATGCGTATTCTTGCACCAAATTACTTGTGCATACCTAGAAGTAAGTGATTGTGCTAACTAGGTATTTGTATAACTGTCTGATTACATGGAATTCCTTAAGCCTCGGTGTTCTCAGGAGTGAAATTCAGATAAGAAATAATACCTATCTCAAAAGATTGAGATAATGTATTGAAAGCACTTAGGTACAGTAGCTGCCATGTAATAAGCGTTGGGTATTGTATTATTTCTACTATGTCTTTCTAATGGAATATGTCAGGGATTGCCCTGAAAGCTTTAATTTTGGGGGTGCCTGGGTGGCTCACTTGGTTAAGCATCCTACTTCGATTCAGGTCATGATCTCACAGTTCGTGAGTTCGAGTCCTGCATCGGGCTCTGTGCCGACAGCTTCGTTTCCTCTGTCCCCCTCTCTCTCTGCCCCCTCTCAAAAATAAACATTAAAAAAAATTAAAAGGCTTTCTTTTTTTTTCATTTGATTTTCACAATAACTCTTTGAAGTAGGCCCTTTCACTTTCTATGTAGTACTGATGAGAAAACTAAGCCTAGGGATGTTGAGTAACTTACATAAGGTCACAGGGCTAGCAAGAATCAAAACCAGGTCTGCGTAACATTAATGCTCTGAATCTTAACCATAAAGTTATACTGTCTCTCCTACAGAAAAGCAGAGGAATAACTGAGCTATTCTAGTATCTTTGGATTTGTTTGCTGGAACTCGAAATTCAAATACATTAGATACATATTGCATGTGAAACGGCCTGGCTCATCCATCTAAATACATTATAATTAAAGCCACTGAAACTGTAAGCAAATAATTTGTTCTCACTCCCCTTTAATTACAGTTCTTTACAGAGACACTACTTAGCCATTTTGTACAAGAAACAATTTCTCAATGAATGAATGCCGTTTTATTCAATATCCTGTTGTTTCTCAACTCCTAGTTGGTCGTGGTGAGACCTATGTAAAATATACTAATCTCCTGAAATCAACACAAAATTCTTGAGATCCTACTTATCTGATTATCTATTCTTTAAAATCTCCTTGGGCGTAAGAGACAGAAATTAAACATTTAAAAAAAATGTTTATTTGAGAGATAGAGAGACCAGGGGAGGGGCAGACAGAGAGAGAGAGAGAGAGAGAGAGAGAGAGAGAGAGAATCCTGAGCAGGCTGTGCTATCAGCACAGAGCTCGACGCAGGGCTCAAACCCATAAACCACGAGATCATGACCTGAGCTGAAATCAAGAGTAAGACACTTAACTGACTGAGCCACCCAGGCGCTCCAAATCATTTTTATTTAATAGATATTCTTCCATTCTTTTTATTAACATTTATTTATTTTTGAGACAGAGAGAGACAGAGCATGAATGGGGGAGGGGCAGAGAGAGAGGGAGACACAGAATCGGAAGTAGGCTCCAGGCTCCGAGCCATCAGCCCAGAGCCCGACGCGGGGCTCGAACTCACGGACCGTGAGATCGTGACCTGAGCTGAAGTTGGAGGCTTAACCGACTGAGCCACCCAGGCGCCCCAATATTCTTCCATTCTTATCAAAAATTTCAGCTTTAGGATTTCAGAGTCCAACCCAAATTTCTCTTATGGTCACACCATTTATTTTCTATCAGATCAGTTTCAATCCTAAATTAGTTGTTCTTGATTTTTCTCTTTTCCTATTCTCTCTTTTCTCCCTCAGTAATTTCTTCTTTTTTTTTGCTTTTAATGTTTATTGTTTATTTATTTTTGAGAGAAAGAGAGAGAGAGAGACAGAATGCAAATGGGAAAGGGGCAGACAGAGAGGGAAACACATAATCTGAAGCAGGCTCCAGGCTCTGAGCTGTCAGCACAGAGCCCAACACGGGGCTTGAACTCACAAATTGTGAGATTGTGACCTGAGCCCAAGTCAGAGGCTTAACCGACTGAACCACCCAGGCGCCCCATCTCCCTCAGTAATTTCATCCATTCCTGTACCTCCAACAATCTCTGCTAGATAGAAAACTACCACATCAGAGGTGCCTGGGTGGCTCAGTCGGTTAAGCCTCTGATTTGGGCTCACGGTTTGTGATCTCACAGTCTGTAAGTTCGAGCCCCGTGTTAGGCTCTGTGCTGACAGCTCAGAGCCTGGAGCCAGCTTCAGATTATGTGTCTCCCTTTCTCTCTGCCCGTCTCCTGCTCACATTCTGTCTGTCTGTCTCTCTCAAAAATAAATAAACATTAAAAAAAAAACCTACCACATCAATTGTATTTGTTCAATAAATATTAATTAACTTTTTGCTGTGTGCTACGATGTGTATTGCACTGGTCCAGTCAGACATCTATCCTAAACTCCAGTTCAGATATCTGTGGAACATTTTTTTGACAGGATGACGTGAGGTGATACCCCTGTAGAAGTTGATCCGTGTAAAGAACGTACCTTGGCTTCTCTGTACTCCACTCTTGGCGTGACCTCTCTGACCCTCCTTATCCTTGCATTAGAGATACCCACAGTCTCTGGAATTCTCTGCACTCAATCTGTAAATCTTCTTTACCTCAGTCCAACTTAGAGCCTTGGTAGAAGTAACTAGTGTTACCACCCCAAGGTCAATAAAACCTAAACCGATGTTGTCACCTTCTTCACCAAACCCCACTGTGTTCTTAATTTCCTTCAGTATTCTATTTGGTAGAAGCACTATTTGTCTGAAATTTCCCTAGACCTCCTGATTGCCCTGATGCAATCCATCCCCATTTAGTAACTAAGATAATGTTAAACGCAAAGCAAATCATGTTATTCCCCTCATTAAAACCAGCCCTTAACTTCCCTTTGCTCTAAGAATATACTTCAAATTCCTTACCGGGGCTTAGAAGAACCCCTGAGTGATCTGGCCTCTACCCACATTATCTACTCTCATCTTATGCCACTCCTCTTGCTGTGCTCCAGCCACACTGGCCTCTTTTCAATTCCTGGAAAATGCAAAACTCTTGCTGTGAGGTTTTAGCAAAAGCTCTTCCTTCTGCTCTTGTCATGGTCTCTTTCTTATCCTTTGAATCTTGGTTTGAAGCTATTTCCCTTCTCCAACCTGGCCTCCAACCATTATTCTTTGTCACGGCTCCATTTGTTTCCTCATGGCATGTATCCCAAATTATAACGTTATATATACATTTTTATTATTTGGAAAAAATTTTTAATGTTTTTAAATTTAGTTTTGAGAGACAGAGAGACAGAGTGTGAGCAGGGGAGGGGCAGAGAGAGACAGAAATATAGAATCTGAAGCAAGCTCCAGGCTCTGAGCTGTCAGCACAGAACCCAACCTGGGGCTTGAACTCATGAAGGGGAAGATCATGACCTCGGTCGAAGTCGGCCACTTAACCAACTGAGCCACCCAGATGCCCCAATAATGTTACATATTTTTAGAATATACCTATTTGTGGTCTGACTTCTCTACATGGACTGGAGGCTCCATGAAGGCAGGGACCATGTCTGCTTAGTTCATCAATGCATGTCCTGCATTTAGCAGAGTGCCTGGTATATAGTAAGTGCTCATAACTGGTAACTGATATAATTTCTAGTGAACTCCCTTTCTCATTCTGTAAAATGGCTGCTTCAGATTCTCTTTAAACTACCTTCTCTAATCTCCACCTCTTTTTCTTTGTTTATTTATTTATTTATTTTGAGGGAGGGAGGGAGGGAGAGGGAGAGAGAGAGAGAGAGAGAGAGAGAGAGAGAGAGAGAGAGAATGAGAATCCTGAGCAGGCTTCACACTCAGAGCATAGCCCCACAAGGAGCTCCATCCCATTACCCTGGGATCATGACAAGAGCGGAAATCGAGAGTTGGATGCTTAACTGACAAGCCACTCAGGTGCCCCTCTAATCTCCACCTCCTTAAAATCTGACCACAAATTGCCATCCTAGTCTCACTTCCTTAATGAGGAAAATTCTCATAATTTCCTTAAATGCCCTACATTTGAGTGCCCCTGGAACACTCAACTATCA
Organism: Herpailurus yagouaroundi; assembly: GCF_014898765.1. NCBI lineage: Eukaryota > Metazoa > Chordata > Mammalia > Carnivora > Felidae > Herpailurus > Herpailurus yagouaroundi. Next base: position 7,300,576 of record NW_024412446.1, on the reverse strand, counting down.
CACCTTCTGTCCATTGTTCATGCTATTTCTCTGCCAGAAATACCTACTCTCTACTCACTTCCCAGCCCTTGTTATCATATTGCCAGTGCAAATGGCACATTTCCTCTTCCACTTTTCCTAATAGCCTATAATAACCCACTCCCTTGTAAGCATTCTCAAAGCCTTTCACAATATTTTTACATAAAAGTTCCCACATTTGGGGCACCTGGGTGGCTCAGTCAGTTAAGCCTCTGACTCTTGATTTCAACTCAGGTCATGATCTCATGGTTTGTGAGTTGGGACTCCATATCGGGCTCTGTGCTGACAGTGAGGGAGTCTGCTTGGGATTCTTTCTCCTTCTCTCCCTGCCCCTCTCCCGTGCATGTGTGCACACATGTGTGTTCTTTCTCTCTCTCTTTAAGACTTAAAAAAATATTTAAAAAAAAGATAAAAATAAAGAAGTTTCCACATTTTATCTGTTGCTTGTGTGGGTCTCTTACCATGGAGAGTGAATTCTTTAGAGATAAAGGATTTGTTTCTTCTTTCTTATTTTTTAATGTCATCTCTACACCCAATGTGGAGCTCAAACTCATGACCCTGAGACAAAGAATCACATGTTCCATTGAGTGAGCCAGCCAGGTGCCCCTGTTTTCTTTAAATCCTCACCGTCTAGCACAGCTTTTGATGCATGGTATACAGTCAATATATAGTAATCAAATTAATAAAGCCAGAACAGAACACCTCTAAAAGAAATTCAAAGCTTGTCCCAGAAACTAGAAAAAAGACACTTGATGGTATTCTGAGAAAAGGCAGGTGGTATGTTCTTCTCTTCAAAAGCCACAGAAATCTTCAAGAAGACTCTCTTTGGATATTCTTCCCATATGGAAAAAACAGAGAAATCCAGGAATGAAGTGAAAATTGGGTGAAATCAGGGCTCCTTGAGCTGACTGCTAAGTCTTTAAGAAAATTAGTGCTCGTTACTTTTTTTACAAAATGAATACCACCTCTTTCTTTTCCTCTTTCTTTCTTTCTTTTTAAAAAAGATTTTAAGTAATCTCTACAGCCAATGTAGGGCTCGAATCCACAACCCTGAGATCAAGAGTCACATGCTCCACTGACTGAGCCAGTCAGGTGCCCCAATATTATCTCTTTCTAACACTGCCTGGCACATAGCAAATGCTCAATAAATGTTAGCTATTGGAGTAATAGCAATATTAGCATTATCATCACCATCATCAAGTAGATAACCACAGGGTGTTAGACACTTCCTTTAATTTTCAATAATGAATTAAAGATGCATTATTTTTCTGATAAAGACATTAAGACTTGAAGAGTGAAGTCGTTTGACCAAAGTTTCAGACTCAGGATTGAAATTATGACTGAAATCTGAATGTTTTTAATTCTGCTATGTTAATGGCAGGAGAAACAGCTTCCTGTTTAGTTACTTAGAATAACAATTCCCAAGACTAATATTATTATTCATACTTAACTCAATTCCTTGGACATCAGCCACTTTTTTTTTTTTTTTTCCAGATTAGGCCCTCCAATGCTAAAATAAAAGTCATAATGGGCTAAAACCAAATACAGATGGGCAGACATTTTGGACCTAAAAACCCAACAGTTTTAAAATTCCACTTCTGGTATTTATCCAAAGAAAACAAAAACACAAATTAAAAACAATATATGCACCCCTATGTTCATTGCAGCATTATTTACAATAGCCAAGATATAAAAGCAACCTAACTGTCCATCAATAGATGAATGGATAAAAATGATGTGGTATGTATATATACAACGGACTGTTACTCAGTCATAAAAAAAGAATGAAATCTTGCCATCTGTGACAACATGGATGGACCCAGAGGATACTATGCCAAGTGAAATGAGTGAGACAGAGAGAGACCAATACCATCTGATTTCATTTATATGTGGAATCTAAAAACCACACCAAACCAACAAAACAACAGAGATGGACCCACAAATACAGAGAACAAACTCGTGATTGCCAGAGGGGAGGTGGGATGGGGAGGTGGGTGATATAGGTGCAGGAGATTGAGGTACAAACTTCCAGTTATACAAGAAACAAGCCAAAGGATGTAAAGTACAGTGTAGGAAATATAGTAAAGAATATTGTGATAACTGTAGAGTGACAGGCAGTAACTACACTTTTCATGTGAGCATTTTGTAATATATATAAATGCTGAATCACTATGTTGAATACTGGAAACTAATATAATATTGCATCTCAACTATACTTCGTTAAAGAAAAAGAAAACCCGGGGCGCCTGGGTGGCTCAGTCGGTTAAACGTCCGACTGCAGCTCAGGTCACGATCTCGCCGTCCGGGAGTTCGAGCCCCGCATCGGGCTCTGGGCTGATGGCTCAGAGCCTGGAGCCTGCTTCAGATTCTGTGTCTCCCTCTCTCTCTGCCCCTCCCCCGTTCATGCTCTGTCTCTCTCTGTCTCAAAAATAAATAAAAAACGTTAAAAAAAATTAAAAAAAAAAGAAAAAGAAAACCCTAATGGCCACACCTGGTAACAATTAACCTTGCAACCTATAAGAGACTCTTAAATACGGAGAACAAACTGAGGGTTGCTGAAGGGGAGGTGGGTTGGGGGATGGGCTACGTGGGGGATGGGCATTAAGGAGGACTTGTTGGGATGAGCACCGGGTGTTATATGTAAGTGATGAATCACTAACTTCTACACCTGAAACCAGTTTTACCATATATGTTAACTAACTAGAATTGAAATACAAATTTGAAAAGAAGTGTTTGCAAATGTACGTGTAGAAAACAACAACAATTAACCTTATTTACAATACAGAACCTCCTCCGGTGCCTGGGTGGTTCAGTTGGCTAAGCATCTGACTTCACTTTAGGTCATGATCTCGCCAGTCCTGAGTTCCAGACCTGCCGCCGGCTCTGTGCTGACAGCTCGAAGCCTGGCGCCTGCTTCGGATTCCGTCTTCCTCTCTCTCTGCCCCTCCCCCACTCACATTCTGTCTCTGTCTCTCTCTCAAAAATAAATAAACATTAAAAAAAAAAAAAAAAAAACCAGGGGCGCCTGGGTGGCTCAGTCGGTTAAGCATCGGACTTCAGCTCAGGTCACGATCTCGCGGTCCCTGAGTTCGAGCCGCGCGTCGGGCTCTGGGCTGATGGCTCAGAGCCTGCAGCCTGCTTCCCATTCTGTGTCTCCCTCTCTCTCTGCCCCTCCGCCGTTCATGCTCTGTCTCTCTCTGTCTCAAAAATAAATAAACGTTAAAAAAAAATTTTTTTTAAAAAACAAAACAAAACAAAAAAACCCCCAAAAAACCCAAAAACAATACAGAGCCTCAGGCTCATATGCTATCCCTTGAGGCTTAAAGAAATCAGATTGCTAAAGACAGCCTTTTTCTAGAGGTTCATTTCTTATCCGGTACTCATGCCCTTCTACCCTCCTTATTTTCTACAAACTGTTCATTTTCTAAAAACTCAGAGGATAAAGCTCGGAAACGGGTCCAGAAGATGGGGAAAAGTGAGGAGAAGTGGTATTGTTGACATTATCCCAATATTCCCAGAAAGCCAGGTCAGGCCAGGACATTTTTGGTGCCCTAATTATTTTACTCTGTCCAAAACTGGATCAGGTTTTTGACAGTCTGACTTCCTTTTGATGAGAGAAAAACCCAGAGATGGGCCAGATTCCTGCCAGGAAGCCCTACATTTCACTTGGCTAATATTCTTTCATAAAGAACCGAATCAAAGTCCTCTCTTTTGTGACATAATGTTAACATTTTTCTCTGTGATCCTCACATTGGAACTACCTTTGTTACAGCATTTGTTATTGTATTACTTTTTAAATGTTTATTTTCATTTTTGAGAAAGACAAAGAGAGAGAGACAGAGAGAACATAAGCAGGTGAGGGGCAGAGAGAGAGGGAGACACAGAATCTGAAGCAGGCTCCAGGCTCTAAGCTGTCAGTACAGAGCCTGACATTGGACTCAAACTCACAGGCAGGGAGATCATGACTTGAGCCGAAGTAGGACACTTAACTGATTGAACCACCCAGGCGCCCCTGTATTAAAAATGTTTGATTACCTGTTGCTCCCCTTCATCTTGCTATGAGGAAATAGAAATTTATCTCTATTCTCCCTCTAACAGTAGCAATTACAAAGTGGTTGATACATTGGAGATGATCAAGAAATGATAGCTAAACAAATTGATGCACAGGGGATGCCTGGATGGCTCAGTCAGTTAAGCGTCCACTCTTGATTTTAGCTCAGGTCACGATCTTACGGTTTGTGAGTTCCAGCCCGGAGTCAGGCTCTATGCTGACCGCAGGGAGCCTGCTTGGGATCCTCTCTCTCCCCCTCACTCTCTCTCACAAAATAAATAAACATTAAAAAAATGCACAGTTGCAGAGGATATACTTTTGCATTATTTGGACCTGTATCTTTGTATCATACTACATGATTAACTAGATGATAAACTTCAGTTTGCTCTATTCATCCTTATATCTTCCACAGCATCAGTTTTCAAGAAATATATGTTTTTTTTAATTTAATTAGAAAAAAATTTTTAATGTTTATTTTTGAGAGAGAGAGAGAGTGCACGTGCGTGAGCGAGTGGGGGAAGGGCAGAGAGAGGAAGGGAGAGACAGTCCCAAGCAGGCTTTGCACTGTCAGTGTGGAGTCCGAGGCGGGGCTCAGTCTCAGGAACCGTGAGATCATGACCTGAGCCAAAGTCAGGAGTTGGATGCTTCACAGACTGAGCCACCCAGGTGCCCTCGGCAGGGCAGAGGTTTAAATCAAGCCCTGGCTCTTCTAGATTCTAGCTGTGAGACGTAGACAAGTTATTCCAACTGCATAGCATAAACCTTTATTTTCCCATCTCTAAAATAGGGATGATGAAAATAGTACTTACTGTAGCTACCCAATGAAGACTAAGTAAGGTCATGCAGTAAAGCACAGAGCACATAGTGATTATTCAGTGAATGTTAGTTCCTGTTATTATTAGTGTCATCAGAAGATGGTGTGAGGAGGTCTGCCTGATAGGATGAACACATGGTCCACATCGGGGGCCTGAAGGCTGGAGTGCAGTAAGTGAGGTGGGGCAAATTGATGGAGACTGTGGTATTTGTGTTTATTTTCAAAAGGTACGTGGAGATTTAGAGGGAAGAGAAGATCTCCAACCCCAAGAAGGAAAGGAATTAACTGTGGGATTTTTGAGATCAAACACAACAGCTAGGTGGCAATAAAAACACAGAAGGAAACTGCAGATAGGCAAATTGTTGAGATAGGAAATGAGCACTAGTTGGATGATGATAGCCGTATTGATTCTAGATTCTAGCTGTATTGAGAACACTTCTCTTTTCTTTTTTAATTTTTTTTTTCAACGTTTATTTATTTTTGGGACAGAGAGAGACAGAGCATGAATGGGGGAGGGGCAGAGAGAGAGGGGGACACAGAATCGGAAACAGGCTCCAGGCTCTGAGCCATCAGCCCAGAGCCCGACGCGGGGCTCGAACTCACGGACCGCGAGATCGTGACCTGGCCGAAGTCGGACGCTTAACCGACTGCGCCACCCAGGCGCCCCAACACTTCTCTTTTCTAAATTGGATTTGTATATGGGTAATAAACCTTAATTTTAGGGGCGCCTGGCTGGCTCAGTCGGTAGATCATACAACTCTTGGTCTCAGGGCTGTAAATTCGAGCTTTGTGTTGGATGTAGAGATGGCATAAAAATAAACTCTTGGGTCGCCTAGGTGGCTCAGTCAATTAAGCATCTGACTCTTGATTTGGCTCAGGTCGTGATCTCACGGGTGTGGGATTGAGTCCCATGTCAGGCTCTGTCTGACAATGTGGAGCCTGTTTGAGATTCTCTCTTTCCCTCTGTCTTTGCCTCTCCCCTGCGCACGCACATACACGCACTCTCTCTCTCTCAAAATAAATAAATATTTAAAAATAAATTGACAAATCTTTAAAAAGCAAACAAAATAAACTCTTAATTTTATTTACTCATGTATTTGCTCATTCACGCATTCATTTATTCAACAAAATGTACCCACCAGAGACGATAAGAGTGCCTACCATATAGAGTTGTCATGAATTAAATGGATTAATTCCTGTAAAGCACAGTTCATAAAGTTGCTTTTGCACATCCTATTAGGGAATTAGATCTGAGCTTCTAAGAGTTGTTTTCAACCTGTTTATATTAAGGCTCACTAGTTAACTGGCAACCCAGAGCTGTTGTATTCCATGTTCTTGTTAGAAATATAGTCTAGAACTCACTGCCATTCCATACTTTTCAAAAGCTTAGCTGGGAAAAATAACCTTTGTGGAGAATATACAACAAGTTTATCCATTTACCATTTTGAGGACTTTTTGAGGTCTTGGATCTCTTTGAAATTTAATGAAAGCAGGAGTTCTCAATCCAAAAAGTCTTAAAAATCAATGAGCTTTTGTTTATGTGGGTTATATCTACCAATAATTACTATATTAGAAATTAAAATAAAGAAATAATTATTTTATTTTAAAATAAGAATAAACGAATTGCTTGTTGACAGAAATAACATATTTTTAGGAAATGTAGCTATATTTTCCAAAACAACGAAAAAAATGTAATAAAAACAGTGTCAATGTTTTACATTTTTACCAAGTTCTTTAATGTCTGCTTTAGCTAGATTTTCATATGTGCCTCCACATTCAGTCTGTTGCAATATGTTGTTTTTAGCTGAGGTATATGAAGAAAATATGGCCTCATATAGATATGCATTTGGAAAAGGAGGAATTATTTTAATAGATTTTTCAGAAAATTGTGGTTATTCTTTGATACTACATGGAAACTTAACAAGTGGTAATTGCTTTTTATTTAATGTTTATTTATTAATTTGGAGAGGCGGAGAGAGTGCAGTCGGGGAGGGGCAGAAAGAGGGGGAGAGAGAGAATCCCAAGCAGGCTCTGTGCTGTCAGCCCAGGGCCCCACTTGGGGCTCCATCTTACAAACTGTGAGACCAAGACCTGAGCTGAAACCAAGAGTCAGACATTCAACTGACTAAGCCACCCACGTGCCCCAACAGGTGGTAATTTCTCGAAGTTTAGTGGCAGTGTAGAATCTGAAACCATCATATCAATGAGCTTTTGGTTTTTTTGTTTCATTAAAATCCACTGGTCTTTCTTGTTCTTTGAATGGATCTTTTACACCTTAATTGGTCATTTGAAAATATTAGTTCACTGGGTTATGAAGAGCTTCCAAATGCTGACACATTTCATTATACAATATTTTAATTAATTAATTAATTAATTTTTTATTTATTTGCTCGTTTATTTATTTATTTTTATTAAAGTTTGGGGCGCCTGGGTGGCGCAGTCGGTTAAGCGTCCGACTTCAACCAGGTCACGATCTCACGGTCCGTGAGTTCGAGCCCCGCGTCGGGCTCTGGGCTGATGGCTCAGAGCCTGGAGCCTGTTTCCGATTCTGTGTCTCCCTCTCTCTCTGCCCCTCGCCCGTTCATGCTCTGTCTCTCTCTGTCCCAAAAATAAATAAACGTTGAAAAAAAAAATTAAAAAAAAAAATAAAGTTTATTTATATTTATTTTGAGAGAGAGATAGAAAGCAAACGGGGGAGGCGCAGAGAGAGAGGAACTCAGAATCCCAAGCAGGCTGTGCACTGTCAGCTCAGAGCCTGATGCAGGGCTCCAACTCACTACCCGTGAGATTATGACCTGATCCGAAGTCAAGAGCTGGACGCTTAACCAATTGAGCCACCCAGGTGCTCCTATTTTTTTTAAGATTCTATTTTTAAGTAATCTGCACACCTAATGTCTCGAACTCATGACGCCAAGATCAAGAGTCACATGCTTTACCAACTGAGCCAGCTAGGCTCCCCTTCATTATACAATATTTTTTTAAAGTTTTTATTCATTTTTTTAAGTTTATTTATTTTTGAGCGACAGCACGAGTAAAGAAGGGGCAGAGAGAGGGAAGGAGAGTGAGACTCCCAGGAAGGCTCCATACTGTCAGTGCAGAGCCCGAAGCGGACCTCCAACTCACGAACTGTGAGATCGTGACCTGAGCCAAAATCAAAAGTCGGATGCCTAACTGACTGAGCCACTCAGGGGCCCCTAAGTTTTTATTTATTTTGAGAAAGAGAGAGAGAGACAGAGTAAAGGAGGTGCAGACAGAGAGATACAGAAAATCCCAAGCAAGCCCCACACTGTCAGCACAGAGCCCAACATGGGGCTCGAACCCACAAACTGCGAGATCATGACCTGAGAAAATTGAGAGTCAGAGGCTTCACTGATGGAGCCACGCAGGTGCCCCACACAATATTTTAAAAACAAATGTATCATCATCAGAAAAATCTTTTAAGTACGGGGAAGCTGTTGAGCTCATGGTGGTCGAAATAAGTTTTCTAAAATTCTAATCTTGGTTTGAAAATTCAAATTTTATCATTGGCAGGAAAGGCGGTCAATGATTTTTCGGGAAGTTCAGGCTCACTTTGTTCGCTTCTGAGAAAATTTCAGCCAAGTGTCCAAGTCTGCGCAGCCATAGTTTGTTAGTCATTGTCTCAAGTAAAAATGGTAGTCAATGGGAAAAGCAGCTACCTCGGGTCACGACTCAATGAATCACTTAACTATTTTCCCTCCAGACCAGCCATCAGTTGCTCTTACACATGCAGCGCAAGTGCCTCATAAATCCTTCCCATTCGTCATACAGACCAGTTAAAGGCACAGTTCCTGAAGGGTCAAGACTGAATAAAATTAATAAGTTTCACTGCTTCATAGAGGATATTCTTAAGTAAAACAGCATCCTTTTTTTAAAAATTGCAAGTAGATGGCAGTAAAGAATACAATGAGTCCTAGTATGGTTTGGTGCCACCACTTGATTTGTGTTAAAGCATTTGCAATTTTTTTTTAAGTTTATTTATTTATTTCGAGGGTGGGGTGAGGGGCAGAGAGAGAGAGAGAGAAATGCACAGCCTGACAGGGGACTCCATCACACCGTTCAGGAGATCACGACCTGAGATACCAAGAGTCAGATGCTTAACTGAATGAGCCAGCCAGGTGCCAGGCACTTGCAATTTTACCCACCATTTGTGCAAATGGCAACATCTTGGTGTTAATATGCATATAAACCATTCTCCCCTACCCCAAAGATTCCCAGATCACACTTTGAATATTACTGTTCCAAAGGCTTTCTACCCAAAGTATTTTCTGAAGATCAGCAGTGGCGTCAGAAGGGCAGACTCTCAGGCCTAACCCCAGTTATACTGAATCAATATCTGCATTTTAACAAAATCCTTAGGTGTTTGGTATCGTATTAACTTTGCACATTAGAATCACCTCATGACAGGGCACCTGGGTGGCTCAGTCAGTTAAGTGTCCGACTTCAGCTCAGGTCATGATCTCACGGTTCGTGGGTTTGAGCCCTGCGTCGGGCTCTGTGCTGACAGCTCAGAGCCTGGGGCCTGCTTCAAATTCTGTGTCTTCCTCTCTCTCTGCCCCTCCCTGCTTGCACTCTGTCTCTGTCTCTCTCTTTCTCAAAAATAAATAAACATTAAAAAATTAAAAAAAAATAGAACTACCTTGTGAACTTTTAAAACATTGCCATATCCAGGCTCCCCAAGACTGACTAAATCAGGATGTCTGGAGACCCTGGCACTGGTATTTTTTAAAAGCTCCTCAGGTTATTCTAATGTGTGGTTAAATTTGAGGACTACTGCTCTAGACTTTCCCCTCACAGAAAAATACATCTACTCATGGACACATTTTCCCCCTGTTTAAAAAAGACTTTCTTTGGGCGCCTGGGTGGCTCAGTTGGTTAAGTGTCCAACTTCCACTCAGGTCATGATCTCACCAGTTTGCAAGTTCAAGCCCTGCATTGGGCTCTGTGCTGACAGCTCAGAGCCTACAGCCTGCTTCCAATTCTGTGTCTCCCTTTCTCACTTTCTGCCCCTTCCCCGCTCATGCTCTGTCTCTAAGAAGTAATAATTAAATGTTAAAAAATTTAAAAAAAAAGACTTTTTTTTTTTAGAGCAGTTTTAGGTTCACAGGAAAATTGAGAGGAGGGTACAGAGGTTTCCCATATACTTCCTGCCCCCACACACGTAGCTTCTCCCATTATCAACATCCCCACCACAGTGGTACATATGTTGCAATTGAATCCACACTGACACATCATAAACCTTCAAAGTGACACAGTATTTTTGTATACAATTCTAGAGAATTTAGAATACCTTAAATGTTGCTCATGAACCCCAGTTCAAGAACTTTTACACTAATCCTTAAACAAAAGAAGCGTTGATCTAATAAAACCAGAAGAGAGTTGCTTATCTTCTGGGCAGCAGAATAAAAATAAAATAATAATAATAATAATAATAATAATAATAATAATAATAATAATGTAGTAATTAATACAATAATTATTAAATTATTATACTAGTAATTAAAATTATATTATTTGCTTTTACTGAATGGCATATGGCTGTAATGTTTTCGGCTTTTATTAGAGGCACTGTAAGAAACAGCCCTTCAAAACTGATCTCCATGCTTACCATAAGGAGGATGCTGTTGAAGGTGACATTGCTCACAAGATTTGCAATCAGAGAAGACACAGGAAAAATTGATGTCAAGCCTTATCTTCAGGAAAAGTAGTGATTTTCCTAAAAACAAGGCTGCTTTTGCCTGTGAACACTGCCAGTACTGTTGTAACTGATCACATTTTCATCTTTTTGTTAGTTGCCAAGGAGCTTAAAGTAAAAGTTGTTTTTGACCTTATTAGCAAGCACATAGAACTTCATGGTATGCATGTTTTTGTAATTCCCTCATTCTTGGCTCTATTTTACTTGCCTCCCCTTATATGCCCTTCGCTTCACCTTTCTTATATATACTTTACATATATACATATATATATGTATATATGTATATATTTAAGTTTATGTATTTATTTTGAGAGAAAGAGAGATCGTGAGCAGGGGAGGGGCAGAGAGGGAGAGAGAATCCCAAACAGGCTCCATGCTGCTAGTGCGGAGCCTGACATGGGGCTCGAACCCACAAACCATAAGATCGAGACATGAGCTGAAATCAAGAGTTGGAGGCTTAACTGACTGAGCTACCCAGGTGCCCTTCATATATAATATATTTTGTCTTGCTCTTTGCTTTCACAACTTTCTAAGCCACCTTAAGTTCTCTTTGCAATAAGACAAACTATAGATGAATGAATTAATGAGTTCAATTATAAAATAAGGTGATTCCATAAAGCCCCATCCTGGAATCTCCATTAAAGACAGAGCTAGTCATTTTTCTTAGATGGGCTTTTAGATCAGATACTCTACATGTATTTAATAGTCATGAAATAAATATTTATTATCTACCTTCTGTCAGGCTCTAGGCTGGGCAACTCATCAAGAAGTAAAGGAGCCCACTTTTCTTTTTTGCCCTAGAAAACAAGATGTTTATTCTGCCCTGTAAGCACCCGCTTTTCTTTCTTTCTTTTTAATGTTTATTTATTTTTGAGAGACAGAGAGACAGAACACAAGCAGAGGAGGACAGAGAGAGGGAGACACACAATCTGAAGCAGGCTCCAGGCTCTGAGCTGTCAGCACAGAGCCTGACGCAGGGCTTTAACTCACGAACCGTGAGATCATGACCTGAGCCAACGTCAGACGCTTAACCGACTTTAGCTACCCAGGCGCCCCAGCTTTTCTTTTGTAATAGAAAAGCTAAATAGAAGGGAGGGAGTAGACAAGTCCTCCAAGTGAGAATAGAAAAAAATTATTGATGATTTAAAAATCTTTATATTCTTTGACCTGGTAATTCTGCTTCTGAAAATTATCCTATGAAAATAATTCAACAGAAGAATAAAAAAGTATATATGTGAAGGCGGATTATCTTTATCATAGTGAAAAATAGGTTTTTAAGCAAGGGTGTCAGATGGGCAATAGTAACAGCTACTTCTTAGAAAGGTGTGTTAATTAAATAAGAAAATGCATGCAAACTACTTGGTGTAGTGCAAGGCAAAAAAATAAATGCTTAATAAAAGATGCCTGGCATATATAGTCAACTAATATTTGACAAGGTGTCAAGAATACACCATGAAGGAAGAATAGTCACTTCAATAAATAGTGTTGGGAAAACTGGATATTCATATGGAAAAGAATAAAACTGGACCCCTATCTCATGCCAGTTGCAAAAATTAATTTGAAATGGATTAAGGACTCCAAATGTAAGACCTGGCACCATATAGTTCCCAGAAGAAAACATAGGGAAAGATGTCCTTGACATTGGTCTTGACAATGATTTTTTGGATATGACACTAAAAGCACAAACAACAAAAGCAAAAGTAAACCAGTAGGATGACATTGAACTAAAAAGCTTCTGCACAGCAAAAGGAACAGTCAATAAAATAAAGAGGCAATCTATGGAATGGGAGAAAATATTTGCAAATCATATGTAAGATAAAGGGTTAATGCCCAAAATATATAAGGAAGACATAAAATTCAGTAGCAAAAAACCCCCAAATAATCTGATTTATAAATGGGCAGAGAACAGGAATAGACATTTTACCAAAGAAGACATGCAAATGGCAAAAAAAAAAACACCCCCAAAAATAAAAAACAAAAAACCATGAAAATATGCTTAGGTATAAAAAATATATTTTAGTTTTAAGTTATCTCTATGCCCAACATGGGGCTCAGATTCATGACACCAGGATCAAGAGTTGCATGCTCCTGGTGTCTGGCTGGCTCATTTGGAGGATCATATGACTCTTGATCTTGGGGTCATGAGTTCAAGCCCCACATTGGGTTTAGAGATTACTTAAATGCATAAAACTTAAAAAAAAAAAAAGATCAGAAAAAAAACTGTCACATACTGTACTGACTGAGTCAGCTAGGAGCCCTAAAAAGATGCTTAATTTTACTAATCATCAGGGAAATGTAAATCAAAACCACAATGAGGTATCACCTCACACTTGTTAGAATGATTCTTCCTAAAAAGAAAAGATGTAGGAAATGCTGTCGACGATGTGAGGAAAATGGAACCCTTGTGCACTGCTGGTGGGAATGTAAACTGGTAATGGCCACTGTGGAAAACAGCATGGAGGTTCTTCAAAAAATTAAAAATAGAACTACCATATGATGCAGGAATCCCACTTCTGGATATTTATCCCGAGGAAATGAAATTGCTATCTTGTAGAGCTATTTGTGCATTTCAGCATTATTTACAACAGTCAAGACATTGAAACCACCTAAATATCCATTGACGGATAAATGCATAAAGAAAATGTGAGATTATAGATATAGATATAGATATAGATATAGATATGGAATATTATTTGGCCATAGAAAGAGAAGGAATTCCCATCATTGGTGACAACATGGAAACTTAGGACATTATGGTATGTGAAATAAGTTAAACAGAGAAATGCAAATACTGTATGGTCCCACTTACATGTGGAATCTAAAAAAGCTGAACTCAAAAACAGAGAGTAGATTGGTGGTAGCTGGGAGGGGGGGGGGGGGAATGGGTGAAGGTGGTCATAGGGCATAAACTTCTAGTTATAAGAGGAATAAGTCCTGAGAATCTAAGGTATAGTATGGTGACCATAATTACAATACTGTCATGTATACTAGAAAGTTACGAAGAGACTAAATCGTAATTGTTCTTACCACCACCACCACAACAAAATGGCAATTATGTGAAGCGGGGAGGGGGGGGGAAGGGGTTAACTAACTTTATTGTGGTGAACATCTAACAATATATGTGTATATCAAATCATCGCAGTGTACCTTAAATTTACATAATGTTATATGCCAATTGTATTTCAATAAGGATGGAGGAAAAAGGTGGCTGGTCTTATGCTAGCAAGCAATCCACACCTCTGGAATGCTGATCTCCCCCTCTCTCCCAATCCTTCACACTCACACTTTAACAGACACTTGTACATTTACAGAGCTGCCTCAGGGAAGGCAGGAGAGCCATACCCAACCTCTGTTCCCCTGTTCTTCAAGTAGATCCCTGCTACCTCAATTTCCTAACTTTTATATATACATTACCTTAGAAATAGAACCTTAGAAGTTTATATATACATTACCTTAGAAGTAGAAGTAGAATTTTTGATGAATTTCTTAGGGGCGGAAGCTCAGAGAAAGAAAAGAATCAAGAATGACTCAGGCTTTTAGTAACTGAGCGGATGGTAGTGTCATTTACTAAGAAGGGACAAGCTCTGGGAAGGTCAGACTTGGAAGAAAATCAAGACTGATAGAAAAGAAAAGAAGGTCCAGGACCAAGCCTCAGGAAGCAACAGTGTGCTAGATATTTGTCGTGTTTTTTAAATATATCCACAGTGGCGCCTGGTTGGCTCAGTCGGTTACACTTCCGGCTTCGGCTCAGGTCACAATCTCATGGTTGGTGAGTTTGAGTCCTGCATCAAGTTCTCTGCTGTCAGCATAGAGCCCGCTTTGGATCCTCTGTCCCCCTCTTTCTCTGCCCCTCCTCTCCCTCTGTCTCTGTCAAAATAAATAAATAAACTTAAAAATATATATATGTATATATGCACAAAATCTTTGATACTCCTCTCTTCAAGCTTGATCCGTTTCCCTTTGAATGCGGGCTGGACTTAGTGGCTCGCTTTTATTGAACAGAATATAGCAGGAGTGATGGTGTTTGACTTCAGAGACTAGATCATGAAGGACATTACAGCTTCCTCCTTGCTCTCTCTCAGATCACTTGAGGAAGCATTTGTGGGAGGTGGCACACAAAACAGCCCTATGGAGAACTTGACTTGAGGAGGAACCTGATAGCCTTCTGCTATCAGCCATATGAATGAGCCCTCTTGTTAGCAGTTCCCACAGCCTTCAGGGAACTATAGCCCTTACTGACATCTTGGTCTCAACTTCACGAGAGACTCTGAGCCAGTTAAGCAACTCACTTTCATATTCCTGACCCTCAGAAACCGTGAAATAATAGATAGTTGGTTTCAGCTACTAAATTTTGGGGCAGTTTGTTGACCAACAAAAAATAGCTAATAAAATAATTTGCCTATATTTCCTCTGTTTTTTACAGCACTCAGGTAAATGGTATTATTTACACCCATTCTACCAAAGAGAGAACTGAGGTTCGGAAATATTAACTGGGAGGATGACGGAATACGGGGCATTCTGGGCTCATCTCATCCCCTGGATACAACTAGGAGGCACCCACATCAGGGTAAATAACCAGAGAATAACCCAAAGACTGGCACAACAGATTCTCTATAGCTGAATGTAGAGAGGAGGCCACAGTGAAGAGGTCAAATAAAAAGTGAAGGAATAAAACGTTAACTGATTTGTCCAAGACTCTTAGCTAGTGACTTTTGGAACAGATGGTAATTTATGGAACTAGATTTGAACTCACACTAGCAACAACTCTCATGTTGTTTCCTTGCCTTCCATGTGTGTGTGTGTGTGTGTGTGTGTGTGTGTGTGTGTGTGTTCTCTCTTTTCCTTTACCCTCTCTTCTTCCCCTCCATACAACTCTCTCCTTTCTATAATTGCAACTCTCGCTCTGTGGATGACCCCAAATCTGTATATTTCATTTAAGTCTCTCCTGAAGTCTCATTTTATGTTTTGATTTTTCTGAGTGTACAAAACTTAACCTGTTCAGGGTGTCTGGGTGACTCAGTCATTTAAGTGTCTGACTCTTGGATTTCAGCTCAGGTCATGATTTCACGTTTCCTGAGATCAAGTCCTGCGTCGGGGTCTTGGCTGACAGTGTGGGGCCTACTTGGGATTCTCTCCCTCCCTTTCTCTCTCTGCCCCTTTCCTGCTCACACACACACTCTCTCAAAATTAACAAATAAATTAAAAGCAAAACAAAACAAAACTTAACCTGTTCCAAACTGAAGACATTAGTTCCTAATCCAGCATCTCTCAGCCTGTCCAAAATAAAAGGGTTCATCATTCTGACTTCCTCTTTCCTTTTTTTTTTTTAAAGATTTTATTTTTGGGGTGCATAGGTGGCTCAGTCAGTTAAGTGTCCAACTTCAGCTCAGGTCGTGATCTCACGATTCGTGTGTTCAAGCCCCACATTGGGCTCTGGGCTGTCAGCACAGAGCCCACTTTGAATCTTCTGTCCTCCTCTCTCTCTGCCCCTCCCCTGCTTGCACACGTGCTCTCTCTCAAAAATAAATAAACATTAAAAAAATTGGTGGTGGGGGGGGGCACCTGGGTGGCTCAGTCGGTTAAGCATCTGACTTCAGCTCAGGTCATGATCTCACAGCTTGTGAGTTTGAGCTTTGAATCTGGCTCCGTGCTGACAGCTCGGAGCCTGGAGCCTGCTTTGCATTCTGTGTCTCCCTCTCTCTCTGCTCCTCCCTAGCTTACACTCTGTCTCTCTGTCTCCCTCTCAAAAATAAATAAACATAAAAAATTTTTTTAAATATTTTATTTTTAAGCAATCTCTATACCCAGTGTGGGGCTTGAACCCTCAAGATCAAGAGTCACAAACCAAGCCAGCCAGGCACCCCCAAAAACAAAATCATTAAAAACTAAATTAGTGCTATATGTCTATTGCAGAAAATGTGGGCAAGCAACTATTTTTTAAAATTTAAAATTATCTTTTTTTTTTTAAGATTTTATTTTTTTAAGTAATCTGCACTCAACGTGGGGCTCGAACTCACATCCCTAAGATGAAGAGTTGTATGCTTCACTCACTGGGCCAGCCAGGAGCCCCTTAAAATTATCTTTCAACAACAGTATGAATAACTGTAAATAAGGAACTTGTGAAATGAGTTAGGGAACATCCATACAATGGAACATCATGCACCAATTAAACATTTTCAAAAAGAAGAAGTAAAGTTTAAATTTTATATTATAGATAAAGTCAACTTTCTAAACTATAGGTAATACTTGCAGGGCAATACTCATTTTCCTAGATATAGGCTGAAAAACAAAAGAAATGGATATATTCTCTTCACTGTCCACAGACTTGCTTCTCTTATATTCTTTAGCTTGGAGAATGGCAGGCAGTACCATCCATTCAGTTGCAAAGCCAGAGACCAGAGAGTTATCTTTAACCAGTCTCCACTGCTCACAGCTACAGCCCATAGGCAACTTCTTCCATCGCTTTGTTCTCTTCCCGCTGCTCAACAGATTCCTAGTGCCTCTTGCCCAGACGACCACAATATCATCACAGATCTCCAGGATTTTAGAATCTCCGTCCTCCAACCCATCTTCCACATCGCTGCCATAGATATCAACCCTAGACTCCCGTAATGATAAATAATTTTTCTGCTGTTTGCTTCTAAGACCTACAGGAGAAAGTTTAACCACAGAATAGACTCTCAAAATGACATGACTTTACTTATACCTAGTAATACTGTGGGTTTTTTTCTTCTTTGCCTGACAAATTCCATCTCATTGTTTTAAGGTGTCTTCATTTTTGAGAGAGAGTGTGTGAGTTGGGGGAGAGGCAGAGAAAGGGGAGACAGAGGATCCAAAGTGGGCTGTGGTTGACAGCAGTGAGCCAGGATGCGGGGCTCCAACTCACAAACCATGAGATCATGACCTTAGCTGAAATTGGATGCTCAAGCGACTGAGCCACCGAGGCACCCCAATTCCATCCCATTAAAAAACACTTTTTTTAGGGCCACATGG
The DNA here is from genome assembly GCF_014898765.1 of Herpailurus yagouaroundi. Taxonomy (NCBI): domain Eukaryota; kingdom Metazoa; phylum Chordata; class Mammalia; order Carnivora; family Felidae; genus Herpailurus; species Herpailurus yagouaroundi. Next base: position 7,282,987 of record NW_024412446.1, on the reverse strand, counting down.
GTGGGTCAGTTGGTTGGGCGTCCAACTTCACCTCAGGTCATGATCTCTCATGGTTTGTGAGTTTGAGCCCCTTGTTGGACTCTTTGCTGTCAACACAGCTTTGGATCCTCTGTCCCCCCTCCCCTTTGCCCACCCCTCCCCCACTTGTGCTATCTCTCTCTCTCTGTATCTCTCTCAAAACAGATAAATAAACATTTTAAAAAAGGGTTTTTTTTTAAATGTTTATTTTTGAGAGGGGGGAGGGGCAGAGAGAGAGAGAGGGAGAGAGAGAATCCCAAGCAGGCTCGGCACTGTCGGCACAGAACCTGACGTGGAGCTCAAACTCACAAACTGCAAGACCATGACCAGAGCTGAAACCAAGGGTCGGTCACCCGACCGACTGAGCTACCCAGGAGCCCCTCCATCTCATTTTTAAACACAGCTCAAATGTCACTTCCTCTCTGAGTCTGCCAACATTACTGTACCCTTTGTGCTTCCAAAAGCTCTTTGCCCATACTCCTTTTATGACACTTATTATATTATACCACCCAGTTTAACAATGCTTATTATCTAAGAATTATCTTTACCTCCTTTTTTTTTTTTAACTTTTTACTTCTTTGTTTCTAGAAAGAAGCACAATACTATATGGGAAGTCAGAAACCCATTTTATATTAATCTTAGCAAATGTTTTAATGTACCATTTAAAATATGTATGTTCTTGGGGCGCCTGGGTGGCGCAGTCGGTTAAGCGTCCGACTTCAGCCAGGTCATGATCTCGCGGTCCGGGAGTTCGAGCCCCGCGTCAGGCTCTGGGCTGATGGCTCGGAGCCTGGAGCCTGTTTCCGATTCTGTGTCTCCCTCTCTCTCTGCCCCTCCCGTGTTCATGCTCTGTCTCTCTCTGTCCCAAAAATAAATAAAAACGTTGAAAAAAAAAATTAAAAAAAAAATAAAATAAAATATGTATGTTCTTTTTTATTAAAAATTTCTAATGTTTATTTTTGAGAGAGACAGAGACAGAGAGCTAGTGGGGGAGGGGCAGAGAGAGAGAGAGAGGGAGACAAAGAATCTGAAACAGGCTCCAGGCTCTGAGCTCTCTCTCAGCACAGACCCCAACTTGGGGCTCAACTCCTGAACTATGGGATCATGACCTGAGCCGAAGTAGGAGGCTTAACCGACTGAGCTACCCAGGTGCCTCTCTATGTCCTTTTAAAAAAATGTTTATTTATTTTTGAGAGAGAGAGAGAGAGAGACAGAGCATGAGCAGGGGAGGAGCAGAGAGAGAGAGAGATACACACAGAATTCAAAGCAGGCTCCAGGCTCTGAGCTATCAGCACAGACCCCAGTGCAGGGCTCGAACTCATGAACTGCAAGATCATGACCTGAAGTCAGATGCTTAACCCACTGAGCCACCCAGGCACCCCCACGTTTCTTTTTTTAAAAGTAAGCTCTGTGCCCAGTGTGGGGCTCAAACTCATAATCCTAAGATCAAGAGTGACACATTCTATCAACTGAGCCAGCCAGGTTCCCCTAAAATATCCATGTTTATATTTGAATTGAGTTGGGGTTGAAAGCAAAGCACAGAAAATGGAAGGAAATCTCTTATCTTTCGCAATTATTTAATTGACTCTGGGATATAGTCATTTTGGGTTTTTTTGTTTGGTTTGTGTGTGCATGTGTGTGTTTTAAAGTAATCTCTAGGGGTGCCTGGGTGGCTCAGTCAGTTAAGAGACTGACTTTGGTTCAAGTCATGATCTCGCAGTTGGTGGGTTCAAGCCCAGTTAAGCATCCAACTCTTGATTTCAGTTCAGGTCATGATCTCACGGTTTGTGAGTTCAAGCTCCACGTTGGGCCCTATATTGAGTGTGGAGCCTGCTTGAGAGTCTCTCTCCCTCCCTCTCTCTCTGCCCCTCCCCATCTCATCCTTTTTCTCTTTCTCTCAAGATAAATAGATAAACTTTAAAAAATATAAATAATCTCTATACCCAACATGGGTTTGAACTCATGACCCTGAGATCAAGAGTCGCATGCTCTTCTGACTGAGCCAGCCAGGAGCTCTGTCATTTAGTTTTATTAAGGCCAAATTGTTTTTTTGTTTTGTTTTGTTTTGTTTCAAAGACCTTATTTTTCAGTAACCTCTAAATTCAACGTGAGGCTCAAACTCACAATACTGAGATTAAGAGTCACATACTCCACCAACTGAGCCAGCCAGGTGCCCCAAGGCAAAATTGTTTCTGAATAGATTTTTTTGAGTAGATATTTAAAATCTATATTTATGACATGGAAAATTTTTTGATAGTTTTTCATCAAAGTGTGGAGTGATGGCACGTCAAAAAAATATCAAGAATTCTATGAGTTAATGTTTAAAAATATATCTTTTTTTTTTTTTTGGTCTATGGCAGCTAAAGATGATTTCATTTGGGTTTTCAACTGTTTATATTTTTACAAGACGTGTTCTTCTTTTCATATATGTTTATTCTTTGTTTCTCTTTTTTAATATATGTGCATTCCCTGCTTCCTCTTTCTTTTTTTTTCCTTTCTCTTTTTTTATTTATCTTTAAAAATTTACACCCAAGTTAGTTAGCATATAGTGCAACAATGATTTCAGTAGATTCCTTAGTGCCCCTTACCCATTTAGCCCATCTCCTGTCCCACAACCCCTCCAGTAACCCTCTGTTTGTTCTCCATATTTAAGAGTCTCTTATGTTTTGTCCCCCTCCCTGTTTTTATATTATTTTTGCTTCCCTTCCCTTATGTTCATCTGTTTTATATTTTAAAGTCCTTATATGAGTGAAGTCATATGATATTTGTCTTTCTCTGACTAATTTCACTAAGCATAATACCCTCTAGTCCATCCATGTAGTTGCAAACGGCAAGATTTCATTCTTTTTGATTGTTGAGTAATACCCATTGTATATATATACCACATCTTCTTTATCCATTCATCTGTTAATGGACACTTGGGCTCTTTCCATACTTTGGCTATTGTTGATAGTGCTGCTATAAACATTGGGGTGCATGTGATTCTTCAAATCAGCACACCTGTATCCCTTGGATAAATACCTAGTAGTGCAATTGCTGGGTCATAGGGTAAAAATATATCTTTTCCTAAGTTTATTTATTTATTGAGATATATATAGAGAGAGACAGAGAGTGTTGGAGGGGCAGAGAGAGAAGGGGAGAGAGAGAGAGAATCCCAAGCACAGAGCCTGACATGGGGTTTGATCTCATAAACAGTGAGATCAGTGAGATTGTGACCTGAGCTGAAATCAGGGGTCAGATGCTTAACTGACTGAGCCACCTGGGGCTCCTAAAATTGTATCTTTCTATACCTAGTTGCAGTATAGGTTTTTAGATTATAAAATATGGTTACTGGAGGCACCTGGCTGGATTCTTGATTTCAGCTCAGGTCATGATCTCACAGTTTGTGGGATGGAGCCCTGCGTCGGGCTCTGCGTGCGGAGAGTGTAGAGGCTGCTCGAGATTCTCTCTCTCTCTCTCTCTCTCTCTCTCTCTCTCTCTGTCCCTCCGGGCTCACTCTCTCTCTCGAAAATAAATAAACTTAAAAAAAAAAAAAAGAAACATGGTTACTGTAGTTTTGTATGCTAGAATTTGTCTGTGTCAGACAGGACTCTATGTTGCAAATGTTAGAAAATCCAACCAGAACTGCCTAAACAAAAGTATAAAACAAAACAACAAAAGTTTATTGGTTCACATACCACTCAAAAAGTTTCTTGCTTCTGATAGAGTTTGATCCAGGACTCAAACAATGTCTACTTCCTTGGTGATGACTCCATTTTCAGGCAGGCTCTCTCTTCTTGGTGCCAAGCCAGCTGTTAACAGGTCCTGGAGTTATGTACATCTATCTGGCAGAAAAGATTTCCCTGATAGCTGGAACAACAGTCCCAAAACTTAGGTCTTATTAGCCCTGCATATCCTGTCTTGGGACATATGCCCATTCCTGAACCAATTTGGGCATTAGGGGAGTTAAGGGGAATATGAGATATGGTAGTTGGCATGAGTTGTTATCCAAGAGTTGCATATGCACAGAAAGAGAAAAGTGAAAGGGAAAATATTGGATCAGCCATTATTTTAAAATATGCTTTCCATAGGAGAAATGCCATAGTCATCAACCCCAATATTTATGGAGCTTCTAATTTTAGAAACAGCTTGAAGGTCATTAGACTGATTTTTATTGCTTCTGCTTGCTTGCTACAGGAAATTTATTAAGGAAAAAAAAGACAATCAATAATTGTCTTGATATTTCTTGGTAAAGTGTAAAATTATTTTTCTTTAAAAAAGATTTTGTTCTCATCATTTCCTCCAATCTTTCTGTTTTTTCGTTGTTTGGAATTTTCATTTCTGCCAGCAGGAATTTCATCTTACACAGGTCGAATACTGGGAGTGCTGTTAGTAGATTTCAGGGCAGTATTTTGAGTTCGGTTGGATTGTAGAATAAGGATGGCTTCATCAACTCGGGCATGGAGAGACTCGGGACATTTGAGCATATGAAGAATTTCAGCATCATCCATCTCCAATAATATGCCAGAGTTTTCCCCAGCCGGAGTTGGGTGAACAGATTGAATCAGAGGAACCAGCTTCTCACCCAAGATCTTCTGAGTAATAGCTGATGCTAACACAGATACATTCAACATATCATGACCTTGTCTACAAACAGGGTTAGGCTTCTGGATGGATGATGGTCTTTCTACTTTAAACTTTAGAGGCCTGTGAACACCTGAACCGCCTGCAACTTTTTTGAATCCTTGAGTCAGACATTGTCTTGAGGCAGGAGTTAGAAGGTGAATAGCCAAGGTCTGGGTTGTTGGACTGGTGATCTGATAGGCTGGCTTGACTGCTAGAACTTGCGGTGGTCTGCAGGTGCTAAATGATGATTTAGGTGCTGCTGCTGCTGAGGGGATAACACCGCATATATTGGGATAGATGAGGTTTGGCCCTGACCACAGGCTTGCAGAGCTGTTCACTTCCGTGTTGTCTGAAGGACAATTGGCATGAAGTTACTTGATGTTGCTGCTGCCCGTGAGAGTTGATGATAGCATTACCTCCAATTCCCATAGTCTCCATTTTCTCCATTTAGTGCTTGGTGAGAGCCTGGCGCTCCTCCTTGCTTTGTGCAATGGCCACATGCAGTGGTTTGGTGCTCACAGTTCTTCCATCCATTGCCACGATGGCTCGTTTGCTTCCTCGGGAGATGTAAAGCAAGTGAAGCTGAAGCCTTGGCTGCAGCCAGCCTCTCTAGTGACCTTGGCACTAGTGATTGTGCCAAAGTGGGAGAATTCTCTTCTTAGCCATTAATTAACAATAGCATCTTCAACAACTTTCACATAAAGATTAGCACTCTTGCACCTGGTGGGTTTACTGTTTTATTTGCTCAAATTTGTGCTTTAATTCAGATAGTCTCTCTGCTTCGTTCTGTGCCCTACCGGCATAAACTGGTTTCCATTAAGGATTTTTCAGTGTGTGCCTTTGATGGCTTTCTGAGCATTTTCAAAATTCTCAAAAGTTACAAACCCAAAGCCTCTGGAGTGTCCACTTTCATCAGTCATTTGGTGTCAATTTATGTATTATGTTTCAAAACCCTAAAGACTTCACCAAAAAAAAAAACCCATCAGAACTAGAAAATGAATTCAGTAAAGTTGCAGGATACAAAATCAATGTACAAAAATCAGTTGCATTTCTATATATTAATAACACACTATCAGAAAAGAAACTAAGAGGGGCACCTGGGTGGCTCAGTCGGTTAAGCATCCGACTTTGGCTCAGGTCATGATCTTGCAGTTCACAAGTTCAAGCCCCACATCAGGTTCTGTACTGACAGCTCAAAGTTTGAAGCCTGCTTCAGATTCTTTGTGTGTGTCTCTCTCTGCCCCTCCCCTACTTATGTCCTGTCTCTCTCTCAAAAATAAATAAAAACATTTTAAAAATTAAAAAAAAAAAAAAGGAAACTAAGAAAATAATCCCATTTGCGAATGGAATAAAAAGAGTAAAATACCTAGTAATAAATTTAATCAAGAAAGCGAAAGACCTGTACATGGAAAACAATAAAACACTGATGAAAGAAATAAGGAAGGCACAAATAAATGGAAAGATATTCCCTGCCCATGGATAGGAAGAATTAATATACCTAAAATGTCCATATTACCCAATTACAGATTCAATGCAGTCACTATCAAAATTCCAATGGCATTTTTCACAGAAACAGAACAAACAATCCTAAAATTTGCCTGGAACTACAAAAGATCCTGAATAGCCAAAGCAATTTTGGGAAAGAAGAACAAAGGCATCACAGTTCCTGATTTCAAACTATATTACAAAGCTATAGTCATCAAAACACTATGGTATTGGCGTAAAATGACACATAGATCAATGGATCAGAATAGAGAGCATAGAAATAAACCCACACATATACAATAAATCAATTTATGACAGAGGAACCAAGAATATTAAATGGGAAAATGTAGTTCCTTCAATAAATGGTGTTGGAAAAACTGGACAGCCACAGAAAAGAATGAAACTGGACTGCTATCTCACCCTATAGACAAAAATCAACTCAAAATGGGTTAAAGACTTGAAAAGTAAGACCTGAAACTATAAAATCCCTAGAAGAGGGATGCCTGGGTGGCTCAGTTGGTTAAGCATCCAACTTTGGCTCAGGTCATGATCTCACAGTTTGTGCGTTCAAGCCCATGTCAGGCTCTGTGCTGACAGCTCAGAGCCTGGGGCCTGCTTTGGAATCTGTGTCTCCCTCTCTGTCTGCCCTTCCCCCTCTTGTGCTCTGTCTCTGTCTTGCAAAAATAAACAATTACAAAAAAATTTTTAAATCCCTAGAAGAAAATGTGGATGGTAAGCCCTTTGACATTAGTCTTTGTGATGATTTTCTGGATTTGACACCAAAAGCAAAGGCAGCAAAAACAAAACTAAACAAGTGGAACTACATCAAACTAAAAAGCTTTTGCATAGCAAAGAAAACCATATGCGAAACAAAAAAGCCATCTATGAAATGGAAGAAAATATTTGCAAGCCATATATCTGATAAAGGGTTAATATTCAAAATATATCAAGAACCCATAAAACTCAATAGCCACAAAACAAAACAAACAGGCAAACAATCCAATAAAAAATAAGCAGAAGTTCTAAATAAACATTTTTCCAAAGAAGACATACGGATGGCCAACAGGTACCTGAAAAGGTGCTCAACATCACTAATCATCCAGGAAACGCCAATCAAAACCACAATGAGATATCACCTCACAACTATTAGAATGGCTGTTACTGGGGATCCTGGGTGGCTCAGTCAGTTAAGTGTCCGACTTCGGCTCAGGTCATGATCTCACGGTTCATGAGTTTGAGCTTGGCATCGAGGTCTGTGCAGACAGCTCAGAGTCTGGAATGTGCTTCAGATTCTGTCTCCCTCTCTCTCTGCTCCTCCCCTGCTCACGCTGTTTCTCTCTCTCTCAAATATAAATAAACATTAAATAATTAAAAAAATTTTTTTAATCTTTATTTATTTTTGAGAGAGATAGAGACAGAGCATGAGCAGGGGAGGAACAGAGAGAGAAGGAGACACAGAATCCGAAGCAGGCTCCAGGCTCTGGGCTGTCAGCACAGAGCCCGACGCGGGGCTCGAACCCACGAACCACGAGATCATGACCTGAGCCGAAGTCAGACACTTAACTGACTGAGCCACCCAGGTGCCCCAAACATCAAATACATTTTTAAAAAAAGAATGGCTATTACCAAAAAGAAAAGAAATAACAAGTGTTGGTGAGGATGTGAAGAAAAGGGAACCCACATGTGCATTGCTGGTGGGAATGTAAACTGGTGTAGCCACTATGGAAAATAGTGTGGAAGTATGGAAGTTCCTCAAAAAATTAAAAATAGAACTACCATGTGCCAGCAATTCTACTTCTGGGTATTCATCCAGAAGAAAGGAAAACACTAGCTTGAAAAGATATCTGCACCCCCATGTTCACTGCAGCATTACTTACAATAGTCAAGAGATGGAAGCAACCTAAGTGTCCATTATGTATTAATAGATAAAGAAAATGTGACACAGGTGCACGCATGCACACACATGCACACACACACAATGGGATATTATTCAGCCATAAGAAAGGAATCTTGCCATTTGCAGCAATGTGGAAGGACTTTGATGGTATTATGCTAAGTGAAATAAGTCAGAGAAAGACAAATACTGTACGCCCTCATTTATATGTGGAATCTAAAACAAACAAACAAAACAAAACTCATAGATATAAAATAAGTAAGTCCTTATTAGGTTGTGATGTGCAGCATGGTGACTACCGTTAATAATGCTCTACTGTATACCAGAAAGTTGCTAAGAGAGTAGATCACTTAAACATTCTCACCAGAAGAGGGGCGCCCGGGTGGCTGAGTCGGTTGAGCGTCCGACTTCAGCTCAGATCACGATCCCGCGGTCCATGAGTTCGAGCCCCTTGTCGGGCTCTGGGCTGATGGCTCGGAGCCTGGAGCCTACTTCCGATTCTGTGTCTCCCTCTCTCTCTCTGCCCCTCCCCCGTTCATGCTCTGTCTCTCTCTGTCTCAAAAATAAATAAACGTTAAAAAAAAATTAAAAAAAAATTCTCACCAGAAGAAAAAGAATTGTAAGAATGTGTGATGGTGGATGTTAACTAGAGTTATTGTGATGATCACATTGCAATATAGACATATATTGAGTCATGTTGTGCACCTAAAATTAATGTCATATGTCAATTGTATCTCATTTTTAAAAAAGCAGGCAAAATAATATTTCCAGAAATACAATTAAGATCTTCAGGAATTAGGAGTCAGAATATTTTCCCACTTGCCATCCACTCCTTTCACTTAGTGGCTACTCCAAGCTATTTTAGTTTCTGGTCCCATGTTCTAGGTTGAACTTCGATTTCAACCCATTCTTTTGTTCAAACTTACTTCTTTTTTTTCTTTTTACCTTCTTTCTTTCTTTCTTTCTTTCTTCCTTAGAGAGCACGTGTGAGAAGGGGAGGGGCAGAGAGAGAGAGAGAGAGGGAAAGAGAGAGACTCTTAAGCAGGCTCTACACTGTCAGCACAGAGCCCAATGCAGGGCTCCATCCCATGAGCTGTGAGATCAGGACCTGAACTGAAATCAAGAGTCCCAGGCTTAATTGACTGAGCCACTCAGGCACCCCAGAGGGGCAGGGGTAGAGAGAATCTTAAGCAGGCTCTATGCTCAGCAGAAAACCAGATGCAGGACTCAATTCCACCACCCTGGGATCATGACCTGAGCCAAAATCAAGAGTTGGAAGTTCGACCGACTGAGCCACCCAGAACCCTTCCGGAGACATTTTGACTGTCGCAACTGGAGGGGTTGTATGTTACTGTTATCTAGTGGGTACAAGCCAAGGATGCTACTAAACATTCTAGAATGTACAGGACGGCCCCCTGAAAGAAAGAATTATCCAGTCCAAAATGACAATAGTGCAGAGGTTGAGAAACCCTACAAATAACATCCTGTTATTATTACCTGTTTAAAGTGGCTTTATTTCATTGCCATGTTTATTTCCTTCACAGTACTTACCATAATATGAATTTATCTTATTTCTTTGTGTGTTAATTCTCTGCATGTTCCATTAAAACATGAGCTCCATGATGTCCAGATCCTCATTTGCTTTCATCACTGCTGACTAAATGAATGAATGAATTCCATGAACCTGTAACTACTCAGTTTCCCCAATAATTTAAAATTTTATTTTACAAATTAATCTAATTCATTACCAAAAAAGCATCTACTTTTATTCATTAATTCAACCATTATTTTGTTCTGAGTACCAACTATGTGCCAAGTAAGAAGCTAGATGCTGGATCTATAATAGGGAATAAGACATGGCCCTTGGTCTTAAAGAACTTATAAGTCAAGCACTGGCTGGGGAGGGTTACATATAAGTAAAAAGTCCATTTATAGTTTGGGACTGTGGGGAATTAAGGAGAATATATGGTTTCTGCTCTCAACAGGCTTCATTTCTTCCAAGGGCAGGGCTGTGGAATGAAAGATACAGATGAAATAAACAACTACAGATATCAGAAAAGAACACAAACAAGAAAAGCAAGATCCATACCAGCTATGGAAATCAGAGAAGGCTTTGCGGAAGAGGTGTTATTTGATTTGAGACATATAAAACAGATGAGAGGTTGATAAAATAGAAGGAGGAAATGGAGAAAAGGGGAGAGGGCATTCCAGGCAGAGAGAATAGCATGAGCCAAGGCACAGAAATGTGTGCGCCAGGAACAAGTAGACGTGCTTGGCTAAAGCACAGGAGACCAGTGAGAGCTAAGGCTGGAAAGGGAATCTGGGTCCAAACTGGGTCAATTGACTATGAATACAAATGACCCAGATCTTGCCCACATTTCCGCTATTTCAGAGCAGCATTTCCTTCATGCACACCGGGAAAGGGAAGCTTAGAGAAATCGGGTGACTCACAAGTCATTAGTAGACCTTTATTGTTTTGACTGTCAGGATTTGGGGGAGGTTCCTGGCTTACCATCCCTTCCAGGACCTTGGTATGATGACACATGTGAAGGGACAGAGCTCCTGATTTATAATAAGGACACTTCCTGTCTCAGTGTATAAACAATGTATTGCCAGATTGAATTTGGCAGGGGGGTAGATAAATAGGCTCGAAAACGAGTATTATTTTTCCTTTAATTCTGAGGTAAGATAGGAATGGGTGTACACTAATGAAGGAAGGATAAGGAAACAGGAGGGGGACCCAATAACGGAAAGAATAGGTCAGTTTGTTTGAGAAACAAGCTATGCTGAAGTATTTATTTGCAAAATTCCAGTTGCCATAGCAATTGGATGCTGTTCTTCCCACTGTTCCTCCTTTTATCCTTTGCACGGCCTTTAAAGAAGTCATTTCCTAGGCGGATGTAGTCCTTGCCGTTTATCTTAAAGATTTGGGGTCATTTCTTGCCTCCTGCTTTCCCCTTTCCCTTTTAGCAGTCCAAATCCAGCCACTCATCTGGGAAGAACTGGATGGTACTGGCCATTTCAGGAGCAGGATCTTCAGTACAGAGGAGGTTTACTCAGCCAGATCTTAGTGGAAATGCCCAGCTGCTGCCTTCTGTAGCATCCCAGTGTATAAATAAGTGATAAGTATAGGGACTAAGTAAAATGTGGCATGGCTTGAGAAGCACACACACATACACACACACACACAACTTACAGGTTATAGACACTGTAGTCAAAACTCTCTAAAACCCAAGGGTGCCTGGGTGGTTCAGTTGGTTAAGCGTCTGACTTCTGCTCAGGTCGAGCCCCACATTGGGCTCTGTGCTGACAGCTCAGAGCCTGGAGCCTGCTTCAGATTCTGCATCTCCCTCTCTCTCTGCCCTTCCCCCTCTCGTGCTCTGTTTCTGTCTCTCTCTCAAAAATAAATAAACATTAAAAAAATTTTAAAAACAAAAAACAAAAGCAAAAACCACAACACTCTAAAACCCAGAGTAAGGGGTGCATGGCTGGCTCAGTCTGAAGAGCATGCACGTGACTCTTGATCTTGGGGTTGTGAGTTCGAGCCTCATGTTGGGTGTAAACATTACTTAAGTAGATAAAACTTTAAAAATTGTTAAAAGAAATAAAATAAAATAAGACCCAGAAGAAGAATTATCCCTTATCGGAGGAAACAATAATGGTTATGAGTCACATTGTCTTATTCCCCTGGGTCCTCCCAACAACCCTGTGAACCGATTGTAGGTAATATTTACTGAGTGCTTACTTTGTGCCGGACACTCTTCAGACCCTGTGTTATCTCATCTAAGCTATCCCAACAACCTTTGTTGCAGATGATTATCATTATTTCAAAATTGAAAAATAACATAGACTTAATTATTGGATACAGATAACATGCCAAGGTACTGGGTAAGCATTTGGCATGCATTTTCCTGTGGCAAAGTGGTTCTATATTTTACTGAGGATCAAGGAGGTTAAATAGTTTGCCCTAGTCTATATAGGGCAGAATGGGAAGAAGCAAGATTCAAAGCTAGGCTTTCTTATTCCAAAGCCCATGAGCTTAAGCTCTCCAAAAATAGAAATGGAAGTTCAGAGAGTTTAAAAGTCTTGCCCAAGTTTACACAGCCAGCAAGTCTCAGACTGAATCCAGGTTGATTCCACAGTTGAAATGCTGACATTTCACAATAAGGAAGATAATAGCAAATAATTCAGTTCTTTCGTTTGAAGCTAACTCTGAGAGCAGAGCCATCTAACTGGGTTTGATTCCACTATAGTCTTTAAATATAGTTCCCTCTGGGGCACCTGGATGGCTCAGTCAGTTAAGCGTCCACTTTGGCTCAGGTCATGATCTCACGGTCTGTGAGTTTGAGCCCCGTGTCTGGATCTGTGCTGACAGCTCAGAGCCTGGAGTGGAGCCTGCTTTGGATTCTGTGTCTGCCTCTCATTCTCTGCCCCTCCCCCACTCGCACTCTTTGTCTCTCTCTGTCTCAAGAATAAATAAACATTTAATAAATAAATAAATAAATAAATAAATAAATAAATAAATACATAAATAAATAAAGTTCCCTTAGAAGTTAGTGGGTGAATCACTAGCCAGACTTTTTGGTATCTGGCTACTAAACTGTAAACTTACGGGGCAAATGCTTCCTATTCTAAAGGTGTTTACCAACTATTTAGGGGAAATAGACTTTAAAAAGGAGAGAAGGAAAGGAGGAAGGGAGGGAGGCAGACAGGCAGATAGGAAGAGAAGAAAGAAGTAAGGGAATAAAAATAATAGTATAGGAGGCAAGATACAGTATTTTTATCTTTAACTTCTGGAGCTAGTGAAGATCGACTTTTACTATGTACATTTTGTAAGATGAGACCAGGATGGATTTTGCTACTAACTGGTGAGTGTTCAAACTCAGTGCTTTTCAAATTTTAATGTACAGATGAATCACCTGGAGGATCCTATTGAATTCAGATGCTGATTGAGTCCTCTAGGGCCAGGGTTGTGATTCTGTGTTTAGAAGACGCTGATGCAACTCTTTGTGGGTCACACTGAGCAGCAAGGCTCTAGCTTAAGTGGTATGATTTATTTTCATGTAAAAATGATGAACATAAATCTGTAGAAGAGAAAAAAACTGAATTCACATTAAACTGTATTTATACTTACCTTATTACTTAATGATTGCCATGAGGATCTGCTTCCTCCAAAATAAAATTTCCACTGGCCTGTCAGAGCATCCAACATTTTTCACTATAGTTCTGCTTTGGGTTAAAATATGTCTCCTAAAAGTTTTATTCAAAGGCAAACATATGGGGGTGCCTGGGTGGCTCCATCGGTGGAGTGTGTGACTCTTGATCTTGGGGTTGTGGGTTTGAGCCCCACATTGGGTGTAGAGATTACTTAAACAATCAAATCTTAGAGGCACCTGGGTGGCTCAGTCAGTTGAGTGTCCAACTCTTGATTTCGACTCAGGTCATGATTCCAGGTTTGTGGGATCCAGCCCTGTGTCGGGCTCCACGCTGAGCATGAATTGGGATTCTCTCTCTCTCTCCCTCTACCCCTCTCCCTGGCTTGCGGGTGCACACGGGCTCTCTCTCTCTCTCAAAAATAATAAGTAAACTTAAAAAAAAAATCTAAAAAAAAAAAAAAAAAAGGCAAACATGCCTCCCTGACTGTCTTCTTGCTTGCCTTCCTGTCCTTCTGACTCCCTCTCTTCCTAAATAATCCAGTCCAAAAGCCATTTGGTGGCGCTGAGCAAAGCAGGTGTCCACATAAAGGGCAGTGTCAACTGGGTGAACATTGTTGCAGTGGGAGTGGGGTGGGGAGAGTGTTTGCCTGGGGAGGAGGCATCATGGATATGGGTGATTAGCCACTTTGCAAAATGAGGGAGAATTAATTCAATAAGTAAATATCGAGGATATTTCGCTGTGGGAGTCACAGATACAGAAAGGGAGAAAACTAGAATGGCCCTCTAATATTATATTAGAATTGGACTTACAGTGTGAACTCAAGGTTTAACGTGTATAGAAACGGACATAAAAACAAATATTATAGATGCAAATGTCTGTGTATGTACATACACATATATGTACACAATATATACATGTAAACAATATTATATATTGTACACAACATGAATTCTATACATATATATGTATAAACAACCCTTAGCTTCTAGAGGGTCTGGGAACAGCAAAAACCCAATAGCAATGAGCACACAGTACCCATATCTTGGTTTCTAAATAGTACTCTCTGTTAAAAGATATCAGGGATGCTGGGAGAAATAGCTTATTCCAAGGCTGGAATATGGAAAATATAAAATAAGCTTGGAACATCTTACTCTGGCAAAAAAAAAAAAAAAAAAAAGTACTCAAAAGAATGATAGGGTATATCAAAAAGACACAGAAATCAGCTCAAAGGGACTAAATAAATAAAACAAATAATGACAGTAATGTATTATACAGAAATCTATAAGTCCATATTGATATAAATAAATAGATGAATAAACCAACCGGAGGACTAGAAGATTTTCTTTACATTCAGATGCTAACTAATAACCACAGAAAGAAGACTAGAATGAGAAAATCACCATTTGGCAACCATTGTAGCCATAGTTAATTCAGCCAGGAAACATCGTGAATACTAAAATTAATGGGTGAAAATTTGATGAGGAACAGAATTTTCACATAGTCTCAAAATACTTCCCCATAAAATACTTAATTACAAAGTGAAAAAGAGAAACTTTAGGGTGGAGAAACCTGGCAGATACAACATTAATCAAGTGATCAAAGTTACCATCACCAGTAATGGCACAAATTGAAATTGTGTACCTTTTGATAGGATGCGATGAGAAAAATACAATGTTACTTCTGTGAAAATTCTACCAAAAATGCACTACCTGAATCTAATTTTTTAATTGTTTATTTATTTTGAGAGACACAGAGTGTGAGCAGAGGAGGGACAGAGAGACACAGAATCCAAAACAGGCTCCAGGCTCTGAGTTGACAGCACAGAGCCTGATGCGGGGCGCAAATCTATGAACTGTGAGAACATGACCTGAGCCAAAGGTGGATGCTTAGCCAACTGAGCCACCCAGGTATCCCTGCCTTACCTGAATCTAATCATTAGGAAACATCAGTCAAACCCAACTTAAGAGGCGGTCTACAAAATCATTGGCCAACAGTCTTCAAACGTGTAAGATATTAAAAGTCAAGGAAAGATTAAAGAACTACTATTCCAGATTAAAGGTCACAACTAAAGGCAACATAAAACCTTAGATCTAATCCGTAGCTACAAAGGACATTATTGGGACAATATGAATAGATTCTGAGTATTAGGTGGTAGTCACGTATCAGTTTTGATGATGGATTGTAGTTATGTAGGAGAACATCCATGTTTGTAGGAATTACATTCTAAAGTATTTGTGGATAATGGGACATCATGTTGGCAACTTTCACCCAAATGAATTGGGGTGGGGGAGGAGTTATTCATATTATTCTTACCAAAAAAAAAAAAAAGTATACTTAGGATGTTGAAGTGACTTATTAAAGAGCTCTATTATCAATTAATAACACCTAAGTATACAGGATATTACTATCCAAACAGTATATTTTCTGGCTGTAGCCTACGGGTGTGATGACATTAAATAATCACTATCTAGTAGTGTGGTTGACCCTGTTTGTTGCCTTCCCAACTGCTGCTCCCTTCTATTTTTTATTGCTAACAGAACCCCAACTTTATTGAGATATGGACACCTCAGTCCTTCCTATCTCCAGGAGGTGAATTTTTATTTGGTCTAAGCCAATCATGGTTTAGGCATGGGCATGTAATATAATTCTAATCAATGATGCATGAAATAGGTATTTTGGGGTGAGAGATAGACCCTTAGGGAAAGATACAGACATACAGAATGAAAAGTTTCTTTTGATGCGGCCATGTCTACATGTGATACCCTAGAACTGCAGCAGCCATCACACAACCATGAGGAGATAACCCTGAGGATAAAAGCCAACACACTAAAGATGACAGAGAAGGAAGGGAGAAAAAAAACAAACAAAAAAAACCCCATCAAACCTCCTATATCCATGATAATGTCATCTGCTGCTAAATTAAACATCTTAGTAACTACACTACCTCCTGTCTATTATGTGAGATAATAACTTTTCTTACTTATTTAATATTATTATTATTATTATCATTATTATTTTAAGTAAACTCCAACCCCTAACGTAGGGCTTGAACTCAAGGTTCTGAGATCAAGAGTTGCATGCTTTACTGACTGAGCCAGCCAGGCGCCCCTAAATTTTCCTTACTCAAATCATTTGAGCTGGAGTTTTCTGTTGCTTGCAACCAAAAGCAGCTTAATTGAGAAAGACAGCCCAGAGGAATTTTTACTCCCCAGATTTTCCAAGATAGACCTCGTTGCCCTCTGGCTAGGTAAACTAACATGTACCCCATTCCCACAAATTTGAATGGAGTTTGAAGACCCCTCATGGAAAAAGACAGTTACCTGAACACTTATGTAGCTCACACATGAAACCTGACATGCTGTTTCTGAAAACCTAATGGCGTTGCACTGGCTGGAATATAAGCCTTTGATTTAACACTTCCCACAATCTGGACTGTTTTGCTTACTAGACAACAAAAGTTTCTGTAAAGATTTATATGGAACATTCCATTCTTTAGCATATTCCCAATGATATATGCTATTGTTTATTCTTTCTCAACCGTTAATCTGTTGATAAAATTTTATGTAAGGGTCAGAAATTAAAATTTTGTAAAAATCTCTGTTAACTGCATACTAAATAGATTCTCATTGAATAAGCACATCTTTCTCTTACCCTTCCTTCGTAGTCATATACTATGAATGCTTGAAAAAGTTTTGTGTTTCTGTCTTATTTTTTTTTTAATAATCTTCACTTGTTTTTTTTTTTAAATGTTTAAGTTTAGGGGTGCCTGGGTGGCTCAGTTTGTTGAGCACTGACTTCAGCCTACGTCATGATCTTGCAGTCCGTGAGTTCGAGCCCCACATCAAGCTCTGTGTTGTCAGCTCAGAGCCTGGAGCCTGCTTCAGATTCTATGCCTCCCCCTCTCTCTGTCCCTCCCCTGTTCATGCTCTGTCTCTCTCTGTATCTCAAAAATAAATAAATGTTAAAAAATGTTTTTAAATAAAATAAAATAGGGGCGCCTGGGTGGCTCAGTTGGTTAAGCATCCGGCCTTAGCTCAGGTCACAATCTCACGGTCCATGAGTTCGAGCCCCGCGTCGGGCTCTGTGCTGATGGCTCAGAGCCTGGAGCCTGCTTCAGATTCTGTGTCTCCCTCTCTCTCTGCCCCTCCCCTGCTCATGCTCTGTCCCTCTCTGTCTCAAAAATAAGTAAACATTAAAAAAAAAATTTTTTTTTAATAAATTAGGGGCGCCTGGGTGGCGCAGTCGGTTAAGCGTCCGACTTCAGCCAGGTCACGATCTCGCGGTCTGTGGGTTCGAGCCCCGCGTCGGGCTCTGGGCTGATGGCTCAGAGCCTGGAGCCTGTTTCCGATTCTGTGTCTCCCTCTCTCTCTGCCCCTGCCCCGTTCATGCTGTGTCTCTCTCTGTCCCAAAAATAAATAAACGTTGAAAAAAAAATTTAAAAAAATAAAAATAAAAATAAAAATAAATTAAATAAAATAAATTTTTAGTTGATTTATTTATTTTGAAAGAGACAGAGAAAGCATGAGCAGGGGAGGTGCAGAGTGAGAGGGAGAGAGAGGGAGACTCCCAAGCAGGTTCTCCACTGTCAGCGCAGAGCTGGATGCAGGGCTCAAACACATAAAACCATGAGATCATGACCTGAGCCGAAATCAAGAATTGGACGCTCAACCAACTGAGCCGCCCAAGTGCCCCTAATCTTTACTTGTTTTATCAGATTTTTCCCAATGTTCAATTTCTGTCTTTTTGTTGCTCTTTTGGTCACATGCTCATTCTTGGATTTAGAATAATATGGTGGTTAAAAGCGTGAGATAGGCTTTTCTTATTTGCTGTATGATCTTAAACAAGTTACATAACTCTTCTGGGCCTCAATTTTCAAATCCATCAAATGGGGATTCAGACAGCACCTACCTCACAGGGTGATTATTAGAATCAAGTGAGAAAATGAATAGAAAGATCTTTGTAGAACACCTATGATTTCATTTGGTAACTCATTAAATAATAGGAATGTAGTACTAAGGTATCACCTATACATCACCTTACATAACTTTCTGTAGGATTTTACTATTATAATTTGTTTAACTGTTTCCCTATTAATAGACTTTAGGAGATAATAGTGGTTGGAAGCATTTGGCTTTGGAGTTGAGCAGAACTGTTGAATCCTATATTTACCGCTATTTATTTATTTATTTACTTACTTACTTACTTAAGATTTTATTTTAGGTAATCTCTATACCCAACATGGGGCTTGAACTCACAACCCTGAGATCAGAGTTGCATGCTCCACTGACTGAGCCAGCCAGGCACCCCTAACACTTTTTATTAGAATGATCTTGGGAAAGTGACTTCACCTCTCTGATCTTCAGTTTCTTCACCTGAATAATGAAGATCATAAACCTACAGTAGATCCACATTATTTATAGATTCTGTATTTGTAAATTTGCCTGGTTGCTAAAATTTCTTTGTAATTCCCAAATCAGTACTTGTGGTGCTTTTGTGCCTCTTTGTGGGCACGTGCAGAACAGTGAAAATTTATTTTTTATTTATTTTTAATTTTTAAAAAAATGTATTTATTTTTGAGAGAGAGAGAGAGAGAAAGGGAAGGGGAAGGGCAGAGAGAATACCAAGCAGGCTCTGCGCTGTCAATGTGGGGCTTGAACTTACAAACTGAGAGATCCTGATTTGAGCTGAAATCAAGAGTCAAATGATTAACCGACTGAGCCACCCAGTCGCTCCCAGGGCAGTGAAAATTTTGAGTTGTCCACCTTGCAAGTTCCCAGCTTGAGATCTGCCTTCTCGCTTCAGCTCTCACACTATAAACATGTGTCCTTTTTGTGGTCTAAATAGTGTGGTCTAACACTAAATAGTGTTACATTTTTTTGCATTTTATGCTTTCTGTTGATTTCACCAATTAGATGGCCTCCAAGCATATTGGGGAAGTGCTGTCTACTGTTCCCAAGTACAAAAAGGCTGCCAAGGAGACGATGGAGAAAATACACGTATTGGATAAGCTTCATTCAGGCATGAATTATAGTGCTGTTGGTTAGGATTGCAATGTTAAGGAGTCACTATATATTAAATATGGTATCTTTAAGCAGAAACACACAGAAAACAAAGTTATGTATTGTTGATCAGCTGAAAAAAATATTATGACCAGAGGTTCACAGGAACCTAATCTGGTATCTACCTTAGTAGCAATGGTTTCCACATTATAGAATAACTACTGTAAATAATGAGAATTGTTATTTATAATAACTATATAATTAAATAATGAGACTGGATTTCATAAGGCTGTTACGGCAAGGCTTAACTGAACTATTGTGTGCAAGCGTTCAGCATTATGCCTGGCACATGGAAGTTAGGACAAGTGTAAGATGGAGGGGAAGACTTTGGATAGATTTTTGTCATTTTGATTGTGACACGTATCTAATTACCACATGGTTAAAAGCAGGAATATATTTGAGTGAAAACCATGAAGATCTAGAAATTTCACAATGAAACTCTCAGGCTAAGCCACCGGATTCCCCTTAAGGTTCAAATAGACCATTTCCTTGTAAACAACAGTTTACTTTTACAGAAATAGATGACCTAGCTCATGATCATAATTAGCCTTCTGGAATTGAATGACAATTGCAAATGAGTGACTATTGTTCCTTCTTCTCACTTTCCTAAACTGCTGGAGAGTTCCTACTCCTTTTTCTCAGAATGGGCATTTTAAGAGTGAAAATGCCACATTTTGTTGATGATTCCATTATAAATACGCTTAAGTAATACAATAAAAAGGGCAAGTATTTTACAGATGAAATATATTGCACTTTCACAAGAAGCTCCAGAAGGAAACTCATAATTCTCATTTCAAGGATGTCGAAACAAGGCTCAGCAATAAAGTTGAGTAGCTAAGTGACAGATCTGAGTAAGACCTGTGCCTCGTATCCTGCACTGTGCTCTGCAATTACTGAGATTAGAAACAGTGGAGCCTAGACATGCCTTTCCGTAAGAGATTGCACTGATCCTCTCTCAATTACCCCAAGGCTCCAAACTTTTTTTCCCCTACCTTATGGGCTCTGCATATGCCATTTTCTTTTCCTGGAACACTCTTCCCCACCTTTTCCCCTAACTCTTACTCATCTTCTGGGTTCCGGCTGAAATGTCACTTACTCAGAGAGGTCATGTTGAACCACTCCCTTCTCCTACCCTAAAATATCCCCTCCCCCAATTATCTTTCATAATATTCTGTACTCTTCTCTGTAATCCTCATCACAATTTGCAACTATATGTCCATTTGTATAAGTATTTGTCTTCTCCACTAGGCTCTTGGCCCTATGCGAGCAGGGACCCCGTTCTCCACTGCAAATCCACTCCCTAGTACAGTGCCGCATGTATAACAATAGGCTCAGAAATAAATATTAACTGAAAGACTAAATGAATGAACGAAATGTCGTGTTTCACACACTACCTGGTAAAGATCGCTTGGAGTGGAAATGGATGTTACTAATAACACTTTAATGATTGGTGGTGGGCTTCAACATTCTCTACTCTCCCTGCCCCCCAAACCTCTACCCTCACCGTCAAGTAGTATTTGTCTAGTACATCTTAATCTCCTAGTGCCAGACCTAGTCTCTGTAAATTTGGAGATTGGTTTTTGGAACAGATAACCATACCAGGACTGATTCAATTTGTAGGATTTTAGGCTTAAAAATCCTTTCTGAAATAAAGTTCGATTTCATATTATTTTGGAGTAACTCCAGGCATTCACCATTCAATGTGAATAATTCAATATTATTCTGGAGTAACTCCAAGGCATTCACCATTCAGAGAAAAAGACATTTGTTTTGTTTTGCTAAAACTGAACTCAGACTATTTGAGAGACACTGCTGCATTTACAGATAATTTTGTGCATTTTAGGTATCTAAGAATGGATATTGCTTTTGGATGGTTATAATATATTCTTTCTATTTGTACTGATACCCTACAAACTTTTTATCATATATTTTAATTACAAATGATAACTTTTTTCTAATTGCAAAAGCAAGCATATTCTCTGTAGAAATTTTGGAAAATGCAGAAAAGCAGGAAGAGGAAATAAAAAGTATAAAGAAACAAATAAAAATCACCCCAAATTCTACCACCTAGAGATAACCATTGTTAACATAACACACACAGATATTATATATGACTTATTATACATAACATATAAACACATTATATAAAATATATATTAGTGTGCATATACAATATATGTACATACATACATGTATAATCTGTATACTGTATAATCTCTGTCTCTATATAATACACACACACGTATATATTAGTTATCATTTACTGAGTATGCCAGTTACTTTGATTTCCTTTTTATACATTTATCTCTTGTAATCTTCTCAGTAGTTCTCCAAGAAGATACTATCATTCTCACTTTACAGGTGAGTAAATTGAGGATGAGAGTTAATTGTTGGCCTAAGGTCATCAGTTAGTAAATGGTAGATCTGAGACACAAATCTAGATCCAATTCTAAAGTCTATAATCAACCATTATGCTGCAGGACTGCCTGTCCATTTCTATATCTTCAATTAAATTGGAATTACTGTAGAAATAATGTTGATCTTGCTTTTTGTTATATTTTGTATGACATTCCATATACTTTGCTAACCTAATTTTTATTTATTTATTTTTTAATGTTTATTCATATTTGAGAGAGAGAGGGAGGGAGAGCACTAGCAGGGGAGGGGCAGAGAGAGAGGGAGACACAGAATCCAAAGCAGGCTCCAGATTCTGAGCTGTCAGCTCGAACTCAGGAAAGGTGAGATCATGACCTGAGCCAAAGTCAGATGCCTAACTGACTGAGCCACCTAGGCACCCCTTTACTAACCTAATTTTAATGGCTTTATGATATTCCATAAGATTACTGAAATAATAAGTGAATAAATGAAATACTGTTTATCATAAACAGTCAAGGATAGATTGGATACTTTGATGTTTTAGAATTTTTCTGTCATCTTATTTTCTTTTAAAAAAATATTTTTTAATGTTTATTTATTTTTGACAGAGAGAGAGACAGAGACAGAGAGTGAGCAGTGGAGGGGCAGAGAGAGTGGGAGACACAGAATCTGAAACAGGCTCCAGGCTCTGAGCTGTCAGCTCAGAGCCCGATGCGGGGCTCGAACTCACAAACTGTGAGACCATGACCTGAGCTGAAGTCAGACGCTTAACTGACTGAGCTACCCAGGCGCCCCTCATCTTATTTTCTTAATCTTTTTTTTTCATATTCTGTATAATTTTCTCTTTTTCTTGTCTCTTACTGTCTGGACTATGTATTCTTTGCTTTTTATTTTATTTTTTAATTTTTAATTTTTTTAAAGTGTATTTATTTTGAGGGGGAGGGGCAGAGAGAGAAGGAGAGAGACAACAAGCCCAAGTCAGCTTCACACCTCCACACTGTCAGCACAGAGCCCTGTGGAAGGGCTCCATCCCACAAACTGCGAGATCATGACTTGAGCTGAAATCGAGAGTTGAGCGCTTAACTGACTGAGCCACCCAGGTGCCCCTCTTTGCTTTTTAAAGTCTGTTTAATGATTTGGAAGTTATATATCCTGTTTTTATTCTAAAATTATCTACACTTATTTTTACTTTATTTTTTTTTTTTGCCTACCTTTAAATTAAACGACTTCTTTTCAATATCACAGTGAAATCACAGCTCTTGATTTCTCCAGTGTAAGATGCAGTATTTAGCACACTTTATTCCCCCTCATTCTTTTTTTTATTAAATTTTTTAAATCTTTATTTATTGTTGAGAGAGAGAGACAGAGCACAGCAGGGGAGGAACAGAGAGAGGGAGACAAAGAATCTGAAGCAGGCTCCAGGCTGTGAGCTGTCAGCACAAAGCCCGACACGGGGCTCGAACTCACAAACCATGAGATCACAACCTGATCTGAAGTTGGACGCCCAACCGACTGAGCCACCCAGGTGCATCCCCCCGATTCTTTCTTTCCTTCTTTCTTTCTTTCTTTCTTTCTTTCTTTCTTTCTTTCTTTCTTTCTTTCTTTCTTTCTTTC
>NW_024412446.1:7229093-7259769 GCF_014898765.1 Herpailurus yagouaroundi | reverse complement strand
TTCTTTCTTTCTTTCTTTCTTTCTTTCTTTCTTTCTTTCTTTCTTTCCTTCTTTCTGTAAGGTCTATGCCCAACATGGGGCTTGAACTCCTGATCCTGAGACCAGACATCTCATGCTTTACTGACTGAGACAGCCAGGTGCCCTCCTCTCATTCTTTACCTCCCACTCTCCACCCCACCCAGCTTGATTTTAGTGCAATCTGGCCCTTTCTACCTTGATTATTCTTCTTGGAAAAACAAATTTCTTTTTTCTTATATTCTGTATTTTCTCTCATTTTAGACACTCAAAGATCTTTTTTTTTTTTTTAATTTTTTAATGTTTATTTCTGAGAGAGAGAGAGACAGAGCACGAGGAGGGGAGGGGCAGAGGGAAAGGTGACAGAATCCAAAGCAGGCGCCAGGTTCTGAACTGTCAGCACAGAGCCCAATGAAGAGCTCGAACTCACAGATCATGACCTGAACCAAAGTCAGACGCCCAACCAACTGAGCCACGCAGACGCCCCTGACACTCAAAGATCTTTTAAGCATAAGTCCTTTCATGCCATGACTTTCTTCTCTCTTCTTGAGTTCTAATTCAGCAGTATGTGTTTGAGCCATTTTTTCTTTCAGAACAGATAATCTGGGTGGTTTAATTTTTGAGACTTTAAGCCCAAGCACTTATTTTTGAGGCTCTCACAACTGCATGACATCTTGGCTAAGTCTACACTTAATTCTTAAATTACAAACATTTACCCTGAGAATTCTGTGGGATATGCTTTGACTTGTGTCCTACAGCATTGCAGAATTCTGAGGCCAGCTTGAGTTCAGTTCCTTTGGAGATAAACTGTTTTGTTTTTGTTTTTCCCTGGCTGGATTCTTGAAGGCTTTTTTCTTTATCCTTGAAATATTTAATAATGTCACCTGGTTAGTCTAGATGTTGGTTTCTTTTCATTCATTTTACCAGCAGGCTTAAGTCTGGGGACAATTATTTAATTATTGTTTCTATTCCTACCCTGTTTCCCCCTTCTGAGATTCTTTTTTTTTTTTTTTTAAGATCTTTTTTTTTAATGTAATCTCTACCCTCCATGTGGGGCTTGAACTCATGACCCCAAGGTCAAGAATCGCACGCTCCACCAAATGAGCCAGCCAGCATCCCCCCACACCTCCCCTCCACCAGATTCCTAATGTAATCAGTCAGCTTATTCAACAAAGATTTATTGAGCAACTACTTAATGGTAGGCACTATTTTCTTTTCTTTTTTTTTTAAGTTTTCTTAAATGCTTTTTTATTTATTTTCGAGAGAGAGAGACAGAGCGTGAGCAGGGGAGGGGCAGAAAGAGACAGAAACACAGAATCTGTGCTGACAGTTCACAGCCTGAAGCAGGGCTTGAACTCGTGAACTGCAAGATCATGACCTGAGCTGAAGTCGGCCGCTTAATCCACTGAGCCACCTAGGCGCCCCTAGACACAATTTTCAGTAGTGGGGAAATATTATTAGGGAATGCAAATGCTTACATTTTTGTTGATTGGATTTCCTGTATCTGCTCTATATATTACCCGCTTTTGTTCTGATTTTTCTTTTTTAAAAAAAAATTGTTTTTAACGTTTATTTATTATTGAGAGACAGAGAAAGACAGAGCATGAGCATGGGAGGGGCAGAGAGAGGAGGAGACACAGAATCCAAAGCAGGCTCCAGGCTCTGAGCTGTAACACAGAGCCTGATGCGGGGCTTGAACTCACAAACTGCGAGATCATGACCCACGCCAAAGGCAGATGCTTAACTGACTGAGCCACCCAGGCGTCCCTGTTCTGTTTTTTCAAGGGGACCTCATACTT
Source organism: Herpailurus yagouaroundi (assembly GCF_014898765.1). NCBI lineage: Eukaryota > Metazoa > Chordata > Mammalia > Carnivora > Felidae > Herpailurus > Herpailurus yagouaroundi. The sequence goes on along the minus strand of NW_024412446.1, from coordinate 7,257,955 downwards.
TGAGCTGTGGCATCTTTGTATATGTGTTTTTTAAGTAAACTGTGCCCCAAGTGTGGGGCTTGAACTCACGACCCTGATATCAAAGTCACATGCTCTACATGACCCAGCCAGGCACCCCAAACTGAGACATCTTTGAATAGTCCTTTGGTTTTTCTCCATTTGCTCATCTTAACATAGAGAGGTCTATGTGTGTCTAGCTTGGGTTAATGTTTAAGTAGGAATTGCAGTGAGTTCAGTTAGAGATTGAAATGGGTCTGAGCGTAAGGCTTGACTGTCTCTCCACCTGCCCTCACCTGGCCTTCAATCCTAAATAAGGGAATGTTCATGGACTTCTATTGGGGTGATAGTACATTTTACAGAAGTGGAATCTTAAACTGGCCCTTCCTTGTAATTGAGTCCTTCTATATTCTAACTAGCAGAAGTTCCTCAAAGTTTTTGGCACGTGGAAGACTTTTCTTCTATGTTTATTCCTTCGATCTTTTCTACGTAAACTTAAAATGAGGTGATTTAGAAGCCTTGTCCTCGGGGCGCCTGGGTGGCGCAGTCGGTTAAGCGTCCGGCTTCAGCCAGGTCACGATCTCGCGGTCCGTGAGTTCGAGCCCCGCGTCAGGCTCTGGGCTGATGGCTCGGAGCCTGGAGCCTGTTTCCGATCCCTCTCTCTCTGCTCCTCCCCCGTTCATGCTCTGTCTCTCTCTGTCCCAAAAATAAATAAAAACGTTGAAAAAAAAAAAAAAAGAAGCCTTGTCCTCATAAAGACATTTTATTAAAGAAACCACAAAATATTTTTTCTTTATGTGAAGAGGGTGATAAAAAAAATGCTCAAGACTCATAATTGTACGTAGTCTTGAAAGTTTTAGTACAGGGTCTCAAACCCCGTGTGGGAGTCAGGAGGATGGAATTTGATGATTGTGATAGGTAATTTCACTTGTGGCTTTGAACAAACTATTTGAACGTCAGGTTCTCTAATCTCAGATCTCCTTACGTCATAGTGTGACAGGGAAAGCACCAGAAAAAAAAAAAACAAATGTGGAATGAACTGCTCAAAGACAGACACTAAGGAAATCTGATTGTTTGTTGCTGTTTGAATGCTATTATAGCTTTGAGCACTTTCAAGCTAGCCCAAAGAGTGTCTGGGGGAGGGATAGCATATGAGAACTGGTTGCTGGGAAGCTCAGATATGAAAAGCATTTCTGAAGTGTAGCTGGGAAGGAACGAACACTGCTTTGGACGCTGTCATGTAGTGTAAGCCCCAAGAGAGTGGTAAATGTGGACCCACACTTCTGTTAGGTCAAATTACTATTCAAGACTTATCTGAAATTAGTTTGCCCTTCCTCTTCACGAAAATGAAGGCCTCTTGGTGGGTGAATCATGCCTTAATAAATGACTTTAGTACTTCTGGCCAGAATAGACAGCACGTGTTGTCTATCTTTCCGAGATGATTTGGAAGTGTGCAAAAGGAAACATCGGTACAGTTACCTCAGAAGCTTAAAGAAAATATCTTGTTGCCCCAGGCCAAACTTTCCGGCTTCTACCTGTTTACACTATTAATTCTTTCTGTATTTTATGATTCAATTTCTTTTTTTTTTCAGTTTTTTTAAATGCTTGTTTTTAAGAGAGGGAGAGAGAGAGAGAGAGAGAGAGAGAGAGAGAGAGACACGGAGTGTGAGCGGGGGGAGGGGCAGAGAGAGAGGGAGACACAGAATCTGAAGCAGACTCCAGGCTCTGAGCTGTCCACACAACTGTGAGGACAGCTCAGAGCCCAACGCGGGGCTCGAACTCGCCAACCATAAGATCATGACCTGAGCTACAGTCAGATGTTTAACCGAGTGAGCCACCCAGGCGCCTCTATGATTCAATTTCTTTATGCAATTCCTGTAAAATTCAGTATGAAATTTCCTAATCATGGGAAAAAATATTGTCATTACTAAGATCCATAACACTGCAGCTGTTTCTGCACTATGGGGATAAATGGCCTTCTGTGTCATTTGTCATTTTCTTTTTTTAAGTAATGGACATGAAATGGAAGGATAAGAATTTCTCCCTTTTGGGCAACATTGTGCAAAATACACTTGTAACACAGAGACCAAAATAGAATAGGACACCTTAATTTATTCAACAATTGGTTCATCTCCTGCCACGTCCCAGACACTGCACTAGGAGCTAGACATACATCAGTAAACAAGACACAGTTCCTGTCCTCATGTAGTGTCAAATCTAGTGGGGAAGACTAATCAAGTATTTTATTTTTTATTTTATTTATTTTTTTTATTAAAAATTTTTTAACGTTTATTTATTTTTGAGACAGAGAGAGACAGAGCATGAACGGGGGAGGGTCACAGAGAGAGGGAGACACAGAATCTGAAACAGGCTCCAGGCTCTGAGCTGTCAGCACAGAGCCCGACACGGGGCTCGAACCCACGGACCGTGAGATCATGACCTGAGCCGAAATTGGATGCTTAACCAACTGAGCCACCCAGGCGCCCCTTTTTTTTATTTTTTTAAGTTTATTTTATTTTATTTATTTTTTTAATTTTAAAAATTGTGTTTCCATATTTATTTTTTGAGAGAGAGCAAGCTGAGGACAGGTAGAGAGAGAGGGACAGAGAAATCCCAAGAAGACTCCGTGCTGTCAGCACAGAACATGATGCGGGGCTCAAACTCACCAACTGAGATCATGACCTCAGCCAAAACCAAGAGTCGGAAGCTTAATCCACTGAGCCACCCAGGTACCCACCCCCCCACACTTTTCTCTAATCAAGTATTTTTTTTTTAATGTTTTTACTTATTTTTGAAGGAGAGAGAGAGACAGAGCGTAAGCTGGGGAAGAGCAGAGAGAGAGGGAGACACAGAATCCAAAGCAGACTCCAGGCTCTGAGCTGTCAGCACAGAGCCCCACGTGGGGCTCGAACTCACGAACCGTGAGATCATGACCTGAGCCGTAGTCGGATGCTTAACCGACTGAACCACCCAGGCGCCCCTCTAATCAAGTATTTTAATTGGGAGAAGGTGACAGGAAGGAAATGTATAGGATAAAGTAAACACAAATAAGAGTAGAGGAGGAAAGATCTGCTTCAATAGGCCAGGAAGGGAATCTATGAAGTGATGCTGACATTAAGTTTTAGAATGAGAAGGAACCTGCTATGGGAAAAGCTGGAGGAGAAATAATTACACCAGAAGAAACAGAATGTGCTGAGGTTCTTGACTTGTGCAAAGAACTGAAAGGCACAATGGATGGTTATAATACAGTGGTTGAGCAGAGAATGACATAACATGAGTTTGGAAAGAAATGCCATGATGGGATTTATATGTTAAGATTACCCCACCTATTTTGCTAAGAATGGAAGTAGAGAGACCAGTAGCTTAGACTAGGAAGTAGTGCAGATGGAAAGAAGCAAATGCAATTCAAATATATTTGTAGGCAGAGTTCATAGGACTTGTGAATGATCTAACTGTGGGGGATTAGAGAAAGAGAGGAGTCAAAGAACCCAGAAACGCCTGGGTTTCTGGACTCAGCCACTGGTGAATGGCAGTGTCATTACAGATGGAGAAGCTCAGAGAGAAAGGGGCTTGGAGGAAAAAACAAGAGTTTGCTTTTGGACATGATAAGCTTGAAATGCCTGTGGTATAATGAAGAAGGTATAACAAATAGGCAGTTGTGTGTCTGGAGCTCAGGGGAGAGGACTGAGGCCATACATCAGGAATAACCCTGATGGTTATTGTTTGAGTCTTGGAGATGGGTGAGGTCTCCTAGGAAGACAGTGTAAAGAGAGAAGAAAAGAGAGCTGAAGATTAAGCCTGGAGAACTAGCCAGGTGAATAGTTGTGCTACTAAAAGAAATACTGAAGGAGATTGAGAGGAGCACGTGGTTTGAAGAGGAAATGGATGCTTTATCTGTGGAACTTGGTAAGTTTGGGCTACTGGCTGGATTCTTGTCATTTCTAGTGTGCCGCTGGGACAAAATGTGTAGGTCCTCTTCATAATGTTAGTGCTGTATTTGTATCTTATTCTATGATTCAGTCTTAGGATAACTCTGAATTTTTCAGAATAAAACATTCCTAATCACGCCTGAATTCGAGTTTGGAAGAGGAGAAAACTCTACTAAGATCCATGACGCTGCAGCTGTTTCTGAATTATGGAGATAAATAGTTCTCTATGTCACCAGTCTTAGACAAGTGGCTATTTCTTTTTAGTAATGGGCGTGAAATGAAGAAAGAATAATTCGTTCAATGTTTAGCGAGTCCGCTTTACTGGTAGCCCACGAGCTGGGGAGAATGCAGTGGTAACTACACATATATTGAGCACCTACCAATGTGTTAGGCTCTGGGGATAACTCAAAGAATAAGACATACGGGACTTGGGGCTTACAGACTAATAAAGGAGATGGAAAAAAAAATTAATCTACAAACGAAATAACTACAAAGTGTGGCAAGTGCTGTGAAAGGAACAAATACAGGAAATAAGTGGGAGGTGGTACTTCGAGTCTAGATATTTAGGGAGATGTTCCTTGAGTAGGTGACATTTGCTTAAGTTGATTCCTAAGTCAGTCATGTCAAGATGAGGGGGTGCGACTGGCCACTGATGATCCACCAAATGGTTTTATCCGGTGCTTGGTCCTGAAAAGTTAAGGCAGGCTGAATAGCTTACATTGAACTATTCAATGGTGGCCCACCAAAAGTAGGGGGGTGTGGGGAGTGGGCTGCTCCCATGGGGAGTATTTTATCACTGACATTGCTTGAAATTGCCTGCACATGGTAATAATAAAAAGTAGACTGACATTTAGTCAGTTTTACTATTATTTTAAAATTCTTTACAATGTCCTGTTGTGGGATGAATGGTCGCCTCCAAAAAGATGTGTACATGTCCTAATCCCTGGAACCTATGAATAGCATCTTATCTGGCAAAAGAGTAAAGATTACCTTATGTGAAAAGATAGGATTGAGGATTGAGAGTGTATATCAGATTATCTTTTAGTTAAACTGAAGGCAGATATTAGACTGAGAAATTAAGTTCCCCAGTTCTTAAGGTAAATAGGTATATATATATATATATATATATATATATATATACACATATATATATATATATGTATTTTAAATGTTTATTTTTGAAAGAGAGAGAGAGAGAGAATGTGTATGTGTGAGAGGGGTAGGGGCAGAGAGAAAGGGGGACAGAGGACCCGAACTGGGCTCTGCGCTGAAAGCAGACAGTCCAGTGTGGGGCTTGAACTCACAAACTGTGAGCTCCTGACCTGAGCAAATGACAAAATTCAAGTGGTTAAGAATATTTACTAATTTACTAAGTACTGAACCAAAACTTGTGACCAGGCCCAGGGCTATAGTCCTGTCTTGAGAGGGCCAATGTATGCTGCCAGGAAGGAAGCCTCCTTGGAAAATAGGAATGCAAATATAAAATGCCTTCATGGGCCAGGCAGGTAACTTAACTTGGGTTGAGTTACTTGGGTGTCAGCAAACTTAGATATAAGAAACATTTCTCCCAACACAACATCAAATTCTACAGTGATAGCTCTATTAAAATATATACCTAGGGCGCCTAGGTGGCTTAGTTGGTGGGCATCTGACTCTCGGTTTCTGCTCAGGTCATGATCTCACGATTCATGAGATGGAGCCCCACACATCAGGTTCTACACTGACAGGGCAGAGCCTGCTTGGGATTCTCTCTCTCCCTGCCTCTCCCCCTCTCTCCCCCCCCCCCCCCGAAGGAAATAAACTTAAAAAAAAAAAAGAATATTTACTAATGTAAAGATAATGAGGAACTTGTGTGTGCTATTAGTGTACTTTCTCACCTTAAAGGCAAGTCATATATGAGATTATATTCAGAATATAGCTAGGTGATGACATCAAAGCAAGCAGAATAAGTTTGATGGATGTTTTTATCTCTGCAGTAGGCAGGCTCTGAGATGACCTTCAATGAGAGTGTGGTATTCATACCCTCCTGTGTTCCTCCCCCCTTCTGTGTAGGTTGAACTCACGTCGAATGAATAAAATGAAGCAGAAGTGATGGGATGTCCCTTCTGAGAATAGGTTACAAAAAGACTGTGGCTTCATCTGGAGGGCTCCCTCTTGTTCTATTGTTGATTCTTTTTATTTATTTTTTATTTTTTTTAATGTTTTATTTTATTTTTGAGACAGAGAGACAGAGCATGAGCCGGGGAGGAACAGAGAGCGAGGTAACACAGAATCCTAAGCAGGCTCCAGGCTCTGGGCTGTCAGCACGGAGTCCTACGCGGGGCTGGAACTCACTGACCATGGGATCATGACCTGAGCTGAAGTCAGACGCTTAACGGACTGAGCCACCCAGGCGCCCCCTATTGTTGATTCTGAGGGAAGACAATTGCTATGTCCTGAGCTGCCTATGGAGAGGCAACAGCCAGTGAGGAACTGAGGTCCTCAGTCCAACACATCCTGAAGAACTGAATACTACCAAGAACCACGTAAGTGAGCTTGGAAGCAGAACCTCCCAGCAATTTCAGGAGAGGCCGTGAGCCGGCGCTCAGCTAAGCAGCAACTGAATTCCTGACCCTCAGAAATGATGAGATAATAAATGCTTGTTTTAAGACGACTAGGTTTTGGGTAAATTGTTACACAGCAATATGTAACTAACATAATACCAATCATATAACTTCTGAAATACTAATTTTAAAACACCAAAAGAGAATGGGGTGGGGGGAATAAAATTGATATGTTGTAGTTTTCATGTCTATTCTATTTATTTTCTTATAGCTTCTTAGACATTCTAATCATGCTGACTAGATTCCCTATTAGTGGTTAATTTCATCCAATTTATGCAGAGTCTTACCACTTGTTTTTTCTCAGGGAGTGACCTTTTTAAAATTTTATTTTTATTTATTTTTTTTAATGTTTATTTATTTTTGAGACAGAGAGAGAGCATGAATGGGGGAGGGTCAGAGAGAGAGGGGGACACAGAATCTGAAACAGGCTCCAGGCTCTGAGCTGTCAGCACAGAGCCCAACGCGGGGCTCGAACTCACAGAGGGTGAAATCATGACCTGAGCTGAAGTCGGATGCTCAACCGACTGAGCCACCCAGGCACCCCGATTTTTAATATTTATTTTTGAGAAAGAAAGAGAGAGGGGTGGGGGGAGAATGGGAGAGGGGCAGAGAGAAAGGGAGACAAAATCTGAAGCAGGCTCCAGGCTCTGAGCTGTCAGCACAGAGCCCGACACGGGGCTCAAACTCACGGGCTGTGAGATCATGACCTGAGCCAAAGTAGGACGCTTAACTGACTGAGCCACTCAGGTGCCCATATTTATTTTTATTTTTTAACATTTATTTATTTTAGAGAGACAGCGCATGAGCAGGGGAGGTGCAGAGAGAGAGGCAGACACAGAATCCAAAGCAGGCTCCAAGCTGTCAGCACAGAGCCTGATGCAGGACTCAAACTCACAAACCGTGAGTTCATGACCCAAGCTGAAGTCAGACACTTAAACGACTGAGCCACCCAGGCTCCCCTAGGGAGTGACCTTTTATACAACTTCTGGATGCATCTAATTATGGACTCCAACAAACTGAGTATACATACTGACAACTGCAGATGTATTGATTATTTCAAACTTAAATTCATTTCATCTACTGGGGACTCAAAAAGGAATCCAAAATGGCATATCAATTCTCTTGGTCTTTTGGGGGGGATTAATGTTCACAGGATAGTTGGATGTTGAATTCATTAATTTTTTAAAGACACTTTCTTCTTTTCACAAAAGGGATAAATGCTCAACATATAACATTTAGAGAAAATAGCGAAGCAAAAGAGAAGAAAATGAAAGTCAGCTCTGAGCCTGCTGCTCAGAGAGGACTGCTATTGAGACTGAATATACTACTGCTTTCAGTTGACAGCATTTGCCTATCTATTTTTTTAACATTACTAATGACTTTTGTCACATTAAAAGTCTGAATTTTAATGTTTTTTTTTAAACAATTTTTTTTTTAAAGTAGGCTCCACATCCAATGTGGGGCTTGAACTCATGACCCTGAGATCAAGAGTCAAATGCTCTATGGACTGAGCCAGGTGCCCCAAAAGTCTGAATTTTAAACAGCTTCTTGGACTGGTGGCTTATTGCTATTAGCTTGTTCAACTTCAGCATCTGTCTCATCTGAAGCAGCTTTTTCAGAACTACCACCTTCATCATGAAGCCCAATGAGTTTTCCTAGTACAACTTTAGGGTTTTCAACATTTTCACTTTTCTAACAAATGTGTCATGGAGTGGAAAAAACAATTGGGAAGTTTTTTCTATGTCTTTCCCAATGCTGTCTGGAATCAATATTTTTTTCAAGTTTATTTATTTATTTTGAGAGAGAGAAATGGACCATACAAGAGGATGAGGGGCAGAGAGAGAGAGGGGGAGAGAAAGAGAATCCCAAGCAGGCTCCCGGCTGTCAGCACAAAGCCCGGTGTGGGGCTCGAACTCACCAACTGCAAGATCATGACCTGAGACGAAGTCAAGAGCTGGACACTTAACTGACTAAGCCACCCAGTGCCCCTAGAATCAGTTTATTAACCACTTCTTTCAAGTCATTTGTCTGCACCTCTCAGGTCATGACTTTCATCACCTTCTTCTGGATTTGGCAAACCTATTGGTGCTTAGCGGGAGAGGTCTTCCAAATCTGATTATTGAGTTTTTAAGTAAAACCACCAACTGAATAGACAGAGAAAATAACCATCGATAGTCTTGACATCAACCTGAGCTTCAGTTATGGTCTGCCATTTTTTGACCACGGAGCACATTTGGCACTGGTAAAATCCATGCCATGGAAGTAAGGCAGTTTCTGCCCTGAACATCCTAGTAATTAGCTTGGATTTTCTTTAAAAAAAATTTTTTTTTTAACCTTTATTTTTATTTTTGAGACAGAGAGAGACAGAGCATGAATGGGGGAGGGGCAGAGAGAGAGTGAGACACAGAATCGGAAGCAGGCTCCAGGCTCTGAGCCACCAGCCCAGAGCCCGACGCGGGGCTCGAACTCACGGACCGCGAGATCGTGACCTGAGCCGAAGTCGGACACTTAACCGACTGAGCCACCCAGGCGCCCCTAGCTTGGATTTTCTAAATGCAACTTCATCATTCTGCAGATCAGCAAGGCTTCCTTCAAAAACTCGACCCTTGAGGCCATGAAATGCAATTTTCATTCCTTGAGTTCTCAAGACCAGTGTTTTTTATTTCTTATATTGAACACAGCTGGTGCTTTCACATCATACCAATATTTCTAGAAAATGGATTAGCCACTTTCTTCTTGGCAACCTTTTTGCTGCCTTTCTTAAAGTGCTTATTCTTGCCTACTGCCATGGTGTTGCTCAGAGAGCCAACAGAGCTATTTGCCTATCCTTTCAAAAATTGGGGAAAACACTCTATTCTTGGTTAACTTGCTAATTGAATTCTCTGAAACTCAGTTTCTTTAATGAAATATATCTGAGATTTTACCTTTATATATCGAATATTTAATAATTTAGTATCAGTAACATTTAATATTTAGTACCACTTACTAATATTATAAACACTATACTCAACAACTTTGTTTATATTATCTTACTTAAAGTTCACTACATTTTGTGAGTTAGGCATTAATATTACTTCCATTTTTCAACTGAGTAAACTAAGGTTTAAAGAGGTTAAATAATTTGCCCAAACAAGGTCACTAATCTAAGCAGTTTTAGAATAGGGATCCTATCTCATTTCTGACTACAAAACTTATACCACTCTGCTGTAGCTTCTCCCTCAAACTTTTCTCATAATACTCTTCATAAAAGCAAACTGTCATTTTTGAAAACTTTCATATTTGGAAAAGTTGTCATATTCCAGTTATTAAAAGACTAACCTAATTTACCCATACCTCTGTTCAATTCCTTTGAAAGTTTTTTGAAGTTAGTGTCTCTAGGCAAAAATATTAAGATCTAAAGGAAATATACATGAATAAAATTCTTTCCCTGCTGAAATAAAACAGTGGATGTTACCAGTGATTTGCCCCATTTTGAAACTGGAACTATCATCAGAGAGCCAATTTCCATTTATATAAAATAACATAATATTGTTTCTGATTATAATTTCTGTAAAGTTATAATCAATTGTTACAGTTGAAAACTTAACTTTTATCAGCTAAATTTCCTGCTGTTGTATAGTTTTATTATAATGAAATAAAGGGATAATCTGGGAAGAAAGTGCAGAGTTATGATCATGACATGTTAGAGTGGGAAGAAATTTGGAGGCCTCTTTACCCATTCTCCATAATTTAGACAGGAAAAAACTGAGGTCCAGAGACTTAAATATTTCTGTATCTCTTAAAGTTGTCATAGCACACAAAATGTAAGATTAAAGGTATGTAAAAAGTGGTTTCCCTTTGACAATTAAGACAGGCTTGCAGATATATTTAACCAAGATGCAAAACTGTGTTAATAAGAGAAATGGATTGAAAACACAAAACAAGGGGCACCTGGCTGGCTCAGTCAGAGGAGCATGTGGCCTTTCATCTTGGGGATCATGAGTTCGAGCCCCACTTTGGGTGCAGATATTAGTTAAATATATAAATAAATAAACAAAAAAAACAGAATGAGGGGTGCCTGGGTGGTTCAATGGGTTAAGTGTCTGACTCTTGATTTTGGCTCAGGTCTTGATCTCACCGTATGTGAGATGGAGCTCCACATTAGGCTCCATGCTGACAGTGTAGAGCCTGCTTGGGATTCTTTCTCTTTCTCCTTCACTCTCTGCCCACCTCTCCCCCCTTCCCCTGGCCTCTAGCTTGCTCTTTTGTGCTCTCTGTCTCAAAATAAATAAACATTTAAACAAAGCAAAATGAAACGAAACAAAGCAAACAACACCCAAATAACAAAAAGCATAATTCCTGGTACCTCAAAAGTGCCTAATTGGGGGCACCTGGGTGGCTCAGTTGGTTAAGCATCTGACTGTCAATTTTGGCTCAGGTCGTGATCTGACAGTTCATGAGACTGAGCACCACATCAGGTTCTGTGCTGACAGCGTGGAGACTGCTTGGGATTCTCTCTCTCCCGCTCCCCCCACCTCTCAAAATAAACAAACTTTAAAAAAAAGTGCCTAATAAATATTTGCGAATGAACAAATGAATAAAAGGCTTTTTGCTTTCATTTTTCAAGTTCTCTGATAGTCCTTGAATTCATATTTTATATGCAATAATAATGTGTACATATAATTTGTTACTTTGCTTTTTGCACTTGAGTTATACTGCCAACATTTCTCCATATTGTTATAAAATATGACTATAATCTTTCAAAATACCTCTGAGGTTACAACACTTCTGAGTCAGATTCCCAAATGACTGTTAACCTGGGTACTCCTGGGTTTGGGGAGCCCTTCCTCATTAAGGAATAAAATACAAAAATATATTGCTTTAACAAATTTTACAAAATAATGAAGAAATATCGAGCTCTTTCAAAAGGCCATTTCTAGGGCCCCTCCAGGGCCTTAGATGGGCCTGTGCATTGAAGGGCTGTGAATTTTCATTAGCTTTGCGGTATGGATCTGCCTCTGTAAACCAGATACCATCTTCTTGGTGGTTATGATATAACTTGAATGTTTTTCAAAGATGTACTAAAATTTTAGAAATGTACATCACACTTTGATAGGGTTAGATATTCTTTCTATCCAGCCAACCTGGAAGCTATTTCAGTCCCTGCTATAAATTTGGTGGCTTTTAATTATAAGCAAGTCTCTTAATGTCTTCAGGCCTCAAATTCCTCATCTGTAGAATGGGCTTAATATCTACCTTAAGACTTACAATGAACACCAAGATAAATACTTGGTACAGTTCCTGGCACATAGTAAATGCTCAATAAATATTAGCAACTGTGATTATAGCAATAGTTAAAACATTAACCTACCACACATAGGAACCTCCTATCTCCTTACAACTTCCCACATTGACTGTAGGTACAATATACTGTAAAATGAATTTCATAGGATGGTGCAGATTCAATTTTTTATTACTTTAATTTTTAAAAATAATGTTATTATGCGGGGTGCCTAGGTGACTCAGTTGGTTAAGCATCCAACTTCAGCTCAGGTCATGATCTCATGGGTTTGTGAGTTCGAGCCCCATATCGGGCTCTGTGCTGGCAGCTCAGAGTCTGGAGCCTGCTTCAGATTCTGTGTATCTCTCTCTTTCTGCCCTTCCCCCACTCATGCTCTGTCTCTCCCTCTCTCTCTCTCTCTCTCTCTCTCTCTCTCTCAAAAATAAACATTGAAAAAACAAAAATAAATAAAAATAATGCTATTATGAAAAGTAATAACTACATAACAGAACATTTGGAAAATAGAGAAAAGGAAAAAGAAGCATCCATAATTTTACCAGACTTGGTATATTTTCTTCTTTAATGCAGATGCATTTTATTGAAAAAATGAATTAAGTATACTCTTTTTTTTAAGTTTTATTTTAGAGAGAGAGAGAGAGAGTGTTAGCTGGGGAGAGGGGCATAGGATCCAAAATCAAGAGTCAGATGCTCAACTGACTGAGGTTAGCCCTACAATTATTATCTTTGATATTATAGCATTATCATTTTCAAATACATGGCAAATCTCAAATATTTCACATCAAACTTTTAGAAAATTCAGGTGGAAGAGAAGGTACACATTCTCCTGTTATATTTCCATACTTTATATTTTTAATGTTTATTTATTTTTGAGAGAGACAGTGTGAGCAGTTGGGGGGGGTGCAGTGAGAGAGGGGGACAGAGGATCCCCAGCAGGCTCTGCACTGACAGCAGTGAGTCTGATGCAGGGCTTCAACTCATGAACCTAACCATGAGATCATGACCTGGGCTGAAGTCAGACACTTAACCGACTGAGTCACCCAGGTGCCCCTTCCATACTTATTTTAAAATATTCATGTTTTTACAAGGTTATGATGCTAGTGTACATAGAATTTAATATTCTGCATTTTTTCTTACATTATATCCCAAGCCTTTCTCCATACTACTACATGCCACTAAGGCAACATTCACAGTAACTAAAGCACCTGAAAGCAAGACTTAATTTCCGAAAATTCATACAATGTATGTGAAGAAAGTAAGTCCGGCTAAGGTGTGATAAGTCAGAATAAATGCTTTTGGTTTGCCTGCAACTGTAATGTGGAAAATGTAGAAAGAGAAGTTAGAACTCAAGAATTCTGGCCTTCCAACTAAAAGTCTAAGTTAGCAAAGAATATAAAGCCCTATCAACATAATTCTTTTTATATACACTTTTATTTCTTCTTTAATAGATGAGAAAGTGGTGGAATATTGCTCAATGGCAAAGACTTATTTGTTATGATGTTATTATTGGGGTTTTAGCTCTCAAATTTGGGTAAATGTACTCCCCACCACACCCCAAAGGGGTCTTTCTTCAAAATTTTGCAAGGCAAAGCCAATCCTTACTGTAAACAAGTCAAGAGCTGGTCATGGTTGGATTCAGTGACATATGCTGTTGTAAAAAGGCTTTTACCTTCTAATTATGCTTTTATGCTGACATTCATTAATTTCAGAGCACAAATTTTTCCTTTAAAGCTTCTTTATGCCTTTATTTAAAAAAATTTTTTTTAATGTTTATTTATTTTTGAGAAAAAGACAGAGTGCAAGTGGGGGAGGGGCACAGAATCTGAGGCAGGCTCCAGGCTCTGAGCTGTCAGCACAGAGGCAGACGTGGGGCTCGAACTCACAAACCCACAAACCCACAAACCGTGAGATCATGACCTGAGCTGAAGTCAGATGCTTAACCGACTGAGCCACCCAGGCACCCCTCTTTACTCCTTTAATATTGTCCTGCTATGGGAAGTCGAGCCACTTATTTATATATTTATATTTTAATGTTCACTTACTTTTGAGAGAAAGAGAGAGGCAGAGCATGAGTGGGGAGGGGCAGAGAGAGATGGAGACACAGAATCCAAAGCAGGCTCCAGGCTGTTAGCACAGAGCCGGACGCAAAGCTCAAACTCAAGAGCTGTGAAATCAGGATCTGAGCCAAAGTCAGATGCTTAACCGACTGAGCCACTCAGGCACTCCAGTATTTATTTATATTTTTAAGTAATTTCCACAGCCAATGTGGGTTTCGAACTCACAACCCCAAGGTCAAGAGTTGCATGCTCCATTGACTGAGCCAGCCACTTGCCCCCTAAGCCAGTTTCAAAAACTGTAAAATATACATTGAGGAAACTATCCATGTGCCCATTGCCAAATGAATGGATAAACACAATGTGGCATATACATACAATGGGGTATCATTCAGCATTGAAAAGGAAGGAAAATTTGATTCATACCACAACAGAGATGAACGTCAAAGACATATTAAGTGAAATAATCCAGACACAAGAGGATAAATATTGTGTGGTTCCACTTGTCTGTGGTATAAGGTATCACGGACACAGAAAATGAAATATTGGTTAAAAGGGGATGGGGGAGAGGAGAGTGGAGGAATTGTTGTTTTATGGGTGCAGAGTTTCAGTTTGGGATGTTGAAAAAGTTCTGGTGACGGACAGTTGTGATGGTTGCATAACAATGTGAATATACCTACTTCTAGTTAACTTAAAAATGGTTAAAATGGTAAATCATACACATCTTATGCTAAATTAAAAAAATCCGCTCAAAGAACACACACTGAGAATAGTGTATTATACATATACGTATGTGTGTATGTATATATATATATATATATTCAGTTTAAGAAATAATTATGAAGCAAGTATATGGATCATCGCCATCGAGGTCAAGAAATAAAGTATTATCAAAGGGTACCAGTGTGCCCCTTCCCAACAAAACCCTTTTCTTCCTTCCTGAGTAATCACTGTCACAATGTTCCGGACTAACATTTGCTTTAAAAAAAATCAGGCTGTGATGTAATAATGCAGGATAAATTAAATCAACATTACAAAAGCAATAGAGTATTTTTTTAAATTCCAATATTTTCCATACATGCAATTATTTTTAACTCAATAACGTTTAAAGTGCCCTTTCCCCTGTCTTTCGCTCTTGAAACCACATATTCTAAAACTTATCTTGGTTCTACAGTTGACCTCACCTGCAGAGTTAAAAACAACAACAACAACAACAACAACAACAAAACTACTTCACTGTAGATTTTAGATTTTCATTCCTCCCGCTCTCCCTTGCCTCCAACTACAAAGAAACAATGATTTAAACCCTTTGTGCCCTTTTAGAAAATTACACAGATACCCCATTGTGGAACCCTATAATCCCTTCGTGGAAAGGAAGAGATTAGCATATGAATACAAAGCAAAATGAATCCAGAATACAAAATGATCTACTGGATTGTGAAGCTCTTGTATTCTTTCTTTCTTTTTTTTTTTAAATGCATTTATTTCCTCTTTTTGTATTGCCCCTTTAGTGGTCTCAGGGTTAAGGGAACTGAGCTTCCCCTCTGGTTACCCGGAAAAGGGTAAAAAAAAAAAAAAAAAAAGCCAACAGATTCCAGGAGCTGCAAAACCAACAGATGACTCCCAGAGCCAGTGGAATTGCCAGTGGAATCGCCAGTGGAATCTGCTACACTCGACGTGAGTTTGCTTGCGGGCGAGGAGTGTAGAAAGTGCTGTTCGCAGAATGCGCGGTGAAGGAGAGAAAGCGACAGAAGAGAGAGCCATAGTGCTGACGTTGAAAGCCCGGCCCTGTGAGGTTGCACAGGGTAAGTGGCGTTGGCCAGGAGGCAGTGGCGAAGGGGAAGGAAAGAGGATTTGGGCTAGGGGCGGGGCCTGCGGCGCAGCCTGTCTCCTGATTGCTGGAGCGCCGCTGCCAATCTCGCAGAATCGCTCGGTTAACCAGTGCGCTGGCTAGACGCGCTCAGATATACTGAGTGTGCCCTGAGAAGCAGTCTCAGATCCTGACGGTGCAGCAGCCCGCAGCCTCAGCCAGGGAGTCCCAGCCGCTTTCAATGGAGGAGAAGCCCGGCCAGCCACAGCCTCAGCACCATCACAGCCACCACCACCCGCACCATCACCCCCAGCAGCAGCAGCAGCAGCAGCAGCAGCAGCAGCAACAGCAGCAGCAACAGCAGCCGCACCACCACCACCATTATTATTTCTACAACCACAGCCACAACCACCATCACCACCACCATCACCAGCAGCCTCACCAGTACCTGCAGCATGGAGCCGAGGGCAGTCCCAAGGCCCAGCCAAAGGCGCTGAAACATGAGCAGAAACACGCCCTCCAGCAGCACCAGGAAACGCCGAAGAAGAAAACAGGTCTGGGAGGGAGGACGAGTGGGGGAAGGGGAATGGAGGTGGGGGGTAGAGAAGATGGGGGTGGGGCTGGATCTGGAAAGCGCGGACGCGGTAGCAGTGTGTGTGTGTGTGTGTGTGTGTGTGTGTGTGTGTCTGTGCCCTGCGGGTCTGGGGAAGCCCCCTTCCATTCTCCCAAAGCCCGAGCCAGGCCGCGGGGTTTGCAGCGCCCTCTCCTTCCCCTCAGCATGGGAGAGGCCCAACCAGGCCAGTATGACCTTCCCGGCCCCCGCCCGGGCCAGAGGGAGACCCGGAGGGTCGGCCTTGGAAATCTGGCCTCATTATTCCTTTCTCGTTTACCTTCGTGAGGCCCTGGAGGAACCTAAATTTGGTGGCCCTGAGTTGGGGTGAACATAGCCTCCCCCCCCCCCACCAAAAAGCCTTCGGGGTGTTTCTCAAGAAGGCCTACCTAATTCCGACTCGGGTGGTGTCGCGAGATCCTTTTGCAGACGGCGAGGCGAGGGTAGGTGGGCAGAGTTGAGGAAGTGTCCTCCCTCACCCGCCACCCCAAGCCCACCTGTGGCCTTGGGGTTCCCCGTCTGGGGGGGGTGGCCGGGACCCCCGTTTCTTGGGTTATTTCCACCTCTAGACGCCCCTTTTGGGCACCGGATCCGGCAGTGTGCCCTCGCGCCTCCTCCCGAGGCCGGCGCCCCGGGCCCGCTCCCCCCAGAGCCGGCGCGGCTGGAATGTTCTCTCCTCCTCGCGGGGCCGCTTCCTGTCCGCCATGTTGGAAGCCGATTCCTGTCACCGACTCCGGCCCACTGAAGAGCGGAGGGGGAAGGGTGTCCAGGGGCGCTCGGCGCGGCGGAGCTGGGGGGCTCGGGATCCCCACCGGCGGTCGCCTTGCCCCCCCGCATTGCGGGGGCGCAGTCGCCCCCGGCCCGCGGCCGCCCCTCCCCCCGCCGCCGGCCGGGTTGTGTAACCCGGTGGCGGCCGCGCGGCCCCGGGCGGGTCCCTGGGGTGAGGGGCGGGGGCGGTTGGGGTGGGGGAGGGAAGCGGCCACGAGGGGAGCGGCCTGCACCGGGCCCCGCGCGCCGGCGGCCGCGTTTCCCGCTCCCGGTGCGGCGGGAGGCGCGGGTGGTCCGGGCGGGGAGCCGGCCTCGAAGTGGAGCCGCGGGAGGAGGAGGCCGCGGGCGGTGGCCGCGGCGCTCCGTGGGGCAGGAGGGCTGGGGGTGGGGTGGGGGGGGGATACATTTTGGGTAGAGGCGGTGCCTGAAGGCCGGGTGGGGTACCCAGCGGGAACCAGGCTCCCCGGTCACGAGTTTCTCTGCCACAGGAACCTCGTCTCCTGCCAGGTTCGCTCACGACTCCGCCTCTCAGGCTTTCACTTGGGCCCTTTCCTTCTAGCAGCTCATTTTTACAAAAAAAAGGAAAAAAAAAAAAAAAGGCTTGTTCCGGCGGCCTCCAGCCCCCCAGCATTTACCCTCTGGGCCTAAGTAGTGCTTTCAGGGAGAGCGATTAGGAAAATGATTGGATAGGGGAAGAGGGCGAGGTGTTTTTTGACCCCTATTTCTTGTCCTTAAGGAAGAACCGCGGTGGCCCATCCATGAGGTTGGTTCACTACCATCTTGTCTCGGACGAGGCTTTTTTTCCATGTTAAAAGGAAAGGTGTTTTTCTATTTTTAAACTGATACCGAACCCCAAATGCTTGGTTCTAACAAATGTTAAATTGAGGGTGAAAGTCATTTTAGAAAACATCTGAGAAGAAATGAACTTAAAAGTTTGTTGCCAGGCAGATTTTTACCAAATTGAAGGTTCTTTATAAAAATGAAGGGAGTAATAAGAAAATGGATGTTAAACCCAGGCTATCAAATTTAATGCAAGCAGTTACTGAGAGCTGGAGGAAAATTGCTTTAATTTAAAGACTGAAATTGGAATATCAGACTTTCCACTTTGGGGGGGTAGGGACTGATGATGGCGTGCTGTAGCAATGAACATGTAAATGTATTCAGTATTTAATCTTAACGGATTTGGAACAGTTTAAAAACTATTAGAAAGTGTACAACACTAAATCTTTTAACTCTAGGTCTTTTTCAACTTAGAGATAAGAAAATCTTATTTTATTATCGTTGCTTGGAAGATCAAACAGTATTACTGTTCAGATTCGAAAATTTTATTTTGTTGTCTCTACGTATAGAAGCAGCCCCTGAACCATTCAAGGTGGCGTCCTTCAAATCAGTAGGTCTTGTCCTGGAAGAGAATAAAGAGGGGAAACTGGGCTTGGCAGTTTTGAGAGAATGTAAACAATTTGGGATGAACAGTTTTTTATGTGTGTGGCCTGGTCACAATACTGTTGCTTCAACATATATGATGCTAATTTACTAAGAAAACTTAGGAGGGTTTTTGAAATATATCTGTTGTATGTTGAAGTGGGCTTTTATGACCCATTACCCACAAACCTATAAAGAGGAACCTGTTTTCTTTATCCAGAAGAGGGCGCAAGAGAGGGCCAAATGTGTTCACTAATTTCGGTTTCTAATCCAAAAGCGAGATTTATCAGGACTCAAGTTTTGCACAGTCCATTTGAAGTAGTATTAGCATGGCAAACCTAAATAATAAAAGTGCAAAGAGCCCTGTGATTTCTCTCAGTAATTCTGTGGTGGTCGCATTTCTCTTAAATACCTAAGTTTTAAAAAGAAAATGTCTCTGGTACACTTTTTGCATACCAACAAAGTTGCCATGGAAAAAATTTTAAGTAGTTAAATGAAAAAATGTTTTTTTGTTATTAAAACTTGGGAGTATAGTGGCTCTGAGCTGTTACAAAATTGGTGATTTCTGATATCGGAGCCACTAAATACTAGTAATTTTAGGAAAGAATATCCTGGTTCACTTAAAAATCTTGGCTTTGGTCCAAGTCAATTTGGACACTGAATTTTTTTGTGTTTAAGACTGTTTACTTACCTTTGAGAAAGTTATGACTAATGGGCTCAAGAGTACAAAACTTTGTTTAGCTTGTTAGCATGTTAAATAGTATGTTTTTCTTTTTGGTCTAGAGTTGTATACAGGTAAACTTGTATATGTTAACGTTGAGAGCTCCTGTTTAGGAACTTGCTGCTTCTCTAAAGAAAAAAGAACCTTTCAGAAAACATCCTACCTAAGCAGAGATTTCTTCTTTAGTAGTTTCTTTCTTCAGTAGTTGTGTGGTTAGAATTTTTCCACCAAAAGTTTGACTTGATTGACTGTCAAAGCTCTTTTCAGCAGCCATTATATTCTATTATATTCTATTCTATTTGGCGGGGGTGGGGGTGCCTGGGTGACTCAGTCAGTTGAGTGTCTGACTCTTAATTTCAGCTTGGGTCAGGATCTCAGGGTTGTGGGATCAGCCCCTCATGGGGGCTCCACACTGAGGGTGGAGCCTGCTTAAGATTCTCTCTTTCCCTTGCCCAACTCCACCATGCGAGCGCTTGCTCTCTTGTGCATGCTCCTGTCTCTAAAACAAATTTTAAAACAAAATTATTTTATGGTACAAGTTTTGTATGGTTCAGACTTAGGAATGATTATGCCTTAAGTATATTTTCTTGAATTATTTTCTGAAAGTTAATACAGTGGAATAAAATGTCCTTATTTGTTCATTTTTAGTGTCCTTTCTCTGATACAAAATGAGTGCCTTAAAATTAATAGTAAATCCTGTTGTGAATCTTCCCAGACTATGTTCTGTTCCATATCACATTCTTTTGAAGCAGTGATTCTGAAACTTAAAAAAAAAAAAATCTTAGATTCCTTATGCTTTTTTTCCCTTTATTTTCAAGTTTACATTTATTTATTTTGAAAGTGAGAGAAAGAGCACACAGGGTGCAAGCACAAGCCGGGAGGAACAGAGAGAGGAAGAGAGAGAATCCCAAGCAGGCTTCGTGCTCAGTGCAGAGCCCAACTTGGGGCTTGAATTCACAAATTGTGAGCTCATGACCTGAGCTGAAACCAAGAGTCAGACACTAAACTGACTGAGCCACCCAGGCGCCCCTAGATCCCTTATGCTTTTAAAATGCACGAAGAGCTTTTATGAGTTATATCTATACCAAATTGGGAATTAAAACAAAATTTCAAAATAAGACTATACAAGTTCACATGCCTTTTAGCCTTCATAGGCTAAAGGACCACAAGGATGAACGAAAGTGACAAATGTAAATTAACTTGGTCTTATTGGACACCCTTCTGAAAGCTGCCTTAAATGAATATGCATCCTTCTATTTATGTTTCTAATGACCTCAAAATGCTTTTGGGAACATTTCATAAAAAGGTAGATAAGTAATATCTCTATTTTACTGGTAGGGAAATGGGAATGGTTGTTACCAATTGAATAATGTAGAGTGATGAACTGTTTATGGCAGTTGAAGGTCTTAAATTACGCTTGAACATGTAGCAGTTTTTAAATTAGATACCTTTCATTGTAGTTTTGTTAGTAATTATTACAGCATCACTTGTGTAGGAAGTATTACTTAGTGATAGAAAACCATGTTCCAGGCTGACTGGAGTTCAGGTTTCCAGTTATCTGACTTAGGCAAGTTAATTTCTCTGAGAGTTTTTTTACCCAGATGTAAAATGAAGAAAATATATATTAGAGGAGTTAGAAATATTGGTACATAGGTGGTCTGGTTTCATACATTAACAGTATGATCTAATGTCTGGGAATTGTCAAAATAGATTCAAGACTACTTTAGAAAAAGTTCACAATTGTTAGATTTTTGTTCAGCAGAATGCAGTAGAAACTGCTTGTGGTGACTGCCAGTCATTTGTGGTTTCATAGAAAGGGATTCTTTAATTTCCCTGAAATACATACAGTTACTGTATCAGTATAACTTGATTTGTGCCCAGAGGGTAGCTCTGATGTTAATTGTAAAGGAATTTTTATAGCAGCCTTGTGAGAACAGTGGGGAAGTTGATTTTGTTAGGTGAGAGATATTATGGCATACTGCTTAAGAGGTCTTGTTCTTTCTGACCTCAGACTTCGGTTTGAATCCCAGCTGGTTCAGTTTCTTGCTTGGCAGACTTCTAATCAGTAATATGGGGTGACAAGTGTTCTCATAGTTGTGAAATAATAAACATAGTAAAGCTAATGCTCATAGCATAGTGTCTAGCACATAGTAAATAGTCTTTAAATGTCAGGTAGTACTGTAATTTATGTTTTGTAATTGTAAATCAAAACCTTTCTTTTTCCCCTTTTCTAGGCTATGGTGAACTAAATGGTAATGCTGGAGAAAGAGAAATATCTTTAAAGAGCCTGGGTTCTGATGAAGCTACCAACCCTATTTCCAGGGTCCTCAATGGCAACCAACAAATTGTAGACACTAATCTGAAGCAGACTGTAAAGGCCAACACCTTTGGGAAAGCAGGAATTAAAACCAGGAATTTCATTCAGAAGAACAGTATGGACAAAAAGAATGGGAAGTCTTACGAAAATAAATCTGGAGAGAACCAGTCTGTAGAGAAGACCGATACTGTAGCAATTCCAAATGGTGTTGTAACAAATAATTCTGGCTATATTACTAATGGTTATATGGGCAAAGGAGCAGATAATGATGGTAGTGGATCTGAGAGCGGATATACCACTCCTAAAAAAAGGAAAGCTAGGCGCAATAGTGCCAAGGGATGTGAAAACCTTAATTTAGTGCAGGACAAAATAATGCAACAAGAGACCAGTGTCCCAACCTTAAAACAGGGACTTGAAACTTTCAAGCCTGACTACAGTGAACAAAAGGGAAATCGAGTAGATAGTTCGAAGCCCATTTGGAAGTATGAAACTGGGCCTGGAGGAACAAATCGAGGAAAACCTGCTGTGGGTGATATGCTGCGGAAAAGCTCTGATATTAAACCCAGTGTGAGCAGCAAAAAGTTTGATGATCGGCCCAAAGGAAAACACGCTTCTGCTGTTACCTCCAAAGAGGACTCTTGGACCCTATTTAAACCACCCCCAGTTTTTCCAGTGGACAATAGCAGTGCTAAAATAGTTCCTAAAATAAGTTATGCAAGCAAAGTTAAGGAAAACCTCAACAAAACTGTACAGAACTCTTCTGTGTCACCATCTTCATCTTCATCCTCTTCGTCATCTGCTGGGGAAACTCAGACCCAGTCTTCAAGTCGGTTATCCCAGGTCCCAATGTCAGCGCTGAAATCTGTTACTTCGGCCAACTTTTCTAATGGGCCTGTTTTAGCAGGGACTGATGCAAGTGTGTATTCTCCAGGGGGTCAGCCACTGTTAACTACTGCTGCTAATACTCTAACACCCATCTCTTCTGGGACTGATTCAGTTCTCCAGGACATGAGTCTGACTTCAGCAGCTGTTGAACAAATTAAATCTAGCCTTTTCATCTATCCTTCAAATATGCAAACTGTGCTGTTGAGCACAGCACAAGTGGATCTACCCTCTCAGACAGATCAGCAAAACCTGGGGGATATCTTCCAGAATCAGTGGGGTTTATCTTTTATAAATGAGCCCAGTGCTGGCCCTGAGACTGTTATTGGGAAATCATCAGATCATAAAGTGATGGAGGTGACATTTCAAGGGGAATATCCTGCCACTTTGGTTTCACAGGGTGCTGAAATAATCCCCTCAGGAACTGAGCATCCTGTGTTTCCCAAGGCTTATGAGCTGGAAAAACGGACTAGTCCTCAAGTTCTGGGTAGCATTTTAAAATCTGGGACTACTAATGAGAGTGGAGCCTTATCCTTGGAACCCAGTCATATAGGTGATCTGCAAAAAGCAGACACCAGTAGTCAAGGTGCTTTAGTGTTTCTCTCAAAGGACTACGAGATAGAAAATCAAAATCCTCTGGCGTCTCCTACGAACACTTTGTTAGGCTCCGCCAAAGAACAGAGATACCAGAGAGGCCTAGAAAGAAATGATAGCTGGGGTTCTTTTGACCTGAGGGCTGCTATTGTATATCACACTAAAGGTAACTCATTTGTTCCTATATGAAGATTCTTCCTGCTCAATTTAGTATACATTTATAAGCTATTGTGTTAAGGGTGCATTTTGGAAATTACTATGAGATTCTTCAAGACTTAGAACTAAATTAAGAATAACCATGGATAAGCAGTTGATAAACTATTCAGGGTCTTTGGAAATAGTACTACTTAGAAGGAATGTTCACTTTTCGACTTAAAACATTTCTTTTCATATTTACAAGTATAGTTGACTTCCTACCTGTTTGAAATAGTGAAGAGGAATGGGGTGGTGCCTAAAGGGAGGACATTATATTTTCTCTTGTTATTTTTAAAACTTCTTTGAACAGATGTCCCCTCTTTTTTGCTTTTTATATCATACACTTCTTTATTAGCTCATTTGATTCTTCTAATTTGTGTAAAATGAGGAGGAGTCCAAAAAGATGGAGTGTCAAACTATTTTTTCTGGGTGCTGAATGGGAATAGAAAATAATTTAGACAACTGCAGTGGCAAGCCCAATGAGCATTGTAGGAACCAGGCTCTTGGGGTCTGTACTTTTCATAGCCCCAAAGCCTATGTTAAGAAAGGAATCCGGTATCTTTCAAGTTCCATGCGAATACGTTTTTTAGAATATGGTTTATTTGTATCTTAAAGATTTGCTGTATGGTATAACTTATTTAAATCCCTACAGCAAATAATGAGGTTTAATGAATGATGTTTAAAACCTCAGTGCTATTGGGAACACTTCCATCTCTCCCTCTTCTAATAGAAATCTATACCCCACGCGTGCAGACACACACCTAATACATGCTGCACATTCCGATTTTTAACAGTGGCTCATTTAGGCAGTGACTTGGAACTGCAGGGAAGGGGCAGCATATCAGCTAAGTGGAGATGAGGTAATTCCCATATTTTCCCTGGAACAATCACTGCCTCAGAGATGAATAACAAAGCTATTTATGTGACTTTTAAGCAAATTACCTCTCTTCATACCTTTCCTTATCTGCAAACTGGAAGACATTTAGTAAAATGAACAGATGTACTTTTTCTATTTTTCTTCCTTTAAAAAATGGGAGTAAGTAGTAGTATTGCCTTGTGGCAGTTTAGGGGCAGAAATCCTGGCAGATGAAATTACCTGTCTTAACTTTTTTCTCCAGCACTGCTGTTTGGAAGTAAATGAGTTAACCAGGAAATGGATGTTTTTAGGAAAGTTAAGGCAAAACAATTGCTTAGTTTCTTAAGACTTGTCAATTATAAGTTAAATCCTGCTGGGGGAGTTGGTGTTTTTGGTGTTATTTTCCGTGCCATCTGCCCTCCAGAGACCATTGGGAAATTTTACCTGTGTATTTTGTACTGGTGGTCATTGTGTGAACCTGAGAGGATATCTGGTTATATTCTTCCACAACATGCGAAAAATTCTGGGACAGGTTTCCTTAAATGGTTGGCTGGTGGTTTTATATAGATTTTTATTATGAAGAATTGCAGGCCTTTTTAAATGGGAAATTAATTTCTATTTATTACTAGGTATTCTGTGTGCGTTTTCCCTATAGATGGGCTAACTAGATGTGAAATCAGTGGTATCAATGTGGATGCAGTTTATATTTAGTTTTGCTGGCATTACTGAAATACTTTAGTTGAGTGCATCAATTTGACTTTTATATTTGGATATTGAAATTAAATTGATATTGATTGCCCAGCCTCCCCCCAACCCCCAACAAATAATGTTCAGTTCAGTTAGGTCCCAAAGTGGCAGGTTCTTTGAATTACTGCCAAATGTGGATGGTTCATTAGATCATTAATTTCTCTTTTCTTTGAATTTGTTTTAAATCACAACCTTTTGAAGATCTGAAGATCTTTTTCATAAGTGAAGGCTGGCTTATTATTTTTAAGTTGTCTTAAACTCTAAAGGAGGTAATAATCAGTTGGGCTTATTGGAATATCCTTTAAAAGGGCCACCTGTATTTTCTTGTACCTTCAGTGTAGTCTTTTCTTTAAATGTTCAAAAGTAATCTCTTGGTTAAAGTTAAGCTTAGAAATGGAAGTTCTCTGCATACTTCCCAACTTCAAAAATAAGTCCTTCAATTTTATTTGGAAATAGGTAAGAACGTGCTTGGTATCAGTTCTGTAGGAATACTGCATTTTTTAGGTTAAACATTATTTGCAGCCTTAGAAGTACTGCAGATTTTTAAAAAATCTGTTCAGTATAATTGAGATGAAAAAAAGATACAATGAGGCATAAAAAAGGGATTGATGAGAATTCTAGTTCTTGGGATTTTTCTTTTACCTTTTGACACGTTATGGTGTAAAGTTTTAAGAAACAAGAGGGTTAATCTTTCTATTACCTGGGGGAATAGTGTACCATTACATAGCAGTATTAATATTGACTGTGAGATGTAGGTCCTATTTTCTTTTGATTTCAAGTGGCACTTAAGAGGCAAACTTTAAAGTGATACCTTTTTAAGTTGATTATGAAAAAAATTATATTCTAAGTTTTAAATTGATTATAAAATTTGATTTATACTCTAAAGTGGAACCTGTAACGAACCCCAGTGGACTCCTCATCCAGCCTGAACATTTAAATAGCATTGTCATTCTTGTTTCACCTATCTACCTTCACACTTCTTTTGGTAGGAGTTTCAAAAACAAATTCCCGGTATCCTAACATTTTGCTAGTTGACACTTTAGTTATGTTAGAGTGATGGCTTTTAATGCACATACCCAAGACAGAACTGTTGCCTTCTTTAAAACATTTACTTTCAAAGGCTTCTAACATTAGACCCTAACTTTTTGAGGTGAATCTTTGATTTTGAAATAATCATTTGAAGTCATTGATTTGAAAAAGTCATTTGAAGCCAAGTCTGTTGAAATAAGGTAGGTTGATGTGAGTTGTGTGTTTGGTCAAAGTGTTCGTTTAAACGGGTTGATTTATCATGCCTAATACTGCACTGAAGGTTATCAAGCATTCAAAAAGCATTTATTTGTGTGTGTGTGTGTGTGTGTGTGTGTGTGTACGTATTTATGTTAACATCTTGCTATTTTGGAATATTCATTAAAAAATAATTTGAGGGTCGTCTGGGTGGCTCACTGGGTTAAGTGTCTGACTCTTGGTTTCGGCTTAGGTCATGATCTCGCTTTTCCTGAGTTCAAGATCTGTGTTGGGCTCTGGTCTGTCAGTGCAGAGCCTGCTTGGGATTCTCTCCCACTCTCTTTGCCCTTCCCCTGCTCGTGCTTGCTCTTTCTCTCAAAATAAATAAACAAACTTAAAAAAAAAGATAATTTGATAGGTAAATTATACCCAGCATATAGAGATGCGAGGGAGATGAATATGGTAAGATAATTCTTGATAGTTGAGGTGAGTTAACATCAAAGTTATCTAGTATAAAATATCCCTGAGGTAACACTAAGCTACTACATGAAATTTTAAAAATTTATTTCTCTGTTACTTCCATAGGTTATTGGCATAAATTATTTGATTCACTAGATCTAGGCTACACCCTGGAATAAAAATGTATTTTAACTCTAGGTGGTTCTAATTGCCTGCTAGGATTGGGAACTCCTGAGTCTAGAGAGCTTTCATCAGCTTAATCCTTTTTTTCTTTCCTCTGCCACAGTTGTGCAGTAATAATTGTGTGTGTGTGTGTGTGTGTGTGTGTGTGTGTGTGTGTGTGTTTTCCTTTCCCTTAAGATGTACTTATTATAGGCAAAGTACTTTGCTTAGTTGAGGAAGATTTTGACAGGGTGAGTCTTTTTCTTTGAAGAGCTTAAGTAGAGGAGAAAACAATACACAAGTTTATAAGGCAAGATTTGAGTGTCGTGGATATAAATAACTAGAAGCTTTCAATGGAGGGAGAATTTCTAATGGAATAAAGGTGGGAAGAGTAAGTGCAGGCAGGGTATGTTTTCATTGATGCAGCATCATTTAAACTGGGTTTTGATGGGTGGGGAAATGCAAAGAAGAGGAAGATAATAAGTTGGAGAACCTGAGTAGATGTAAATGTTGGAAGGGATCCGCTTTGGATGTGGTGAGGAAATAGAAAAGAGAAGGAAGGTAAGTTGCTGCCAGATCATCAGATCAGTCTGGAGGCAGTGGGGGAGCTGCTCGATATCAGTGATAGGCTGGTGAGATGGAAGTAACTTAAACACAGGGATTTTAACACTGCTATTCCCAGTTCCTGTGTACCTGAAAAGATCAGTTGTCATTTTTAAGCCTGGGTTTCCTAATTTATAACTATATCAGTCTTTGTTTTATTCTATCAGGTTGTACTACAGTGTTTCAGAAATTGAGTTGAGGGGCACCTGGGTGGCTCTGTGGGTTAAACATCCGACTCTCAGGTCATGATCTCACGGTTCATGAGTTTGAGCCTTGCACTGGAGTCCTTGCTAATAGCACAGAGCCTGCTTGGGATTCGGTCTCTCCCTCTCTCTGCCCCTCCCCTGCTTACTCCCTTACTCTCTCAAAATAAAAAGTAAACTTTAAGAAATAAAAGTTGAGTTAGTATTAAGTAATTGACTTACAGATCTGCTTTCTGGTAGGTTATTGTGGCCAATTTGTTGGGTATATTGAAAGCCATTTTTCTGATGAACTCTTGGAATAAATAGTTCAGGCAGAGAAATGACAAAAGGTTTTCCCTTTTGTATTTGCAGTCAATGTGAATGTATTATTTACCTGAAAATAAACATTCACTTTTTAAAAAGAAGGTTTTTGGGTTTATGAATGAAGAAACTGGTAAATACCTCTTATATGTACAGGGTGTGATGAGACAGGAGACAAGTTATGGTTAGTCCATAAAAGGGAGAGGGGGATTATGTATACAGTTTAGACTTTTGTTCATAGAATCTGAATACTAAATTTTCTCCTTTAAACACAATGCTGAAGAAATATTTTCACCTTTACTGCATTTTGCTCCATGATTGCTTATGGCATCACAGCTATCTTACAATCTTATTAACAATTGCCTGCAGATTTGACTTTGGTTTCAGCCCTAGTTCAATTTCCTAGATTGGGGAAGGATCCTTTTTTCTGTCCTCTCTAATATGGGACATATAGGAATGTTTGTAACAAGTAATTTAATATGGTTGTGAGATCCTTTCTTTTGCCAGTGACTTAACCATTTTAGTATCTATATAAGATGCTTGATTTCTCATTAAGTGTGTTTTATGAGTGTAATAATTATGAATTTACTTTGGTATTATTCAAAAAGGTAGCTTACCAGGAATTTATGGAAGGTAAAATTTAATCCTCAGATTTTAGTAGCTTACCTCCTGAAGGTGAGGGAAGTAACCATCCATGCTATAACAGCAGAAATTGTCTATTAGTATCTTAGTAGTAGCAGTTTCATTCAGAGCAACTTGAATTTGATATTTTACCTTAAAAGTAAACTGGATTAGAATAAGTATAGCAGTAGAAATGAACAAAACCCCTCAAGCTCCAAGTTTCTAACATGTGTATTTAGAGGTGGTCAAGACAGTTCTGTTTAGTCTTTAGCTCCAAATTGGGAATGTAAGATTGAAATTGATGGGGTGAAGAGTTCATTAAGCATCTCCTGAAAAGGTGATGACTTCTAAGTACTTGAGTCAAATTTACTTGAAAATAAGCTGTTACCAGAGTGCCTGGCTGGTTCAGTTGGTAGAGCATGCACCTCAGTCAGTCCTTAGGGTCATGAGTTGGAGCCCCATGTTGGGAATAGAAGTTACTTAAAGTTTATTTTATTAAAAAAAAAA
>NW_024412446.1:7189761-7228993 GCF_014898765.1 Herpailurus yagouaroundi | reverse complement strand
ATGTTGGGAATAGAAGTTACTTAAAGTTTATTTTATTAAAAAAAAAATTGTTTAGGGGCGCCTGGGTGGCGCAGTCGGTTAAGCGTCCGACTTCAGCCAGGTCACGATCTCGCGGTCCGTGAGTTCGAGCCCCGCGTCAGGCTCTGGGCTGATGGCTCGGAGCCTGGAGCCTGTTTCCGATTCTGTGTCTCCCTCTCTCTCTGCCCCTCCCCCGTTCATGCTCTGTCTCTCTCTGTCCCAAAAATAAATAAAAAACGTTGAAAAAAAAAAGTAAAAAAAAAAAATTGTTTATTTTTGAAAGACAGAGTGCAGGCAGGGGAGGGGCAGAGAGAGGGAGACACAGAATCTGAAGCAGGCTCCAGGCTCAGTGCTATTGGCACAGAGCCTGATGTGGGGCTCAAACTTAAAAAATGAGATGATGATCTGAGAGCTGAAGTCAACGATTAAACAACTGAGTCACCTTGGTGACTTAATTACTTAAATTTTTTAAACATTTATTTATTTTGAGAGATCCCATGTGAGTTGGGGAGAGGGAGAGAAAATCCCAAGCAGGCTCTCTGCTGTCAGTGTGGAGGCCCATCTGACTTAGCCACCCAGGCACCTCTAAAATTTATTTTAAAAAAGAAAACAAGCTGTTCATTCTCTATGGGTATAGTCAAAATGGAAAAGGAAAGGGTGAGAAGTTTCTGGCAGCCTTCTTTGCAAAAGAATAGGGAGGTACAGTGGACTGGTTGGGAAAGGAAATCAGAAGAGCAAAAAACATGGTGGTGAGATAGCCAGTAATCATCAAAAATTGGGTAAATCTGGAATAGAAGGGGGAAAAGTAGAATTTAATAATGTCACTACCCCTGCTGAACTTTACAGAATTTGATCTAAATGGCTTGAATAAGGATTGGAAGGCAAGATCCATAGTAAATTGATCTGGGGATACTTAATTATGGGAGTCTTCTTTTTGACCTTATATATTTTGTTTGTTTGTTTGTTTTTTTGGTGTGTGTGAGGGGGAACCTGTGCTTTTTAAAAGTAAAAATAATAATAATAAGCCTCAAGTTGGCTTTAACCCTCTTAGCTTGTCTTTTTCTTTGAAGAATTAAAAGCTGAAATTTTGACTGGACCATATGAAATGACTGTTTTTGTAGGTCACAGAAGGTTGAATATCAGTTTCAAATGGGCCTACCTAATACTACTTTGTTCTATTATTACTTCCTGATGACTGGTTTACAAGTGGTATTTCATTCAAAATCAATATTCACATATGGCACCAAGCTCTGTGCAAAGCAATCGTGATAATTAGATGAAATAAGGATTCATGTCGTTAAGGTCTAATAGGAAAACATACATGGAAAGAGATATATTACTAGTGTGATGGCTCTGTAGAAAAAAATATATAAAATACATTTGGAACATAGAGAAACCCTTAAGGTGGGTGGTGGGGTCAGGGTAGGCTAGTCAAGACTCAGAAGAAGTGGAACCAATTTATTGATGTACACCTGTGTCCAGTGCTAGAAATGTAATACAAGACAAACAGATTCATTCTCCCTGTAGGCAGTGAGAATCCACTGAAGTGTTTTGGTCACTTTCAGGTTTGTATTTTTATTTATTTAAAAAAAAATTTTTAATGTTTATTTATTATTGAGAGACAGAGCATGAGCATGGGTGGGGCACAGAGAGGGGGAGAGACAGAATCTGAAGCAGGCTGTAGGCTCTGAGCTGTCAGCACAGAGCATGATGCAGGGCTTGAACTCATGAACTGTGAGATCATGACCTGAGCCAAAGTCAGTCGCTCAACCAGTTGAGCCACCCAGGCGCCCCTCAGGTTTGTAGTTTTAGAGGAAAAGAATGTTAGCCATGGTGTAGAAGATAGAAGGTAAGGCCCAATTAAGGGCAAGAGAGGCCTGTTAAAAGATTACACTGCAGAAATGTTCTGTAAGATACCATTGCTTGAACCAGGCAGTGACATCTGGCTAGAAAAAAAGAGGGTGACTAGAAAGTTAAGTGTCTTAACTTTGAGTAAGGATTGCAGTAGTTGAACACTCCCTCCCTAAATTCTCTAATTTGCATCTCCTTAACAACCCACTTTCCTACTTTGTACATCTTCAGCATAACCTTCCTTATATCATTCTCTTTTCCTCAAAGGTTTATGTTCTTTTGGTCTCCTTTTCATGCTACTCAAACTCCTGGGTAATCTCATCCAATTCTGCTGCTGTGTGTTAAGCTCAAAACTTCAATTGCTTTTACTCTGAGTTCAGACCATGTATATTCAGCATCACCGCTCCCAATTCTTTGTATATGAAATGGAATTCCAAACCCTGATTGTTAGGTTATATAGATCCTGTCTCTAACATATCCATTTTTTTCCTTTCCATCTCTAATACAGCTGTCCTAATTTCTTCACTTTTGCAGTAACATTTACTGGGCTCTTTTTCTGTACAGTAGTCCCACCTTATCCGTGGTTTTGCTTTCCGTGGTTTCAGTTGCCCACGGTCAACTGTGGTCTGGAAGCAGATGATCCTTCTGAATCGTCAGAAGGTCAGTAGTAGTCTAATGCTACATCACAGTGCCTATTGTCATTCATCTCACTTCATCTCATCATGTAGGCATTTTTTCATCTCACATCATCACAAGAAGAATGTAAGTACAGTACAATGTTTGAGAGAGAGCCCACACTCAATATAACCTTTTTTTACAGTGTGTTGTTATAATGGTTCTATTTTACTGTTAATCTCTCACTGTGCCTAATTTATAAATTAAACTTTATCATAGGCATGTGGTATGTATGTATAGGAAAAAACTTAGTATATATAGCGTGTGATACTATTTGCAGTTTTAGGCATCCACTGGAGGGGAGGGTCTTAATGTATCTCCTGCAGATAGGGGAGAGGACTACTGTATTGTCATTTCATCCATACTCTCTAGTTGAAACTTCAGTCATTACTAATATTTAGTACAATAATCTCAGATCTCTTCAGTGACTTCCTTCACCTATATGATTAAACAGTAAACTTTCCTTCATTTGTGCCTTTGTGCTGTCCCCCGAATAGCAGAATAGCATTTATCTGTGTGTAAATCTTTCATTCTTAGTGACTTTCAGCTCTGCTCCTGAATAGTGTTTTTTCTAAATCTTTTTGTCTTAGTGACTTCAGCCTTACTAAATTAATTGTGACCACTAAAGCATAGATCAGTAAACTTTTTATGTGAGTGATCAGGTAGTAAATATTTTGGGCTTTGTGAGCCATAGGGTCTCTCCTTGGAATTCTGGTTACTTGATTCTGCCTTGTACACAAAAACAGTCATGGGTAATATGTAAAATGGAGGTGGCTCTCTTCCATAAAACTTTATTTGCAAAGACAGAAGTCAGTTTTGCTGACCCCCTGCTTTTAGCACACCTCATACTTCAATATCACCAAGCTTTGTCCATGCTGATGCTTCTACCTAGAAAAGTTGTATATTCTACGAAGTTTACAGAGGCAGAGCCTTTGTTTTTGCGTCTATATTCCTAGCCCCTAAATAGTACTTTTTAATCCACTTAGAATTTAGGATTTTTAGGTTATTGGACATTTATGGTAGGGAGCTCTGTAGAAAGTTAATCTGCTTTAGAAAGTTGAGTGTTAAATTTTCTTCAGTAACTATTTGCATAATTGGGTACTGGGATCCAACTCTAACAAAAACTGGGAAGTTAAAGACCAGGGGTGGGGAGCATTATTAAAAGTAGAAAGATTAATTACTGTGTAATGATTTTGTATAGTTGGATGTATCTTATTCTTCAACTTCTTTCTGTTAGGGTAATTAAAACAGTTACACAGAGTAACTCATTTTATATTTAGAATCTGCATTAAGACTTGTAATTTAGAAGAGGGCAAAATGTAATTTACTTCTTTCCTATATATTCTCTCTTACTAGCTTCTTGTTAGCCTTAGTAAGGTTGTTTAAGGGTAGCAAGTAAACATGCAAATAGTATTTAATTTATTTCCCTTTCTTTTTGATTCATGGAAACTTGTAATTCTAATCAAGGAAATCAAGTTGCTACTTGTTATAGAAGTATTTAATATTAAATAACTAGAAGGGGAATTGCATTCATTTTTCAGTTCAACACTTAAGATAATGCTGATTTATTTCTTGGCCAGAAGCTAAGTTGGCCCATGGCTAATTTTTAGCTAGGTCATATGGCTCTTTCCTTTTCTCAAAAGGCATAATCAAATTCACTATTCCAGAGCCCTGTTTGAAGGTAATAAAACTTTCTTACCAGAAATCATTTAAAATCTATATATTTAAAACCTAAAGCTGAATGTTCTGGTTTAAGCTAAGGAAACCTCTTCAATCCAATAAAGAAATTGGGTGACTGCAGGGCGCCTGGGTGGCGCAGTCGGTTAAGCGTCCGACTTCAGCCAGGTCACGATCTCGCGGTCCGTGAGTTCGAGCCCCGCGTCAGGCTCTGGGCTGATGGCTCGGAGCCTGGAGCCTGTTTCTGATTCTGTGTCTCCCTCTCTCTCTGCCCCTCCCCCGTTCATGCTCTGTCTCTCTCTGTCCCAAAAATAAATAAAAAAAAAAGTTGAAAAAAAAAGAAGAAATTGGGTGACTGCAAATAGTTATTTTCATTTTTACTCTAACATTTATATGCTTGCCTTTAAAGTAGTATAGTTGTTACTGTGACAATCTTGAGTGTTGTCCCCTCCCCCCCCCCAAAAAAAAGATGGGAGGGGAAGGGGCAGGTTGAGGTTTGTGGTGGGGAAGAGAAAAGCATATTTTACAGCTTAGGGGGCTAAAATGAAAAGTTTTTGTTTTTCTAAACATACAACTAAATAATATATTTTTACATTAAGCAAACTTAACAATGAGCATCAGGTAACTGATGCATACAGAACTTGGGAATTTGTTGCAAAATGTGAGATTTCTGTACTTTCACTAAAAAATATGTTTGTTGAATTCGTTTTTTTGAAGATAGGTCAACAAAGGAAAGACTTACTTATCTTTGGACTTAAAGCTCTTCTGAGGTACAGAAATTTGTAGGATAACAGCTCTAATGACCATTTCAACTATTCCTAATTGTCTGACACTAATAGAATTAGAAATTATATTAAAGTGATAGATATGAGTGCCATGACTAGAATAGCCTTTTCTGATTTATGTTCTTTTTTTCCTGATTAGATTGATTACAATTCTCTCTCCTTAGACCTAGGAGACTTTTTCCTGCCAATCTTTGGATGGGCCTCTGCCCAGCGATTTAAAGCCCATAACATCCATCTAAGCTCTTGGACCAAGTGACAACTAGTGAAGTACTTCCCGGTTTTTGTTTTATCAGGCACTTGTTGTGATACTTTGAATGCAATTTTATCTGGATAATTACTTTGATTTTTTTGAATAATTAACCTATTGGTCCAAACATCCAATTCTGATAAATTTTCAAAACTTTAAAGTGTTTTTAGGAGTGAATATGATGAGGAGTACAGGGAAGTAGGGAGAATGTGATTCTACCATTCTTTGCCTCCAACCGTAAACATAAAATAAAAAAATAATTTTAGATTTATATACTTTTAGCCCTGGGGAGGGATTATGTTGTACCTTAACTGTAACCTATGTCCAGATATATCCTATCTTAATGAGCTTCAGTTTTATTTTTCTTTAACTGTAATTGGTCACTGATAAATTGTATAGAAAACAATTACACAGAATCCAGTAGTAGAGAATAAAATCACTTTTTTTGTCTTTTAAAATGGTAGTTGTATGGCCATGGGAAGAGCACTTATTCTCAGTCATAGTTATAGTTCATTCTTACTACTAAGTTGTCTTTGTTTACATTGTAAATCTCTTAATAGGGTATTTCCTTTCAAAGTCCCAATTCTTAGGTGCTTGTGGTATAATAGTCATCTTCTGTCTTACACATCAAGCCTTCAAATAAGCCATGTGTGAAGCTTTCTGGTATGCTTCCAGATACAATTTTTCTTGCTTTTTTTTTTTCTCTGTCACTACAGTTTGGTCATGTACATATTTTCTTTGCTGTGGGATATCAAAGTAATAAGCACTTTGTAGATAATCATATTTGAATGGAATTGGAGCAAATGAGGATTGTGTGTTACTAATAAAGGAGTATGGATTAGCATTTTGACCTTATGGGTTAAAAATAAGAGTAGGGGTAGGAGCGCCTGGGTGGCGCAGTCAGTTGAGCTTTTGACTGTCGGTTTCAGCTTGGGTCATGATCTCAGGGTTTGTGAGTTCGAGCTCCGTGTTGGGCTCTGTGCTGACAACGTGGAGCATGCTTGTGATTCTTTCTCTTGCTCTCTCTCTGTCCCCTGCTCATGCTCGCTCACTTTCTCAAATAAACTTTAAAAAAAATTTAAAAAGAAAATAAGAGTAGGTGTAGTTTGAAGAACAGAACCACTTGCCTATAGCAAAGAGTTAGGTAAAATTTTAATAAGGTGTTTTAAGCATCATACTTAATTAAATTTGGATGCTTCATTCAGAAGACTTGGGTAGCTCATTGGGTTATGATGGGTTGCCAAAAAATACTTCAAGGGCACCTGGGTGGCTCACTCGGTTAAGCATCCGACTTAAGCTCAGGTCATGATCTCATGGTTCATGGGTTCAAGCCCCGTGTTGGGCTCTGTGCTGACAGCTTGGAGCTTGGAGCCTGCTTAAGATTCTGTGTCTCCCTCTCTCTACCCCTCCCCCATTCATACTCTGTCTCTCCTCTCCCCAAAATAAGTAAACATTAAAAAAATTTTTTTAACCTCGTTTTTAGTAATAATGAGCTATTATAGGAAATATTTTATCTATAGAATTCTTCTGCATATCTTTGCTATTTGTGTAGACAGAATTGCTCTCTCGGTAGTTTGATTTCAGATAATTATTGACTATCTATAATCAACCCTTAAGGTAATCTGAAGAATACTTCTTGACAATTCCAAGAGAATAAGAATGTCATGTCTGAGATTTAGCAGAACTGTGCTATTTCAACCCTACCTCTATCTCGGCAATAACCAGTCTAGACTTTAGGTTTAAAGTGGAAAGCATAGCTTTAAACTTTGCTCTGTAAAACTTACTGTATAAAATAATCTGCCTGTTTTGTTTTTTTTTTTTTTTTTTTTTTTTTTGCAGAAATGGAATCTGTTTGGAATTTGCAGAAGCAAGGTAAGAATAGTTAGGTTACCTAAAATGTTAGTACTAATGACTAATTGGGTTATGTTTGGGTGGTAATAACATGGAATAGTTCACCTACCAAGTGAACAGTCTTTGTATTTTGAATTATTTATATCTGGGGAAACACTATAAGTGAAACAAGAATATATGAAAATACTCTTTACTTGTTAGGTGAAGAAACTACATTTTTCCCTCCTGTGAAAGTAAGAACATAAATATTTTTAATCTAGGAAACCAACATGAATAAGTGTTTCTACTTATAGCCAGTCTTTATCTGTTTTGTGTGGTGGACAAGTGGTAGCCCAAGAACTGAAATTCATGGTTCAGAAAAATACTAGGTGTCTTAGAAACCTTATTTGGTCTGTATATTCTCTGAAATAATAGATGGTTAAAAACCTTGGGGCGCCTGGGTGGCTTAGTCGGTTGGGCATCCGACTTCAGCTCAGGTCACGATCTCACGGTCTGTGAGTTCGAGCCCCGCGTTGGGCTCTGGGCTAATGGCTCAGAGCCTGGAGCCTGCTTCCGATTCTGTGTCTCCCTCTCTCTCTGCCCCTCCCCCGTTCATGCTGTCTCTCTCTGTCTCAAAAATAAATAAACGTTAAAAAAAAAAATCTTAAGAATAGCAAATTAGCTTCCTTTATAAACTACAAGTATAAGATGTGAATAGCAAGAAGGCAAAGGGACTGAATAATCCACATCTGGAATATTTGGAATTTTCAAAAATTTTAAATTGGTTATAATTATTGTGTGCTTTTCCAAATATTAAAATGTGGTAGCTTTGGAATACCTGAAATAAAGTAAGTTTTAGTCTGGAGAACTAATAGCTAATACATTTGGGCTTTCAGAACCCTGTAGCTGAATTGCATCCTATTTCCCATCTACTTTGCTAGTTAATATAAGTGAGAGATGTTATTATGTAAGCTAGAAAGTGGCAAGATTAAACGTAGGTTTCCCTGATTCCCCCCAGCATTGTTCCTCCTTCCACCTCTCTCTTGTACTTAGGCCAGGTCTTTTGTCTAACACAGCTGTGGCCTGAATATAACTAGCAAGCTCTTAAATTATTTTGAGTTGCTTTCTGTGTGCTTTCTTGTTCAAATACAAGTGAAAAAAAGGTAGAACTAGAAAATACAGTCGGCAAAAGTAGACCTACCTATATTGACTGTAAGATGGCTATTAACTATTAAGAATGAGCATTATATTCATGGCAGGATGCTAGAGCATGGCTGTTGCAGTCCTAAAAAGGATATTATATTATCTCTGCACTAAATTAGATTGATTCTTAAGCTGAGGTGAGCTTGAGATCTTTAATATTATTTTTAGGTCTTTATATACTTTTCCGTTAGGTGACATGTTTTATTGGTTTCCTATTTTTTATTAAAAGTATGTATACTTTTAAAAATTCATATGAGGGGCACCTGGGTGGCTCAGTCGGTTAAGCGTCCGACTTCGGCTCAGGTCACGATCTCGCGGTCCGTGAGTTCGAGCCCCGCGTCGGGCTCTGGGCTGATGGCTCAGAGCCTGGAGCCTGTTTCCGATTCTGTGTCTCCCTCTCTCTCTGCCCCTCCCCCGTTCATGCTCTGTCTCTCTCTGTCTCAAAAATAAAATTAAAAAAAAACGTTAAAAAAATTTAAAAAAAAAAAATTCATATGATAGGCAGAAATGGTGTGCAATAGAATCATTGCCTCTCCAGAAGAGGGTGTAGCATACAGCTAAATAATTGGAATTCAGAAGAACAGTGGAATTTTTGCCTAGACATATTCTGACTGTTTTATACTTTGAACCCAGGTGATCACAGGTTTTTGCTACTGGTAAGAATAAAGACTGGTGGTTCTATGTGAAATTTGGAGGAAGGAAGAAATGAGTCATGTTTAGAACTGAACGGATAGTTTTGCCAAACTTAACCTGAAGTTTTTGGTGCTAGATACCAACTGGAACAGTTCCTTACTAGACAGTCCACTATGGTTAAAATAAATTTTGGCCTCATTTTGCTAAGAACAAAAATAAGTAAATCCAAGTGTTTATTTTAGTATTAGATTATTGATTATTGAAGCTTTTTTTTTGTTTTTGTTTTTTGTTTTTTGCTTTTTTCAAATGTACTGCTTTTATAATTGGGAGAAACACATTGAAATAACCCTTGTTAACTGAACTCAACCCCTCTCTAATCTGTAGGAGTTGAAGCCCTCACTGGTTAGAGGACCCTATTGCTGGATATGCCAGACTATTGGGTTGTGATCATACATGTGTTACTACAAAGAAGTGGTCTTTAAATTGTTTTCATAAAAAAAAAAAAAGAGGCAGCTAAAATGATGATGGTTATTTGGAATTTGTTGTGGAACATGGGCATTTTGGGATTCCAAACCTTATATTTATTTATGTATTTATTTTTTAACCTTCCTTCCAGATCCCAAAAGGATAATCACTTACAATGAAGCCATGGATAGTCCAGATCAATGAAGGACCAGACTGCCTATTTGTAACCTTTCTGCAGCATTAGAGCCACCGTTCATGGGGGACACAAGGCTTTTATGCTCCTAGATCTTCAACGCAGCAGAGGAACCATAAGTAGAATCACAGGATAATATATACAAATATATATATATACATATATATATATAGTTATTTAAAAAAAGGCAACTGAAAGTAATTAGACTTCATAAGGAATCAAAATTTATTTCAAGAGACTACACATGGTTATTTAATCTCCGGTACTGAATAGTTTTTTGTTTTTTTTTTTTTCTTTTTTCTTTTGTTAGTTTTTGTTTTTAAGTGTGAATGCAAGTGATTAATGAATACAGACTTATTACCAAGCGTGGTTCTAAAGTTCCTGCTGTCATCAACTTGGGCAACAAATGACCCACTGGAAAGGCAAATCCACTTAAAAGATCTCTGTATCTTGTTCTGTGACTAAAGTGATACACTAATCACGGGGAACCCAGAATGATTCAACATTTCCCCCACTCCTCCTTTGATCTTTTGGTTATACTTTGAGCCCTGCGAGAATGCTGGATAAATGCCTTGAAGTTTGCAGGGGTGTATTTTTTTTAGCGAATATGATTTGCATGTCTTGCCAGGAGTTAAGCAGCCTCTGTGGGGTGTTGGGGAAAATTTTCTTTCTTTCCTTTTATTTTTTGTGGGGTGGGGATAGGGGAGGGCATTGAAGTTCTATAATTCTGGAATAGTTGGTGGTACATAGTTCACTTGGCTTTGGTTACATATTGGACTTTAACAAGTGAAGAATCCATGAGTGTCATTTAAAGAAAAGTTACAGAACAAACAATTGGCTTTAGATATTTAATATGGAAAAATATTCCTTTGCCCATATTTTAATGTAATTGTATAAGTGGGAGCAAAAATATACTCTGCTTTTCAACTGTAGGTGCTCCAGACTTGCTCTCTGTCACTAACACTAAATGTGCTGTTTTCCTTGTTTTTCATTGAACATCAAAAGAGAAACTTCTGTACCTTTCTGTAAATTCTCTTTTAATTTCTCAGAAATATCTAAAAGGGGAAGAAAAAACTCCATGAAAACTAGAAGACTTTTCATGTTTTTAGCCAGTGAGGAGGTGATAAACCCTGCCTGCAGAAGGTGTGTTTCCATGCAAACTATACTTCTGAGCTTATTAGCTTCTAATTATATCTTAATAAATATATTTTATTACTAGAGCAAAATGGGTTTTTTAAGGAAAATAATGTGAAATTCTGGAAATTTTCTTTTGGGCAGAGAAGAGCATTAGCCCTGTCTTATCATCACATTGCCATCCTGTTGCACTGCAGCTTGTATATAGCATGCTAAAATAAATTTTTTTTGTGTGTGTGCAGAAACTAAGGGTCCAATTTAAGATTGGGTGATGTTAGTGGCATAAAAACAAGTTCTCTGGCCTGACATAGCATCACATCACACACACACAGAAATTAGTATATCCATGTATGTCAAATACAGGTTAAAAAAAGCAGGGCATTTATATAGAGAGAGGTGTAGTCTTCTAATAAAAGTAGACTGGATCCCCTGGGGTATTTGGGGGAGAAGGTAACTACTTTTGCTCAAACCCTTTGCTTAAGAAATGTCCAGTTTTGAGCGACTGTAGTATGGATGAGTTTTCTTGTTTTGTTGATTATTTGAGACTTTTAACAAGTAGTTTGTGAAAGAAGCTGTTGGACTCAACTTAGAGTAGAGAAAATATCTTTAGTCTGGATTTCTGCCCTGCTTAGATTTTAAAAGTATAAGCATGGATTGCCAATTCCACTTGATGTAAACAAAACTTTTTATACATAATATATATATATATAATAACTTATTGTATCAGTCCAGGTTCAGAAACTTGTGGTAGGCCAGTTCCAGATAGTTTCATTTCACCTGTAAACTGTATCACTTTTACTGATATTGTAATTTTCAAATGTATAATATGTTTACAGATGTGCCCTGCATTTAGTCTGCCTTGTTCCTATTTTGATTTTTGTTGAGTCTCCTGCCTGCTTGCCAAAAGCTAGGATGCTTCAGGCCCATGTACAATTGAAAGCAGAGGCATCCTTGAGCTTTAAAGCATTGAACAAACTGGAAAATGCAACATACCACATACTGAAGTGAAAGAAGTCTGTGTTTTTGTGTTTTTTTTTTTTAAATAAAAATTTTCAAAAAGTTATAAAAAAAAGATATAAGGTTGATTAAAGGACAAAAAAAGACTCCAGTTTGTTTTATAGGTTTTAAAGTTCTGCTGTGTGTTCAATTGCCTTGTGTAACCACTTGTCGCCTTAGGGCCAGATTCCCCTGCACCCCCCTTCTTTTTTTAAAATGTCCATTTTGCTTGCCTGGAATTTAAAAGCTCTTCTGTCTCACAACTCACAAGAAACTTTCTGGGTTTGTGACATAGAGGTTGAATGAATATATATTTAAAAAAGAAAACAAAACAGCCCCTGTCTAAATTGGGCTTTTTAATTTAGAGGCAACACTTACTTAAAAAATATCTTTAGAAATCTCTTGTTGCTTTTCTACTTCCCTTCCCATAGCCCTCAGGCCTCCATGTTTAGAGAAGCCAAAAAGAATGTATCCCTTATCTGTTTGTCCAAAGGTTTTTGAGAGTCTCACTTCTAAATGAAACAATGCAACATTTCACCCTGATTTTCTCCACTGAAATTTCCTTGATTATATGGTTAGAGATATATAGTTAGGAATGTCTCTTTCTGGGAACCCTAGTGCCCCGTCATACTGTCAGTATTTTTGGGCATTGGGTAATGGACTTAATTGCCTAGGTACAAGCAGGACTTTGGGACAAATCTCCTTTGTGCTGTTTGGTAACACTTAACTCTACTTGTCGCAGTCTTTCTCCTTAGGTCCTCACACAATTCCTTACAGAGCACTTATTAAAAAAAAAAAAAAAATCTGAAGAGTTGA
This sequence comes from Herpailurus yagouaroundi, assembly GCF_014898765.1. NCBI lineage: Eukaryota > Metazoa > Chordata > Mammalia > Carnivora > Felidae > Herpailurus > Herpailurus yagouaroundi. Next base: position 7,216,470 of record NW_024412446.1, on the reverse strand, counting down.
TTTGTTTTCTGATTATTTTTGTGTAAGCTTCTAAACAAACTTCAGCTGTGATTAATTTAGCACATTTAAATAACATTAATGTGTTATTGTTTGGTATACAGAATTTTCCTTCAACTCAGAGTATTAGTACTGTAGCATAAACCAAATACAGTCTAGAGGGGATTTTTAACATCCCTCCATTATAAAGACTGAAAAAGGAGTGTGTGTGTATGTGTGTGTGTGTGTGTGTGTGTGTGTGTGTGTGTGTGTGTGTGCGTGCGCACGTGCGTGTGTGTGTGTGTGAGGGACAGATGGAGATAGTAAAAATTAGTAAATGAATGTGTGTAAGACATTATATTAGTATTCAGAGAATGAACTTGTATTTATTTTGTGCCATTTGTTTTCATTACACAGAATTTAAAAGTCAGGTGGTTTTAATCTTAAAAAGGGTAGTATTTGAAAAATGGCACTAAGAATGAAATCATGACCTATTTTTTTAATAGCTATGAAGATACTAATTATGGGTGAAGATTTCTTTTTAAATCTGTCTTGATTGTAGGCTTTTGTGTCACATACCACTCTCTTGTAGATGTCTTGAATAATTCCCCTTCCCCACAAAAGACAGGGTGTATTTATCTTTCTCTTTATTCGCCCCCTCTTTGCTGACCTGAAGTTAATTGCATAGCCTTTCCTCTGACTTTCTTAGTAATGAACTTTCACATGAAGTATATTTACAGCATCTGTAGTTAGCCCTTCCTCCTCCTTTCTGGGAGGGGATAGACAATAATTAGGAAATTTGTTAATGCCAGTTTGTTTTCTCTTCGGAATAAATGGCTGGAGAAGTTCTCTCCATTGTAGAATTTTGCTGTTCCCCTAATCATCTGCTTACACAGTCATTCAAAATCTGCAAACTTTATAAAGGAAAAAAAGTGCTGCATTGGTTTTTCAAATAACAGTTTCTAGGCAAAATCTGGCAAACCTCAGTTAGGAGTATTGTCCACAGTACAAAATGTGTTTTTTCACAAAACACTACATAGCAGCAGTAGTTTCATACTCGGTTGTTAATCTTGTGACTAACCCAATTGGAGGCATCTAGTGGTCTATCTTTTAATAAAAACTTTTAAACACAGGAAAGCCATTTAGTGTGAAATTTTGTGTCCTACCCAGTGGCCACACGCAAGGAAAACTGGAAGAGGACTTTGATTTTAAATTCTAAATAAGGAGAGAATCATTCAGTCAAGGCTTTCTTCAGAGAACTAAATTAATAAAAGTCCCATTTCCAAGGATTAGGAGTATAGTTTATGCCATTGGGCCATATCAACACAAGATCCTTGTATACCTATGCTAACTGCACAACAGGAGAGATGCATGTTATGAACAATAATTTTTGTGATCAGGTCTGTTGATGTGGTACTAGTTGAATTAGATTCTTTGGGTGGGCTGTGTTCTTTAGCAGTCCTACCCATAACTTAACCTGCTGGGTTTTGAAAGAGGGTAGGATTTGCTCATCTGTTTTTTCCCCCAAGATTAGAGGGGCAGAGGACAAGACTAGAAGTATGTGTGATGATAGCTGCTCGAAGTTTGCAGATACATGGGGTATCATTAGTTCTTAATGTTGATGTTATTTTTATTAATGTGATTAATCAGCAGAGCACCAGGATTATTTTATGGTGAGAAAGATGGGCTTATACTTCGAATATCTTAAAATGTCTCTTTTTAAATATACTTAAATGTGTTCACATGTTTGAGAGCCAGGACCACCCTGGACTGGTTTTAAAGAATGATAAATCATTGGCCCCCCTCAAATGCACTGCTTTACTGAGTTTTAAATTTCACACTGTTTTGCTACTCCATATGAATAAATAGAATTTTAAGTTGTCTGCATAATAGAAACACCCAGGGAAACATGAGCGGTATGTTGCTTCTGCATTACTGGGAGTGTCCAATAGCAGTTATGGGCAAGACACCTATGGAACAGCCATCCTCACATGCGATGGGATTGCTGATTCAGACTTCTCTATTTATCCATACAATTTTGCTTATGTCCAGAGTTATAAAGCCATTTTATAATACTGCAGTATCCCTTTTCTACAGCCTTACTAAAATAGCTACAAACATATTCCAATGCAGTATCCCTTTTCTACAGCCTTATTAAAATAGCTACAAACATTTTCCAGTTCAGTTTCACTTTTGTTGTATATCAAAGTTACACTCTACAGACCAAGAAACCAACTTGAGGTAAATTATATAGCTTTCCATATATCCTTTTTTCCTCAGGTGCTAAACGAAGGCTCCAAAAAACGGATACTGCTTTAGTAATGTCTTTTATTCATAAACATTTCTTTTGCTAGACAAAGATTTGGTGTTAACAAAAATGGTTTTAATATGTAAATATGAATGAATGCCTTTAGTTTGCCCCTGTTTGTCATATTAGTCTTGTTTCAATTATCGTCTGTAGAGGAGGATCCTTTCATAATCTTGAATACATTTCATTAGGAATTGTTGCATTTTTAGAGTGGAAATACAACTGTTTTCTGTCTTGGATTAATCCTGCTGCTGCTATGAGAAACTGAAAATCAAGAATGTGATGCACTTTTTACATTACTATATATCATACCTTTCTAAGTTGCTTTGAATACCTTTCCTGTAGCACAGCCACTAACAAAAGTGAATGAATTTAGAATTTTTCTTCAGGAGGGAATCAGTACAAATAACTATTTATGGTATTGGCCTATGAAGGGCAGTAACTTAGGAAAATAAAAATTCTGTTAGTATTACGCTTTTTGGCCTTAAAATGTCTTCTACTACTGAAAATCTTTTAAATCTTAGTTTCGTTTCTATTATTCCCTCTCTCTGCCTCAAAAAGAGGATTTGGGAAGAGTAGCTTAAAAGAAGTTTCATTGGTTGTTGCTGATTTATCTTTTAGGAAGAAAATAATTGTTTACTACATAAGCTGGGGACTTATTTTTTGTTTGTATTCAGAGGAGAAATAATGCCATCCCGAGCCAATCAGGTTTCGTGTAATCAAATCCATCAAAACTCAGCTATTCTGCTTCTCTAGTATATTTTTACTTAGCAAAGATAAACTTACATATAGTAGGAATGCTACTTGACAAGAGGAAAAGTCATTTCTCAAGCACATACCTAGACTTGGAGGAGACTGAACCCAAAATAATGGAGGAAGAAACACCAAATGGGGTGGAGGAATATGAGATATGTGGTCCAAAGCTATCTGGTTATATTTTGATGTTGCCAATATTGCCAAGCCAAAATTTTAATTTGCTTATTTAATATATTTGTTGGCCAGAGATCTATTTTTATATCAATGTGCCTTGCATGTATATTAAAAAAGTTTGGAAAGGCCATGTAGTAATGCCTGAGATAGTTGATGGTTCTTACCACCACCTCACTAATTTTTATGCAGTATGAAATGCTCATTCTATCGCCCAACTGGTGCTCTCTGTTTAAAGTTATAGATCTTGTCACAAACTGGAACTGTTTTATAAACTGGGGAAGTGATTTAATTTACTTTTTGTTGTTTCTTTTTCTTAATCTGTTAGTGGCTGTTCTGTAGTGGGAAATAGTAAAAAGGATTCTTCACTCCCTTTACCCCCTCAGCACCTTCTTCAAGTAATGTGATGACACCATTTCTTGTGTGCTTTGAAAAAAGTTTCAGCTTGCTGTCTCCTTTAGTGTTATAAAAAAAAAAGTGTTATGAAAAACATTGTTTGCAAAATCAAGGGAGATAATGGAGTCCACTTTAATTTGGAATTCTATGTGAGCTATGATCCAAGTTATTGGCTCTTTCCAACTTAAAAATTTTTATTGTTAAAGCACCTTGGCTTAGAAAATTTTAAATATTTATGTCTGCAACAATTGTCTCAAAATAATGAACTGTGCAATTCTTGTCATTAAAAAAAAAAAAAAAAATCTGAACTCTCCCTAATGTGACTTGTTAGTTTCTCTGTATTTCCTGCCAGTGTAAATGTGAAAAGCTTTGCTTGCATTACGTTTTAGAAATGCATTTTGCACACTCGAATTCTGCTGAAGCTCCATGAAAAGGTTAGATCTAAGTAGATGAATAAAGCTATGCACATGTTTTGAAAGTTTAATTTGTGTGTCATTACCAGAAGTGACCTGTCCTTATTACTTTGCTGTTCTTAGCTTTACCATCCTTAGAAACATGGCTCAAAGTAATAGTTCTGGGCTAGCTCATCAGCGGAACTAGAAGAGAGGAAAACTGGCACCTATTTTAATAAACTCCAGTTTGAATGAGAGCTGGACTTGTATCTACTAAAGGGCTTTTCTTGAAACAGGGCAGCTTTATCAGCTTTACAAACTTTTGGATGCTCTTCCTCGTGGAAATTTTGGTTTATTTGGTCAAACAAATGGAAGGTAATTCAAACAAATAAGAGGGAAGGACCTTTGCCACATGGAGTTCTGTGACAGTTCTGTCTTAAGCCTGGTTTACAGGTAGGATAGCCTTTTTACCTTTATTGCTTTAGCACATGTTTGGTTTTACTGAGTGAATGACTTGAGATTAGAATCATTCAACTGTTTAAAGTTCAAAGCACAGGTTGTTTTAAAGATAATGTGTATCTTTTAAAAATTGCCCAAGCTGATTAGAATAAGTTTAGGAATTGGGCGAATTTGGTTAAATTGCTGCAGTCTGCATGTACTAAATAGCTTTACTTCACATGTATGTGTACTTAAAAGATTGTGTAGATGTACTGGCCAGGTTTGTCAAATCATCTTTTAAAACATTGTTTTGTAATCTCCTTAGGGCTTTTATAGAAGAGGCTAATAAGCTTAAGTAGAAGATAATGCTAGTGGTATTTTCCCCATGCTCCTCAATATAAAAGAAATATTTCTGATTTGTAAGGGTTTTCCTACCTATAGAGGAGGGTTACTTCTCTGTCATCAAGTATGCTCTTACTGTATGTTGTTGACTTTGAAAACCGCAAAATCCATCCTTCTGAAAGTGACAGTTAAAAACTAAATCTAGTAGTCAAGATTGGAAAAGTAACCCATGATGGCTGGCCTTAAAAGGCGTAAATGGGGGAAGTGTAGCATCATCTTAGATGATATGGCTACTCCTCAGCATCTGTCACTAGTTCACTTATGTTCAGTATGTACTGAAGGAGCAAAATAATTTCTGTGTCTTGTGTGCATCAGCACTTACGAGCTGAGTTACCTCTTCTTGATATGGGGGAAAGGATACTTAGTGGACTACAGTTATGTTGGAGGGTGTTTTTCCTTCCCTCTCCCAATTAAGATTTTTTTCAGTGTTTGTTTTGCCCAGTCAAAAAAGATAGGCCTTTTCTAGATAAAAGAACAGTGGCCAGAAATTTACCCCTTTGCTAATTGCTTAGGTATTTGCCATAGCTGTTTCTGATGTCATGGAATCTGAGGAAGTGTCAGTTACACTATGATCTTCCTTTATTGATGTCTTACTCCATGTTCAGTGTTTTAAAAATATAAATTACAAACACTCTACATCCATACCCAGATTTACTTATTTTATCAGAAAAAAAAAAAAACTTGAGAAATTTGTAGATCAAATTAAGAGACAATAAGTGTACATTGTTGAATAAAAAATTTTAAAGTTTCAGTGGTGTTTGCGTTATCTTTTGTGTACTTTTAAGATTATTGCCTTGATAATGACAATTTTTTCAAAGGGTCAGATGTACATCTTAAGTGTACCATGACCGTATGTCATGGCTTTAAAACAAATCATACAGGTTATCAAAGTGCTTAGAATTGGCGTATTTACTGAAAAATCAGCCATGAGAACAGCTGTCCTGGTTTTTTTGCGTGCCATTGAGCCATATGTTCTAATCGAAATAAGCCAAAATTGAGCTCAGCAATTAAGCAACTAGAATAAGTTGCCAAGATTCTGGGTTTATTTGTAACTTTATGTAGAAATATATGGCAATGCCTACTTGAAAAACTTCCTGAGTTTGTTTAGTATTGATTTGTCACAAGTTGAAAAAAATCAATGCTGACACCAACATATTAGAGTAGCTAATGAGAAGAGATGTGAGAACATTTACAAGTGTGTCTGTCACTATGTAGACTGATAGACTTCATATGTTTTTATATTCTTTGAGTTAGGATAATTGTATCTGGTCTGGTGAGTGACCTGCAAGGATACAAAAGGGAATTCGGAGTTTTACCGAAGCTTGTCTTTATAAATTCTCAGCCCCATGAGCGTGATTTATATAAAAGTATGGTAGTTAGTTCAGTCTACACAGTTGTTGTTTTTAATGACATTTATTGTGGATTTCAGCAGCTAACATAAAACTCATTCTAGATTGCTTAGCAAGGTTTCTCTTACTTTGGGGCTTTTAATCCACTACTGTTGGATACGGCGAATCGATTGAATCTGGGAAGTCTGGGCATGAGAACCCCACTCTCTCCAGTGTTTATAGTCTCCTCCGTGGTGGTCACATTCCAAGATATATTGATACCCACGGTATCCAGGATACTGGTAGCAGACCCAGCTAGAAAATCCAAAGCACATTAGGTTATTAAAATTAGGAACCTGGTCAATACCTGGCCAGGAGCCTCTTTTCTCAACACAACTGATTAAGAATGCTTGTAGGTTAAGAAAACAATAGGCATTCTAAATGTGCCAGGCACTGTTCATGAGCATAATATGGCTACAGCTAGTTGAAAATGAACCTTGGTCATGAAAAAACGTAAAAGAGTAGTCAGCATAAGTGCTTCCACAGAGGAATATTTGAGAGGGCCAACAACTTGAAATTTGAATATTAGTAATAACTACAATGTGCCATCCATACCAATTATGATCTAATGTATGAAATCTGATAAGATGTAACCATAGATGTATTAATATTCACAAGGCTTACAGTTGCAAGAGTTACTTTGAAATGTACCCCAACCCTGTTTTTGCACTTACGCCCCACATTGTATCTTCATGGAACCAACTTCGTTGTTGAGCCAACCCATGGCTTGCAAGGAGGGGTAGTCATCACAGATCTCCCATTGGCGTCCAATGAAGTTTTCCTTCTCAAAGATGGTAATCTTCGACTCCTTATGATTCTGTAACCCAGAAATTTTTAAAAACCATTTGGCATAAGCATTATGGCTGTCATCTTAATTCTTTAATTACCATATTTTTCAAATTCAAAACACTTCTGGTTTACAGAAGGAAGTACATGATCATTGATTGTAAGAATATTGCAGGCAATATGGTGGTAAGAATTAATCCTGCCCGATCCAGTTTAATACCATAATATTTAAAATGTACAAATAATGGGCATCTGGGTGGCTCAGTCGGTTGAGCTTCCAACTTCGGCTCGGGTCATGATCTCAAGGTACCTGAGTTTGACAATGTGGAGCCTGCTTTAGATTCTCTGTCTCCGTCTCCCTCTGCCCCTCCCCTGCTCGCACTCTCTCTCTCAAAAATAAACATTAAAAAAAAAAATGTGCAAATAACTGATGTGATACTTTGGGACAACAAAAGACATGAAGAAAATATAATAAGAGCAGGGAAAAAAGTACTTGCAGCAAACAGCCAACCAAGGGATTAATATTCACTAATGTGAGAAAAGATCACAGAAATTAATAGAACAAGTAAGCCTGTGTGTGTATGGTGTTGGAAATAACCTAAAGTCCAGTAGGGGATATAAACACTACACAAACATTAAGGCTGAGACTATTCCGTATGAAGTACACAGGAATAACTAGCTGTCAGTTATCCTACTGCGCTGTAGAAGATCTGAGCTCTTGAGTATCCACTTCCTGCCACCCTTGCTTTTAGCTTAATGAAAATACCTCTTAGTGGGGAAAAAAACAAATGGCAAACTTGGACCAGTGTCTTCTCTTTTATACTTTTATCCTTCCTGCTGCATTCCAGCATAACTGATGAGAAGTAATACTAAATGTCAATCCATCTGTATACCCTCTCTTACCGCGTCCCCCCAACATGCACAGAAGTGAACATTTCAGAGACTCACAGCTGAACAGATGGGGCGGAAGGACATGAGGCGCTCAATGTGGTAGGCATTACTCCCGCTCCAGGCATCCCAGCGAGGGTATTCTCCTCTCTCCAGGATAAACTGTTGCCCACAGAAGCTGGTGTGCTCATAACCAACCCAGCTGCCAAAGACAAGTAGTGACATTTGATCGTGGTGTTCAGAGCCTGCGTGGCCTCAGGGAGAAGGCATCTTTTGTTTTAGGTGTCAACCGTGGGGTAAACTATCAAGCCAATTCCAATAGAGCCATACGACGAAGTGATAATATTTATCACAAGAGGTGGGGAATGAGCTTGGCAGCTGCATTAAGCAAGTTTGTAGATGGACTATTTGTTTTGGGATTCTCCACTGAAAGGGTCTACTTCACTGACCTGAGAAATGTGTATTAGCAAAGTCAGTCTCAAGTTTTATTTCCTTTCTCTCCAGGTTACCTTATTCTCTACTTGGAGCTCCAGGTTCAGGATCTAGTGACTGACTATTGCTTTGGCTCCAGCCAAACCTATTGGCTTCTTCCTAAGGAAGCAAAGGGATGAACAGGCAGCTGATGGATTACTAGTCTCTTGTTTCCTTTTAACTTTGTGGGTTTTCTCCTACCGTCACACACCTATACCTTATTTATTAAAACACCTCAGATCAATTTTGTTACCGATGATACCTTAAAGTATTTTACTCCCTTTAAAGGGTTAACTCAATTCGGTGGTGAGCAACTTGTGGAAGCCTATCCACTGCAGAGCCAGTTTTGCTTAGGCCAAAGGAGAGCCCTTTCCTCATGTTTTCAGGCTGATGGTAAAGGCCTCAACCTCCCTGCCAAGAGTCCAGAAGTAAGAGTCTAACTTGCCAAAGATATTAATCATCAACAAGAAACTCCTACAGACTCACTGGGAACTCATATGGCTCTCATGTTCTGGGGTTGAGTTCCTTCGCACATAGAGAAATTAGCCAGTAGTGGCTGCCCTGGGACATGCAGGAAAGGAGTTAGCTGTAAAGAGCTTGACAGTTTCCTCTCTATTTTCTGTAGACAAGAAAAACTAAAGGGTCTTGTGGCTATTCTGAGAAAATCCTAGGTAGCAGCCTATGGGCTCTAGAGGCACAGATCTAACGACTGTCACTGCCCCACCGCATGGTCTGCATGTTTTCACCCCCTCTCCAATCTAGCAAGCAACTAGGAACCTCCTGTTCCTTCTAGCTTTGCGTTACTAAATTACACATGTAGTGATTTCTTTGGAGATTACTTCCATAGGGAGGCCTGTCTCCAAGAAATGACTAGAGTCTGGGTGAACATCTTTCCACACCCCATCTGCAGAGACCACAAATAAGGACTATGGGGTCCATACTCACGCGCCACATTCCACCTTGAGAGACCGGACATTATCAAAACTGCGCTCAGAGACATTTGGGCAGGAGCTGGTGAACTCCATCCTCTTGCCCTGGAAATTCTCCTGGTCATAGATGGTTATCTGAATGGAATTGAAAGGGAAAGAGCTAGAATATGGTACCTCAGGAAGAACAGAGGCCCAGGTCAAGAGCTTAACTTCTGTCTGACCCTGTGTTTTCCATCACTAGCTATAGCCCAGGATGCCTGGTAGGGTCTCTTCTGGTATAGACAGGATAGGAAGGAATTTGAGTTAATACCATTGGTTGGTGGTGTTTACATGCCCAGGGATGTACTGTGGGGTTTTGCTTATGATGGGAATGGTTTGCCAGGGACAATAGCTAGCCCAGTGGACAGATCAAGGACTTGTGGAGTCATTCCACCATGCTCCCTGCAGAAGTGTGGCCCAGAGGCAAGGATTCTGGGTCCCAGGCCTTCCTGTGGATTATTTCTTATCTTCTCCAGCCACATCCTTGACAGAAATGGAAGGTATAAAGGGAGAGTTGTGATAAACCCCTTTTATACCTTGTACTAGAACTCGGCTCTTGAACCTTGGCTAGAGGACGACCCTCAAAGCTGTGAGCTGTCCTCAGAGTTCACCCAGTTGAAGGGATGTTGAGGAAAACAGTGAAAAGCTGAGTTTCAGCCACTTCAGGAAATGGTTGCAATCAAGTTCAGGTTGGGAGTCAGGAGTCCTGGTTTGGGATCTGGTGGGATCTCTTCGTTTCTGGGCCCCCGGTTTCTCCATGGCATCATAATCCACTCTGGGCTGCTCTATTTTAAGATGACTTCAGTAGTGTGGTGGAGAGGTGACCTAGAAAACTAGGTATCATTTGGGCTTCCAGGATCATCCTTCTGTCTAAATGAGGTATTCTGAAAGATCCATCCTGAGATAGCATCTCAACGGTGGGTAGGCCCTTCCCCTAAAACTGGCATTTTATTGGTCGGTCATTGTTGCGTGGAAAAAACACAGCCCTGGGGCCTGCTCTGTGGCAGGATCTCATACTCTGCTCTGTGGAACTACTCAATATTCCATGTGATGGCAGGGAGCTTACCTTCCATGGCCCCACGGACCCCGGCATGGGGTTGGTTTGAGCCATCTTGGTGGTTGGAAGGGCTTCTGGAGGACAAAACACGTATCAGTGACTTGGCCTCATGGGGAGAGGATGAGGTGATAGAACACAGGAAAAGGAAAGGGGGCATCAGGTCCAACAGATAGACTTTGGTTAGGATCCTGGCTCTGCCTCTCACTAGTTGTTTTCCATCAGTAAGGCTTCTGTGTGCAGTTATTGAAAGGATTAGCAGTAATACAGGTGAAACACCGCACAGGTGACATGACCTCTTGATTAGTGTGGCTGTCGCCCTCTTGCCTGCCTCCAGGAACCCCCCTATGGGGGGCAGCATTGCCTAGGTCTCAAGCACCCCAATATAAACTCCTTGGCAAGTATCTAGCCCAGACCCTCATATTACCAATGTGTGGTCCCCTCCCACCTGGCTCCACACAGCCTCCAGCCAACCAGCCATGCATGACCAGGCCACCATTCCCTCCCTCCGTCTCTGTCTTCTAGGCCTCCCTGGCCTTGGCCTGGCCTCCTCAGAGAGACATTGCTGCTTTTCCAGCCTGTGATGAATTGCTTTCTTTCCTGATTTCTGGCACGCATAAGAGTACCGACCTTTCTATCGAATGTGTCCTGGGTGAACATCTCAATGGCAGGGTCTGGGTCTCCTCTGACTGATGGATGTGGCACCGTGCTGAGCCCCCAAGTCCGGGCAGTACGGGGTTGTGGGGGAGGATGGGTGGCATCGGAAAAGACTTATTGAGGGGCGCCTGGGTGGCTCAGTCAATTGAACGTCTGACTTCAGTTCAGGTCATGATCTCGGGGTTTGTGAGTTCGAGTCCCACATCGGGCTGTCTCCTCTCAGTTGCAGAGCCGGCTTGGGATCTTCTGTCTCCCTCTCTCTCTGCCCCTCCCCGGCGCATGCTCTCTTTCCCTTTCTCTCTCTCACTCAAAAATAAATAAACACTTAAAAAAAAAGAAAAAGACTTACCGAAGGAAAGTGAGCAAGAAAAGGGGGTAATGATAGCCAACAGTGGCTCACTCTATGCCAGGCTCTGTTCTAAATGCTTGATATGCATGAATACATTTGAGCTTTGCACCAGGCCTATGAGGGAGGTACTATCATTATCCCCATTTTACAGATGAGGATACTGAGGCTCATAGAGGTTAGGTCGACAGAAAAGATGGTAGGAAGTGTAAAAGGAAGGAAAGATAGGAGGGAGGGGAGGAGGGAACGAGACAGGCAGGTTTCATGGCTCAGAACAGCCATTCACGGCCCTTCTTTGGGGCCAGTGTTAGGCCCAGGGACTGATGCATGTAAACTCTGTGATCTATCCTTCCATTCTGAACCTCTGAGTAAGTATTTCCCAGCTCCTGCCCCCCCCCCCCCCCATGGCTTCTCCCTGTGCCTCAGGAAGCTGCTCATTTCTTAGAGCCCCATGCCCCCTCCCAGCCATAACTGCTAGGCCAGTGGTTATTGCCACATAAATGGCACTTGCCACTCCTCTTGGGGTGGCGAGAGCAGGCTGCCTCCCCACTCCCCGTGTTCCCTACTCTCCTCTAGCCATCCTCTGAGGCTCTTACCACAAGACAGAAAAGGCAGGGCCCCTCCTGGGCATGTCTCTGCAGGGGAAGGAATGGAAGGGCCAGGACAACTGCAGGGCCTTACTCACCCAGCTCCTGCTGCACAGTCTGGGTCTCCATCTGGTGCCACTTCCTCTGCGGCCCTGCCCTTTATAGCCCTGTGGCCGATGGCCTCTGGCCCTGTCAGCACTCTGCTTTCCCTCTGCTTTTGTTCCCCCTGATCCCCAGAGCTTTGGTGCTTCAGCCTGCTGGGCAGGCATCCCTCAGGCTTTTGTTTAAACTGGGGAAACAGAAATCCAGAGAGGCCCTGCTGCTGAGGGCAAGGCTGGGGGCTGCAGACCTTGGCTGCCGTGGTCTTGATCTCAGAACAGCTGCGAGGTGAGGACAGGCCCCCGTGTGAGTGTTTGTCCCCTACCCCTCTCCAGGCTCCTCACGCTACCCTGGGACCTTCCTAAGACCCAGGTCGTACCTGACACATCAAAACGCACCTCACTTCCCATACAGGATATACATTTTTGTTGTTAAAAAATAGGAAAGGCCTATAACAGTTCTGAACTTCATTAAGACAAAGAAAAGAAGGTTCACTGTGTTCTCAGGAATCTTTCTTATACTATATCTATATATAAATATGTAAGGGCTGGATTCAGTTATGGTTGACTCGTAGACAGGAATCTCTCCATAGCTATTTTATTAAATATTCCTTTTAATTTTGCGCTTTTGTTTTAAAAATTTGGAGCCAGTAAATCTTTCTGGGCTGTGACTATATTGTTTCAGGACCTTGGAAACCTCACAGGCCCGAGGTACTATGCCTATAATATCCTAAAGATTCAAATGATTTCTCTCTGGAAGTTCGGGGTATTTGGTGAGATTAGTGTAGGGGAATCATTGGCTTCCCCAGAAGCCCTGAGGGGAGGATGTGGCTCAAATAGCACAGCTGCTCTGAGGAGCAGAGGCTTGCAGTGGGTGAGGAGGGCTTTGAGGCAGGCAGACACAGGTTCAAATCCCAGCTCTGTTGGCTGGGTGATTCTGGGCAAAGTCACTCAGTGTCTCTCAACCCCCCAAAAGGAGATAGTATCTACCTGACATGTTATGGGGTTATTATTGCTTATTACTCTACTCTCTTTCTGGTGACAGATACTGGAAAAAATTCCATGGCAGCTTGGAGAGAGGAAGGACCTCTTCCCAGTAAAGTTCTCCCAATCCCTCTGCCAATCTCTCTAGTCTGTGACTCAAGGTTCTTTGGAGCTGCTTTATCTTAGAACCAAAAACCAGGGAACAAGTTCTGATATGTACACAAGTATGTGCAGATTTGGGTAGAACATTCCAAACATACAGGTCTGATGCTAAACACAATGTGCCACCCTGAATGTTTCTGCTGCTGGATTAATTGGTGATGTCTGGATCAGGGGCTGGCAAGGGACAGAGTTGACTTGGGGATCATGGTAGGTTCTGGCCAGCTGGTGACCATGCAAGGGCTTATGGAACCCACTGTCCATGGCTGGTGGTCCTTCCTCACTTTTCCTTCTCTTCCTCTGCGGAATTGGGGTCTTAGGGAAATACCTATTTGGTCATCTGTTCATTCATTCATTCATTCATTCCCTACCCCCTGGACTGGCTTAGGGACCCTGCAGTGGTCCCTCATGCACCCTGTACTTCTCTAAGTATTGCATTGATAATGCTGTAGGAATTACTTTAGAAACTAGAAATATTGGGCTCCAAGGAGGGAAACTGAGGCACTCAGGGCTCAAGTAGAGGACAAAACTTTTCACAGTATATTTTTCTGTACTTCTTGGGTTTTGAACAATGTGGACACAATTTCTATCAAGATAATTAAAGCTATTTTTGAAAATAAAAAAGCCGATTGTTTAAGTATCTGCTTCTATTAGACTTCATGCTCTATGAGGGCAGGGGCTTCATCCGTCTTGTTTGTCATTGTATCTTCAGTTCTGGGCATAACTCCTAGCTCAATAAATACATTTTGAGTGATCGGATAAATAAATGAATGACATCCTCTGATGAGGTTTTGCAACTCTGGAGGCACAGAGGTAATTCTGATATAGTCCTTACCCGAGCGACAAACCACCTGCATATGTTGTCTTTGTGCTTCATATGCTCTCAGCACCTCAATGTGGGAGTTTTACACCCTATTTACGTGTTAGTATAATGAAGACTGATTGAGCCCGTTTTTAATTTTTACAGAAAAGTGGGCTTTTATGTTTGGTCAAGAAGCTCAAACCCACACGCACAAAACTATCATGTGTGTATGGAAGGGGGACCAGGGTTACTGTGCAAACAGTTTACAAATATCCATTCAATATTCTTGGAGTCATGAGCAGCCCTAGCCTGTCTTCTCTCTGCTTTCCTCAACTACCTAAAATCCGAGAAAGCTGGAGAAGAATTACCAGGAATCAACTAACTGCTATGCTTTCCAAATATCACCCTATTATGATTTTTAACCACGTTCTAGAGAAGTCTCCCTCTGGCATTGCTTGGCACTGTGGCTTCACATGCCCCATGATGGTTACAGCACGGGCACTTTGGCCCCCACCACCGTCTCTTTCCAGGAAAGTCAGGGAAGAGCCACTCCAGGAGTGGAAATGAGGGAGCACTTAGTTTGTAATTCTTTCTCCCAAGCTGGGATTGGGTCTCTCCTGTTCATCCTTTTTTTTTTTTTTTTTTTTTTTTTTTTTTTTTTTAAGTCTATGTATTTATTTTGAGAGAGAGTGAGCGTGAGCAGGGGAGGAGCAGAGAGGGAGGGACAGAGGGAATCCCAAGCAGGGTCCATGCTGTCAGCACAGAGCCTGACATGGGGTTTGATCCCACGAACTGTGAGATCATGACCTGAGCTGAAATCAAGAGTCAGACGTCAAACTGACCGAACCACCCAGGCGCCACTCTCCTGTTCATCCTTAATAATAACTGCAGTTTACCAAGCATTTACTGTGAACCAGATAGCACTTCCCTTATCTTCGCAATAACCCATGAAGCAGATTATTATAATACCCATTTTACCAACGAGTTTACTGAGGTTCTGAGGGGCCACGTTCTGGCCCAGGGAACCCAGCAGCTTTTTGAATGCATGTCTGTCTGACTCCAAAGACCATATTCCTTCCTCTGGGCAGCCCTGTATCTCTGGCCTACAGTAGGATGATACTACCTATCTGACTCACTGCTGTCAGACAGAGGTAGATGTAAGTTTCAGGGCAGCGTTAGGAATTCAGCTCAATAAATGGCATCTACGTTATTGATTGTTCCAAAGCAGATACCGTCTCGTGCCAGATTCTCATAGAGACAAGTGGGACCAAGCTGCAAAGATCTTAGAAAAATTTATCCGATAAAAAAAAGCTTTCTTTGAATTTGGAAAGGCCCACATTCATTCAGTTTTTCTTTTTTCCCACTATTTTTCTTTATTTGATGTTAGCAGTACAGTCCGTCAAATCCTCTGAGGGCACCGCTGATCTATGGTGGACGTGGATTGTGAACTCTGTTCTCAGCCCACATACCCCTTGCATGAGCTGGTGGGGAAATGGAGGAACCGGCTGTCGATTTGGAGGCGATGATGGCCCTTGGGGGGAACGAGGCAGCCCCCCTGAGTGTCACCTGGTCAGTTTGAACTTTGACCTCCTCAAGACTAGGGCTACTTGCCAAGCACGGTGGATGCCAGGAGAATCTTATGGATGGCTTGGCCCCCTGGCCTTCCCTCTAGGCCCAGGGAGCCTCACAGGATGAGGCCCAGTGCAGGAGGGGTGAGGTCATGGGGCCCGGGCAGCCCCTGGACTCAGCACTTTGTGGCAAGAGCATAATGGGGCTGACCAGGCGGCTGAGCAGCACTTCTGTTGTTTGGGAATAAGCAGGATGGGTACAAAGCAAAGGGCCCAGTCAGCGTTCGGCCAGCACCTACCTCCCCCACAAGGGGCTGCTTCTGGGGGACCTGTTTTACCCCAGCCCCAGCAGGAGAGCCAGGGCCTGGCTGGGCCTGGGAAGGCCCAAGTGCTGGGAGAGAACTTGGGGACATCCTGAGCCTCCAATTCTTTCCAAGCCCTTGCTTTGGGCATCCGTTCCTCTGCGGCCAGGAGTAAAAGACACCCACCTGCTCGGGATGCTGTTGTCCTGAGGGCCAGGGCGTGGAGCTGGCTTGAGGGCCTTTCAGTTCCGTTCAGTCTCACTGAAGTTCTGGAGGCTGCCGGTCAAGTCTTTTCCTCTCAACCAAAACCCTACAACACGTAGAAAGTATGTACGAGAATGGGCCTCATCCTGCTGGAGGACGCCTAGCCCCCCTGTTCACCACAGCCCAGTGGTCCAACCCTGTCCCATTGAGGGTGGCCAGATTTAGCAAATCAAAGTATAGGATGCCCAGTTAAATATGAATTCCAGAGCAGCAGTGAATATTTTGGAGTATAAGTAGGTTCCGAACATTTTTTAAAAATGTTAATTTATTTCTGAGAGAGACACGGAGCATGAGCGAGGGAGGGGCAGAGAGAGGGAGACACAGAATCCGAAGCAGGCTCCAGGCTCTGAGTTGTCAGCACAGAGCCCGATGCGGGGCTTGAACCCACGAACTGTGAGATCATGACCTGAGCCAAAGTCAGAGTCTTAAGTGACTGAGCCACCCAGGCGCCCCGAACATTTTTTTAATACTAAATGTTATTTGTTGTTTATCTGAAATTCAAATTTAACCAGACGTCCTGCATTTTATCTGCCAAACCTAGTCTCCTTCCACCTTGGTCTGGAGCACCCCTCTGCCTCTCTGTGTCTCTTTCGTTCTCTGGAGAAGACAGCCAGTGCAAAATCTCACTGTCTTCAGGGAGCCTTCCCTGGCATCCCCCAGACCCACATCTCATAACAAAGAGGAGAATGGAAGAAAGTATGTCTTTAAGCGTTTTCCCAAATGTTATCTTTTTTCTTTTTTTAAAGCTTATTTATTTATTTTGAGAGTGAGAGAGAAAGAGCATGAGCGGGGAGGGGCAGAGAGAGAGGAGAGAGAGAAAATCCCAAGCGGGCTCTGTGCTGACAGCACAGAGCCCGACACGGGGCTCGATCCCAGGAACCATGAGACCATGACCTGAGCTGAAATCAAGAGTGGGACGCTCAACTGAGTCACCCAGGCCCCTCTTTCCAAATGTTATCTTATTTAATCTTCCCAAATAACCCTGTGAGATATGCTCAACTATTTTTATAATAGAAAAAACAGACTCAGAGAGGTCATGTTTCTTACCCAAGGTCACATAGCTAGGAGGTGGCTCAGCCAGATTCAAACTCAATTCTTTTTGGTACCAAAATCTATACTCTTTACCATGTAGCTCTTACCATGTTACCTTTCACTTGTGTGAACAAGCATGGCTCATGGGGAAGAGCCACAGAAGCAACTTTATTTCCATCTCCTTTGCTCCTGTATGTTCCTTCAGCGGCACAAGTTTCCCTCCCCTGTCCTGGATGTAAACTTGGGCAGTCTCATGAATTTTCTGGTCACTTTTAGGTAATAAAAACATGGATGGTTACTTTCAATCACCAAAGACCGTCTTGATTTTCAACTAGAATATTCCGTCCACCGCGGTAACCAAAACTTCAATCTCCTTTCAGAGGAAAGTCTTCTCTCTGCCACCCTAGCTAGACCTGCTTTAGGCAGAAAGCCTGCAACCAGGGAAAGTACACTCTTTTTCGTCTTCCACTTACGCACTGGTTTCTGATCCTCTCAGGGTTAGAGGGAATGGGAGAGGAAGGAGAACAGGACACTTCTTCCTTGATGGTCCTGGGGTAAGATGGCTTCACATTCCGTATCCGGAAACTCTTCAAAGCTGCCTGTCTGGTGGGCACGTAGTGGTTCTTGGGAGGGCCCCCACCTGTAGTAGCCTTGACCTAGGTCTATGCATCTCCACTACGGCCCTAGATCCATTCTGACAAGGACTCATTGATCCTCCAGGACTTCTATCAGACTAAATCTGCTCCGGCCCCATGCCAGATCCTTGTGAGGCATGACCCACCTTTGGGCCACGCCAAACACTTGTGCGTACTCTGCCTGGGAAAATTCTGGTGTGTAGGTGGATTCGTATTCAGCCTTCCCTGCTTTGTCTCATCCCTCAGTGGTTGTCCAGCCCAACGTCTGACCATTGGATTTTGAACTGGAGGGACACACAGCAAGCTTTCCAAGTGGATCTTGGAGCCCTCTCCTTTTCTTGAGGTGAAACTCTTTGACTCCTTCCCCTGAAGGGTGGTGGGGTTCACAGCACAGCTTACTCCCAACACTGTCTCCAAGTTCTGTCTCTAATCTCTCCGACTCTATACATCCTCACGGTAAAAAGGGAGGGCTAAGAGCCACCAAATCAGTTCTCAAACACCTTCAAAATTTCTGCGGAGTGGTCGGTCCCATAACTGTCACATACGACTACTACTTTAACATCTCAGCCCAAATGTCCACATCTGTGCATTCTGTTCTGTGCTCTCCTCATGCTGTTCGCCCACCTGTACTCCCTTTCCTCCCAGCGGGACATCTTACATCCTGTTTCAGCAGCCATGACCTTTCTTCACTTCCTGCCCTGGAACCTGCAGTACCTATAACACCACTATTTCCATAGCTCTCACCTCTTCACTACCCGCCCCGGCTGCTCACTGCTTCCTGTCCCGGGTAACATACTTTCACCCTTCTTAAGGACTTCATGTAGTCAATTAGTCCCTCCTTGTCTATAGTATTTTTTTTTAATTAAAAAAAATTTTTTTAATGTTTATTATTTGAGAGAGAGAGAGAGACAGAGAGACAGAGAGCATGAATAGGGGAGGGGCAGAGAGAGAAAGAGAAGGAGATGTAAAATCCGAAGCAGGCTCCAGGCTCTGAGCCGCCAGCACAGAGCCCAACGTGGGGCTCGAACCCATAGACCGCGAGATCATGACCTCAGCTGAAGTCAGCTGCTTAACTGACTGAACCACCCAGGCACCCCTATAGTATTTTATTTATTTTTGTTTTTTAAATTTATCTTTCTTTTAAAGTTTATTTATTTTGAGAGAGACACAGAGAGAGCATGAGTAGGGGAGGGGCAGAGAGAGAGAGAGAATCCCAAGCAGGCTCTGCACTGTCAGCACAGAGCCCCACATGGGGTTTGAACTCACAAACTGTAAGATCATAACCTGAACCGAAATCAAGAGTTGGATGCTTAACCAACTGAGCCATCCAGGCACCCCTATAGTATTTTAAAAAGTAACTTCTATATTTTATTATAGAAGTATGTGTAACTTAAGAAGTCATATATTAATAAAAGATGTATAATACACGTTTGTTTGTTTGTTTGTTTGTTTTTACAAACTCACAAGCCCTACTCCCCAGAGGCTCTCATTGTCAACTCTTTTAGTTTTTCTTTCATTGATTTTAGATGTTATATACAGATTTCCTACATTGGCAGAGAGGATTTTAGCTCTTTTCCCCTCCCCAGCCTTCTATAGATATATTACAAATTCTGCTTGCATCCATATTCCGTGAATCTGTTTCTGTGACTTTGTAGATGTTGTTTAGTACTGGACCAAGTAACGCATGATAACGTTTTCTTTTTGAACCGTGTTTTGCTTTTCCGTTTTTTCATAGATTCAGTTTTCCAGCATCTTCATGAAATACCTCTTAATACAATATTCTGCTCAACCCTGTCAGATAATCAACTGGCTCCATCTCTTCCCCTGGAAGCCTCTGTTGTCCTGCTCCAGTATGAAGGGCTTTCTTTCTTCTTCTTCTTCTTCTTCTTCTTCTTCTTCTTCTTCTTCTTCTGTTTTATTTATTTATTTATTTATTTATTTATGTTGAGAGAGAGAATATAAGCAGGGGAGGGGCAGAGAGAGAGGGACAGAGGATCCAAAGCGGGCTCTGTGCTGACAGGCTAACAGCCACAAGCCCGATGTGGGGCTTGAGCTCACAAACGGTGAGATCATGAATGGAGCTGAAGTTGGACGCTCAACCGACTGAGCCACCTAGGTGCCCCAAGAAATTTCTTTCTATGCTACTGCACAGGTACTGCCCAGAGACTTCTCTTGGCAAACACCCTGGGAATTTCCTGTGCTATGCTCTGGGATTGAATTCTGTATCTTTCTCTTTCATAGATTACTTTTTTTTTGTTTTGTTTTGTTTTGGTTTGGTTTCTTTTTTTTTTAGGTAAGCTCCACACCCAACTTGAACTCATGACCCTAGATCTAGAGGCTCATGCTCTACCAACGGAGCCAGATGGGCAAACCTCATGGTTTACCTTTTTGAGTGGGTAAAGCACATTCACCAATATCATTCTGAGAAATGATGAACGTTTTAAGATCAAAATGTCTAAAACTGTATTTTTTATATAGTCACATTTGGTTGAAGGTTTGGCTGAATGTTGGAGTACTAGTTCTCTATAAATTGAGAGGGCATTTCCCCTTTGTCTTTTATGTGTGATGCCATTTTTTTTTTTAGTTTACTTATTTGTTTTGAGACAGAGAGACAGCATAAGTGGGGGAGGGACAGAGAGAGGGAGACCAAGAATCCCAAGCAGGCTCCACATTGTCAACATGGAGCCCGACGCTTGAACTCATGAAACCGTGAGATCACGACCTGAGCCAAAACCAAGAGTTGGACACTTAACTGACTGAGCCACCCAGGCGCCCCATGTGTGATGCCATTTTGATTCCTGATCCTTTATATGAGAATTTTTATTTTCTCTCTAGAAGCTTCTGGAGCCTTTTTTTTTTTTAATTTTTTTTTAACGTTTATTTATTTTTGAGACAGGGAGAGACAGCATGAACGGGGGAGGGTCAGAGAGAGAGGGAGACACAGAATCCGAAACAGGCTCCAGGCTCTGAGCTGTCAGCACAGAGCCCGATGCGGGGCTCGAACTCACGGACCGCGAGATCATGACCTGAGCCGAAGTTGGATGCCCAACCGACTGAGCCACCCAGGCGCCCCTGGAGCCTTTTTTTAAAAATCCCTAGTAGCTCGGAGAGGGAAGATGGCGGCGTAGGAGGACGCTGGGCTCACCGCGCGTCCTGCTGATCACTTAGATTCCACCCACACCTGCCTAAATAACCCAGAAAACCGCCAGAGGATTAGCAGAATGGAGTCGCCGGAGCCAAGCGCAGACGAGAGGCCCACGGAAGAGGGTAGGAAGGGCGGTGAGGCGGTGCGCGCTCCACAGACTGGCGGGAGGGAGCCGGGGTAGAGGGGCGGCTCGCCGGCCAAGCAGAGCCCCTGAGTCTGGCTTGCAAAAGCGGAGGGGCCTGACGGACTGTGTTCTGACAGCAAGCGCGACTTAGCGTCTGGGAGGTCATAAGTTAACAGCTCTGCTCAGAAAGCGGGAAGGCTGGAGGACAAAGGGAAGGAGAGCTGCTGAGCCCCCTGACGACAGAGCTCAGTTTGGTGGGGAGCAAAGGCGCTCGTCAGCGCCATCTCCCCCGCCCATCCCCCAGCCAAAATCCCAAAGAGAACCAGTTCCTGCCAGGGAACTTGCTCGCTCAGCGCAAACACCCAACTCTGCGCTTCTGGGGAGCCAAACCTCCGGCAGCGGATCTGACTCCCTCCTGCTGCCACAGGGCCCCTCCTGAAGTAGATCACCTAAGGAGAAGCAAGCTAAGCCTGCCCCTCCTGCCCCTGTGCACCTTGCCTACCCACCCCAGCTAAGACGCCAGATCCCCAGCATCACAAGCCTGGCAGTGTGCAAGTAGCCCAGACAGGCCACCCCACCCCACAGTAAATCCCGCCCCTAGGAGAGGGGAAGAGAAGGCACACACCAGTCTGACTGTGGCCCCAGCGGTGGGCTGGGGGCAGACATCAGGTCTGACTGCGGCTCCGCCCACCAACTCCAGTTATACACCACAGCACAGGGAAGTGCCCTGCAGGTCCTCACCACGCCAGGGACTATCCAAAATGACCAAGCGGAAGAATTCCCCTCAGAAGAATCTCCAGGAAATAACAACAGCTAATGAGCTGATCAAAAAGGATTTAAATAATATAACAGAAAGTGAATTTAGAATAATAGTCATAAAATTAATCGCTGGGCTTGAAAACAGTATAGCTGACAGCAGAGAATCTCTTGCTACAGAGATCAAGGGAGTAAGGAACAGTCACGAGGAGCTGAAAAACGCTTTAAACGAAATGCATAACAAAATGGAAACCACCACGGCTCAGATTGAAGAGGCAGAGGAGAGAATAGGTGAACTAGAAGATAAAGTTATGGAAAAAGAGGAAGCTGAGAAAAAGAGAGATAAAAAAAATCCAGGAGTATGAGGGGAAAATTAGAGAACTAAGTGATACACTAAAAAGAAATAATATACGCATAATTGGTATCCCAGAGGAGGAAGAGAGAGGGAAAGGTGCTGAAGGGGTACTTGAAGAAATAATAGCTGAGAACTTCCCTGAACTGGGGAAGGAAAAAGGCATTGAAATCCAAGAGGCACAGAGAACTCCCTTCAGACGTAACTTGAATCGATCTTCTGCACGACATATCATAGTGAAACTGGCAAAATACAAGGATAAAGAGAAAATTCTGAAAGCAGCAAGGGGTAAACGTGCCCTCACATATAAAGGGAGACCTATAAGACTCGTGACTGATCTCTCTTTTGAAACTTGGCAGGCCAGAAAGAATTGGCACGAGATTTTCAGTGTGCTAGACAGAAAAAATATGCAGCCGAGAATCCTTTATCCAGCAAGTCTGTCATTTAGAATAGAAGGAGAGATAAAGGTCTTCCCAAACAAACAAAAACTGAAGGAATTTGTCACCACTAAACCAGCCCTACAAGAGATCCTAAGGGGGACCCTGTGAGACAAAGTACCAGAGACATCACTACAAGCATAAAACATACAGACATCACAATGACTCTAAACCCATATCTTTCTATAATAACACTGAATGTAAATGGATTAAATGCGCCCACCAAAAGACATAGGGTATCAGAATGGATAAAAAAACAAGACCCATCTATTTGCTGTCTACAAGAGACTCATTTTAGACCTGAGGACACCTTTAGATTGAGAGTGAGGGGATGGAGAACTATTTATCATGCTACTGGAAGCCAAAAGAAAGCTGGAGTAGCCATACATATATCAGACAAACTAGACTTTAAATTAAAGGCTGTAACAAGAGATGAAGAAGGACATTATATAATAGTGACACGGTCTATCCATCAGGAAGAGCTAACAATTATAAATGTCTATGCGCCGAATACCGGAGCGCCCAAATATATAAAACAATTACTCATAAACATAAGCAACCTTATTGATAAGAATGTGGTAATTGCAGGGGACTTTAACACCCCACTTACAGAAATGGATAGATCATCTAGACACACGGTCAATAAAGAAACAAGGGCCCTGAATGAGACATTGGATCAGATGGACTTGACAGATATATTTAGAACTCTGCATCCCAAAGCAACAGAATATACTTTCTTCTCGAGTGCACATGGAACATTCTCCAAGATAGATCATATACTGGGTCACAAAACAGCCCTTCATAAGTTTACAAGAATTGAAATCATACCATGCATACTTTCAGACCACAATGCTATGAAGCTTGAAATCAACCACAGAAAAAAGTCTGGAAAACCTCCAAAAGCATGGAGGTTAAAGAACACCCTACTAACGAATGAGTGGGTCAACCAGGCAATTAGAGAAGAAATTTAAAAATATATGGAAACAAACGAAAATGAAAATACAACAATCCAAATGCTTTGGGACGCAGCGAAGGCAGTCCTGAGAGGAAAATACATTGCAATCCAGGCCTATCTCAAGAAACAAGAAAAATCCCAAATACAAAATCTAACAGCACACCTAAAGGAAATAAAAGCAGAACAGCAAAGGCAGCCTAAACCCAGCAGAAGAAGAGAAATAATAAAGATCAGAGCAGAAATAAACAATATAGAATCTAAAAAAACTGTAGAGCAGATAAACGAAACCAAGAGTTGGTTTTTTGAAAAAATAAACAAAATTGACAAACCTCTAGCCAGGCTTCTCAAAAAGAAAAGGGAGATGACCCAAATAGATAAAATCATGAATGAAAATGGAATTATTACAACCAATCCCTCAGAGATACAAACAATTATCAGGGAATACTATGAAAAATTATATGCCAACAAATTGGACAACCTGGAAGAAATGGACAAATTCCTGAACACCCACACTCTTCCAAAACTCAATCAGGAGGAAGTAGAAAGCTTGAACAGACCCATAACCAGTGAAGAAATTGAATCGGTTATCAAAAATCTCCCAACAAATAAGAGTCCAGGACCAGATGGCTTCCCAGGGGAGTTCTACCAGACGTTTAAAGCAGAGATAATACCTATCCTTCTCAAGCTATTCCAAGAAATAGAAAGGGAAGGAAAACTTCCAGACTCATTCTATGAAGCCAGTATTACTTTGATTCCTAAACCAGACAGAGACCCAGTAAAAAAAGAGAACTACAGGCCAATATCCCTGATGAATATGGATGCAAAAATTCTCAATAAGATACTAGCAAATCGAATTCAACGGCACATAAAAAGAATTATTCACCATGATCAAGTGGGATTCATTCCTGGGATGCAGGGCTGGTTCAACATTCACAAATCAATCAACGTGATACATCACATTAACAAAAAAAAAGAGAAAAACCATATGATCCTGTCAATCGATGCAGAAAAGGCCTTTGACAAAATCCAGCACCCTTTCTTAATAAAAACCCTTGAGAAAGTCGGGATAGAAGGAACATACTTAAAGATCATAAAAGCCATTTATGAAAAGCCCACAGCTAACATCATCCTCAACGGGGAAAAACTGAGAGCTTTTTCCCTGAGATCAGGAACACGACAGGGATGCCCACTCTCACCGCTGTTGTTTAACATAGTGCTGGAAGTTCTAGCATCAGCAATCAGACAACAAAAGGAAATCAAAGGCATCAAAATTGGCAAAGATGAAGTCAAGCTTTCGCTTTTTGCAGATGACATGATATTATACATGGAAAATCCGATAGACTCCACCAAAAGTCTGCTAGAACTGATACATGAATTCAGCAAAGTTGCAGGATACAAAATCAATGTACAGAAATCAGTTGCATTCTTATACACTAACAATGAAGCAACAGAAAGACAAATAAAGAAACTGATCCCATTCACAATTCCACCAAGAAGCATAAAATACCTAGGAATAAATCTAACCAAAGATGTAAAGGATCTGTATGCTGAAAACTATAGAAAGTTTATGAAGGTAATTGAAGAAGATTTAAAGAAATGGAAAGACATTCCCTGCTCATGGATTGGAAGAATAAATATTGTCAAAATGTCAATACTACCCAAAGCTATCTACACATTCAATGCAATCCCAATCAAAATTGCACCAGCATTCTTCTCAAAACTAGAACAAGCAATCCTAACATTCATATGGAACCACAAAAGGCCCCGAATAGCCAAAGTAATTTTGAAGAAGAAGACCAAAGCAGGAGGCATCACAATCCCAGACTTTAGCCTCTACTACAAAGCTGTCATCATCAAGACAGCATGGTATTGGCACAAAAACAGACACATAGACCAATGGAATAGAATAGAAACCCCAGAACTAGACCCACAAACGTATGGCCAGCTCATCTTTGACAAAGCAGGAAAGAACATCCAATGGAAAAAAGACAGTCTCTTTAACAAATGGTGCTGGGAGAACTGGACAGCAACATGCAGAAGGTTGAAACTAGACCACTTTCTCACACCATTCACAAAAATAAACTCAAAATGGATCAAGGACCTGAATGTGAGACAGGAAACCATCAAAACCTTAGAGGAGAAAGCAGGAAAAGACCTCTCTGACCTCAGCCATAGCAATCTCTTACTCGACACATCCCCAAAGGCAAGGGAATTAAAAGCAAAAGTGAATTACTGGGACCTTATGAAGATCAAAAGCTTCTGCACAGCAAAGGAAACAACCAACAAAACTAAAAGGCAACCAACGGAATGGGAAAAGATCTTTGCAAATGACATATCGGACAAAGGGCTAGTATCCAAAATCTATAAAGAGTTCACCAAACTCCACACCCGAAAAGCAGATAACCCAGTGAAGAAATGGGCAGAAAACATGAATAGACACTTCTCTAAAGAAGACATCCGGATGGCCAACAGGCACATGAAAAGATGTTCAGCGTCGCTCCTTATCAGGGAAATACAAATCAAAACCACACTCAGGTATCACCTCACGCCAGTCAGAGTGGCCAAAATGAACAAATCAGGAGACTCTAGATGCTGGAGAGGATGTGGAGAAACGGGAACCCTCTTGCACTGTTGGTGGGAATGCAAATTGGTGCAGCCGCTCTGGAAAGCAGTGTGGAGGTTCCTCAGAAAATTAAAAATAGACCTACCCTATGACCCAGCAATAGCACTGCTAGGAATTTATCCAAGGGATACAGGAGTACTGATGCATAGGGGCACTTGTACCCCAATGTTCATAGCAGCACTCTCCACAATAGCCAAATTATGGAAAGAGCCTAAATGTCCATCAACTGATGAATGGATAAAGAAATTGTGGTTTATATACACAATGGAATACTACGTGGCAATGAGAAAAAATGAAATATGGCCTTTTGTAGCAACGTGGATGGAACTGGAGAGTGTGATGCTAAGTGAAATAAGCCATACAGAGAAAGACAGATAACCATATGGTTTCACTCTTATGTGGATCCTGAGAAACTTAACAGGAACCCATGGGGGAGGGGAAGGGAAAAAAAAAAAAAAAGAGGTTAGAGTGGGAGAGAGCCAAAGCATA
>NW_024412446.1:7180504-7189661 GCF_014898765.1 Herpailurus yagouaroundi | reverse complement strand
AATAAAAATCCCTAGTAATCTGAATTTCTTGAGACTGTACCTTGATGAAAATCTTTCTCCTTTTTTTCCCATTTGGTAGATTCCACCTTCAGGAAACGTATGTCCTTCAATTATTAGAATTGTTCCTGTATTATTTCTTTGATCATTTTCTCACATCCGTTTCAAATGTCTCTTTGTCTGCAACTTCTATTGGTTGGATGTTGGACCTCCTGAACTGATACTCCGGTTTTCTGATAGATCTATTCTATTTTTGTCCCTTCGTGTTTTTGTTCTGACCTCTAAGAGATTTCCTTGATTTTAGCTTTTAATCCTGTATTCGTTTCCCATCGCTGTTATTGCAAATTACCACAAACACAGTGGCTTCAAAGGAGAGAACTTAGGACCTCACAGTTCTGTGTGGGGCCGTGTTCCTTCTGTAGACTCGGGGAGAATGTGTCTCTTTGCCTCTTCCAGCAATTAGAGCCTGCCTGCACTTCTTGGCTCAGGGTTCTTTCCTCTAACTTCAGAGCCAATAGCATAGGATCTTCAGATCTCTCTCTCTCCTTCTCTCTCTGTCTCTGCCTCTGATGTTCTGGCCTGCCTCTCTCACAAGGACGTTGTGACTACAGACCCAGACAATCCAGCCTGCTCTCCCCATCTCAAGTTCCTTTATCATATGTGCAAAGTCTCTTTGCCATGTAGGATCACTGGGGGCTAGAGGGGGAACATCTTTGGAGGGCTATCATTTTGTCTACCACAAACTCTTTTATCAAATCTATCATTTTCACTATCACATTTTTATTTATATATTTTTTGTTTTGTTTGAAAAAAAAATTTAATGTTTATTTATTTTTGAGAGGGAGAGAGAGACAGAGTGAGAGTGGGGTAGGGGCAGAAAGACAGAGGGAGACACAGAATCCGAAGCAGGCTCCAGGCTCCGAGCTGTCAGCACAGAGCCTGATGCGAGGCTCGAACTCACGAACTGCGAGATCATGACCTGAGCTGAAGTCTGATGCTTAACGGACTGAGCCACCCGGGCACCCCTCACTATTACATGTTTAATGTCCAGGAGCCAATTTTGTTATCTCTGATTGTTTCATTTTAAAAGCATTCCATTCTTGGGGTGGCTGGCTGCCTCGGTGGAGCGTGTGACTCTTGGTCTCGGGGTTGTGAGTTCTTGCCCCATGTTGGGTGTAGAGATTACTTAAAAATAAAGTCTTAGAGGGGCCTGGATGGCTCAGTTGGTTAAGCGTCCAACTTTGGCTCAGATCATGATCTGACAGTTTGCGAGTTTGAGCCCCACATCAGGCTCTCTGCTCTCAGCATGGAGTCTGCTTGATCCTCTGTCCCCCTCTCTCTGCCTCTCTCCTGCTCACTCTTTCTCTCTCAAAAATAAATAAACCTTAAAAAAAAATCTTAAAAAAAAAAAAAAGGCAGGCAGGAGTGCCTGGGTGGCTCAGTTGGTTAAGCATCTGACTCTTGATTTTGGCTCAGGTCATGATCTCATGGTTCATGAGTTCAAGCGCCCAGTCAGGCTCTGTGCTGACAGTGCAGAGCCTGCTTGGGATTCTCTCTCTCTCTCTCTCTCTCTCTCTCTCTCTTTTCTGCCCCTCCCCTATGTGTGCTTGCTCTCTTTCTCTCTCTCTCGCTCAAAATAAATTAAAAAAAAGTAAAATAAAAGCATTCTATTCTTGTTTCATAGATGCAATATTTTCATTTATTTCTCTGAGGACATTGTACCTTCTTTGAAGTTTTATTCTTCTCCCTACATTATCTCTGCTCCTTTTGGGTTCCTTTCCTTCTGTTTGTGTGTTTTCATTTTACTTTATGTTGGAGGTTCTTCTCAAATGTGTTATGATCTGTGGATGTCCTTTCTTATTAAAGAAAAAGCTGGCTGGGGCGCCTGGGCGGCTCAGTCGGTTGAGCGGCCAACTTCGGCTCAGGTCATGATCTCGCGGTCCGTGAGTTCCAGCCCCACGTCAGGCTCTGTGCTGACAGCTCAGAGACTGGAGCCTGTTTCGGATTCTGTGTCTTCCTCTCTCTGACCCTCTCCTGTTCATGCTCTGTCTCTCTCTGCCTCAAAAATAAACAAACATTTTAAAAAAAGTTAAAAAAAAAAAAAAGAAAAGAAAAAGCTGGCTGGAAGCAGATTGCGAAAAAACGGATTAGGAGTGCTGGATGTTTGAGTGAAGATCGTCAGCCGGTGGGTTTCATTATAGGACAAGAGGTGGCCAACTGGCTCTTTTGTTGGGATCAGTATCTACAGGTGTTTTCCTTGGGGTGCTTCAGTTTCTGCTGAGAATGATGATCTCTCTGGCTGTTCGTTTTCTAGACCCGGGTGCAAGGGGTCAGGTGTAGAATGAACTCTCACTTCCTCTTACTGATGTCAGCTCAGCGGCTCACTTCCACCCTCTGTGCCTAGTGCATTGTCTCCTGCAGTCCCTCGGATTCAAAGTCCAGACGGTCTTATCTCCTGAAGGGTTTTAACCGTGCTGTGAGTGGGAAGGTGGGGGAACTGAAACCTAGCTACTCTTTCTATAGATCATCACAAAGTCCTGCTTTGAGCCTCCTTGTAGAACCCAGCCTCCTGTGGGTATTTGGTGCCTCCAATTCCAGGCCCTTTTCAAAGCTTCTGCTCACTGCCCTCACTTAGATTTAACTGTCCTTTTTGTTGCGATATTTACCATTTTCCATTCACTTTTTTTTTTTTTAAGTAGTCTCCACACACAACATGAGGCTCAAACTCATGACCCTGAGATCAAGAGTCGTATACTTTACAGAGTGAGCCAGCCAGGTGCCCCCATTCCCTTTTTTTAAAGTAAATTTTTTAGGGGCACCTGGGTGGCTCAGTCAGTTGAGCATCTGGCTCTTGATTTCAGCTTAGCTAATGATCCCAGGGTCATGGGATTGAGCCCCTCACTGAGCGTGGAGACTGCTTAAGATTTTCTTTCTCTCTCTCACTCTGCACTTCTCCCCCATTCTCACTCACTCTCTCTTTCAAAAAAAAAAAAACAAGAAAAATTGTAGGTATACAGCAAAGAACAGAATAAAGTTCCTACTTTATTTTATTTTTTTAATTTTTTTTTCAACGTTTATTATTTATTTTTGGGACAGAGAGAGACAGAGCATGAACGGGGGAGGGGCAGAGAGAGAGGGAGACACAGGATTGGAAACAGGCTCCAGGCTCCGAGCCATCAGCCCAGAGCCTGATGCGGGGCTCGAACTCACGAACCACGAGATCGTGACCTGGCTGAAGTCGGACGCTTAACCGACTGCGCCACCCAGGCGCCCCTAAAGTTCCTACTTTAAAAAAATAGTAAAGTAGGGACACCTAGGTGGCTCAGTCAGTTAAGCTTCTGACTTCAGCTCAGGTCAGGATCTTGCAGTTCATGAGTTCAAGCCCCACGTCGGGCTTTGTGCTGTCAGCTCTGAGACTGGAGCCCACTTCAGATTCTGTGTCTCCCTCTCTCTGCCCCTCTCCTGCTCTCTCTCTCTCTCAAAAATAAATAAACGTTAAAAAAAGAAAAAAGGAGGGGCACCTGGATGGTTCAGTTGGTTCAGTGTCTGACTGACTCTTGAATTCGGCTCAGGTCATGATCTCACAGTTCGTGAGTTCGAGCCCTGAGTCAGGCTCCACGCTGACAGTGTGGAGCCTGCTTGGGATTCTCTCTCCCCCTTCTCTCCCTCTGCCCTCCCCCTGCTCACATGCGCTCTCTTTCTCTCTCTCAAAATAAATAAATAGACTTTTAAAAAAATAAAGTAAACTTCAAAAAAATATCAGAATAGTTTTAGATTTACAGAATTATTGTGAGGACAGTAGAGAGAATTCTCATATGCCCCAAACCCAGTTTCCCTATTATTAACATCTTACATCAGTATAGTCCATTTGTCACAATAATGAACAAGTATTAGCACATTATTATTAACTAAAGTCTATACTTACATAGATTTCCTCAGTTTTTCCCTAATGTCCTTTTTCTGTTCCAAGATTCCAGCATGGATACCTTATTACGTTTAGTCGTCATGTCTCCTTAGGCTCCTTTTTTTGTGTGTGTGACAGTTCCTCAGACATTCCTTACTTCTGATGACCTTGACAGTTTTGAGGAGTAAGTAGGGGTCAGGTTTTTTTTTAATTAAAAAAAAATGTGTGTTTATTTTTGAGAGAGAGAGGAGGAGAGGCAGATACAGAATCTGAAGCAGGCTCTAGGCTCTGAGATGTCAGCACAGAGCCTGACGCGAACGGAACCGTGAGATCATGACCTGAGCTGAAGTCGGATGCTCAACTGACTGAGCCACTCAGGCACCCTTCTGGTCCTGTAATTTTTAACCCTTCTCCTCCTGATTCTTTTTCCTCCACCTATAAATACGCTTAAGGCTTCATCTCAAAACAAAACCCCAAGACCATCCAAGACTCCGCTTGCCCTTCTGGACATCACCCCTTGCTCCCACCATGGCCAGAGGCCTTAAGGAAGTAGTGATTATTTCAACATCTTCACCCCTCTCACTTTCTTTTTTTTTAATTTGTTTTTTTATACATTTTTTAATTTTTTATTTTTGAGACAGAGAGAGACAGAGCATGAATGGGGGGAGGGGCAGAGAGAGAGGGAGACACAGAATCAGAAGCAGGCTCCAGGCTCTGGGCCATCAGCCCAGAGCCTGACGCGGGGCTCGAACTCACGGACCGCAAGATCGTGACCTGAGCCGAAGTCAGACGCTCAACCAACTGAGCCACCCAGGCGCCCCACCCCTCTCACTTTCAATAACAGCAATGTTTATTTCTGTCCATACCACTGTTCCAAAACTGATTTGGCCAGGGAGACCAGGGACTTCCGTATTGTCACACCCAATGGACTTGTTTTTTCTCTACACTATCCATCCCGTTAAGCATATCTTTCTTTAGGGCAAAGTAAGAACCCAAGGAACTTAATAATTTTAAGGGGGAAAGCTCTAGTTTTACATCGATACACTACTGATAGTAAAGCTCATTATAAAACCTTACAAAGAAATAAATAAAACCTTACAAATTAATCTTAAAAAAAAAAAAAAAAGCATATCCTTCTTCAGAAACTCTCTTTTCACTTCTCTTCTGAGTCCCTGCTCTCTGCAGGTGGCTCAGAGCCTGGAGCCTGCTTTGGATTCTGTGTGTCCCTCTCTCTCTGCTCCTCCCCCACTCGTGCTCTGTCTCTCTCTGTCTCTCAAAAATAAATAAAATGTTTAAAAAAAAATCAAGATGTCAATACGGTTGGTTCCTTCCAGAGTCTCTGAAATAGAAACTGTCCTATGCCTGTCTCATAGCTTCTGGTAGTTGCTAGCAATTCATAGCAGTCAGTGGCTTGGCTTGTAGGTGTATCACTTCAGGCTCTGCCTTCGTCTGTTCTCCTTTATGTGTCTCTCTGTGTCTTCAGATGGCCTTCGGATAAGGATGCTAATCATTGGGTTAAGGGTCCACTCTAATCCAATATGATCTCATCTTAATTTATGTAATTCCACCTGTAATGACCATTTCCAAATCTCACAATTCTGAGATTCCGGGTGGACATGAATTCTGGAAAGACACTATTCATTACTCAACTCCAGTATTGAGTATTTGGTGCCTCCTAGACATCTCCAGTTAGATGGCTTCCAACCAATCCCTCAAACCCAATGTAACCAAGCTGTACAGATGACCTCTACTGTCACCCCTACCCTCAACCTGATCTTCCTCTGTTCTTCGCTGTCTCACAGATGGTACCACCACCCACACTTGTCCACGTCAAAAATTTGGTAATCGATCTTGCCTTCTCTCTCGTTCTTACCCTCATATCCAGACTTTGGCTGAATCTCGCTAATTCTACCTCCCTAATAGTTCTATAAATCCCTGCTTCTCCATCCCCATTGTATCAGTTACTCTAAGTTTGTCTGCAAGTAATGGAAAACCCTAATAATGCAAACTGTCTTGCACAATAAGAAAATTATTTAGTTTACTTAGCAGACAACAATGCGGTAAGATAATCTTCAGGCTTGGTTAACCCAGTGATGTTTCAATAGCCTGGGTTTTTTCCATCTCTGTTATACTGATTTCAGTGCTGGCTTCATTCTAAGCCTGCTTGCTTTCGTGATTGTTGGATGTTTTCCAATAGCAATTGGGGCTGTGTGCTTCATTGTTCACATCCATCAGGAGAGAGAGAGAGACAGAGTGGCTTCCTGTGGCTTTCTGAAAGGCAAGGAAGAATTTTTCCAGTAGCCTCCAGTATCCAAACCTCATGACTTACGAGCCAGAATTAACAAGAATTAACAATTTGTCATATTTCCTTCAGATCTTTTTCATTTTGAAATAAACCTTACAAATAAAATGGAAGATTTCTTTGTTCCTCTCCGCAGTTTTATTCTCCCTTCCTCGCCTCAGAGGCAACTACTATCCTGAAGCCAGTCTGTATGCCTCCCATCTATGTTTGTCTATTTTTCCTACATACTTATAAAACATATGCATAGTTTTTGTGTGTGTATTTTGTAAAAAAATATATAAATAATATACAGGAAAATTGTATACATGTAAATGTGCATGACATAAATTCTGCAAAGCACCTTCGTTTTTTTTTTTTTTTTTAATTTATTTATTTATTGGGGCGCCTGGGTGGCTCAGTTGGTTGAGCGGCCGACTTCGGTTCAGGTCATGATCTCGCGGTCCATGAGTTCGAGCCCCGCATCGGGCTCTGTGCTGACAGCTCAGAGCCTGGAGCCTGTTTCAGATTCTGTGTCTCCCTCTCGCTGACCCTCCCCTGTTCATGCTCTGTCTCTCTCTGTCTCAAAAATAAATAAAACGTTAAAAAATTTTTTTTAAATTATTTATTTATTTTGAGAGAGACAGAGACAGCACAAGAAGGGGAGGAGCAGACAGAGAGGGTGAGAGAGAATCCCAAGCGGGCTCTGTACTTCCAGCAGTGCAGAGCCCGATGCAGGGCTTGAACCCACGAGTGAGATCATGACCTGAGCTGAAAACCAAGAGTCGGACGCTTAACTGACTGAGCCACCCAGGCATCCCTGCAAATCACCTTCTCCTTTCAACCTTATGTATTTTTGAAATCTGTCCATGTTGAGACATGTAAATCTTGTTCGCTCATTTTATGCACTGTATAATATTCCATAGTAAGAAAGTACAACAACTTACAATTTTACTTTGTGCTATTTATTTATTTTGACTTTGTGTCTTTGTGTTTTCTATTTATCATGATTTTTTGTGCTTCTTCCCACTACCCTCACTCCTACCTTCTGACTGACTTTTTCAAATCATCTTTTTTTCTCTCCACTGGTTTGAAAAGTATGCATTCTATTTTTAGTATTTTTATAATTACACTTAAAAATTTTTTTTTAATGTTTATTTATTTTTGACACAGAGAGAGAGCATGAGCGGGGGGAGGGGCAGAGAGAGAGGGAGACACAGAATCTGAAGCAGGCTCCAGGCTCTGAGCTGTCAGCACAGAGCTTGATGCGGGGCTCGAACTCACAGACCACGATATCACAACCTGAGCCGAAGTCAAACGCTCAGCCGAGTGAGCCACCCAGGCACCCCTATAATTACACTTTTTAAAGTTTTATTTTTATTGAAGTAATCCCTATACCCAATGCTGACCCTATGGTGGTGCCCCTATAATTATATTTTAATCTTAAAAAAATTTTTTTTAATGTGTATTTATTTTTGAGACAGAGAGAGATAGAGCATGAGTGGGGGAGGGGCAGAGAGAGAGGGAGACACAGAATCCAAAGCAGGCTCCAGGCTCTGAGCTGTCAGCACAGAGCCCGACGCGGGGCTCAAACTTGCAAACTGTGAGATCATGACCTGATTGGAAGTCAGACACTCAACTGACTGAGCCACCCAGGCACCCCTATATTTTAATCTTAAATGTATCCAGCTTCTCTATCCTTCTGAATAAGATAAAGATCTTCATTCTAAACTTTTCATTCCCAACTTCTATGTTACTGTTTGGTTCCTTATTTTACTGTTTTAGTAATAGATGCTTATTTAGATTTACCAATTTATTTACTATCACACCTTCTTGCATTTCACTCTTTCCTTCTGGATTTCTCTTCCTTGTTCCTAAAGTGATCCTTTCATTGTTCTGTCAGTAAATTGCTATAACTAATAAACTTTTAAAAATCTTTGTATGTCTAAAACAGCATATTAAAATTTTTTTTGAATGTTTATTCATTTATTTTTGAAGGAGAGACAGACAGAGTGTGAGCAGGGGGGAGCAGAGAGAAAAGGAGACACAGAATTCTAAGCAGGCTCCAGGCTCTGAGCTGTCAGCACAGAGCCCGACGCAGGGCTCAAACTCACAAACTGTGAGATCATGACCTGAGCAGAAATCAGACACTTAACCGACTGACCCACCCAGGTGCCTCCAAAACAGTTTTTTTTTTTTAACTTTTTATTTTACACTCTTAATTTTTTTTTTTTAGATTTTATTTTTAAGTAATCTCTTCATTCAATGGGGGGCTCGAATTCATGACCCTGAGATCAAGAGTTGCATGCTCCACCAACTGGAACAACAACTTACATTACTTTTGAATGTAAGGATAGCTGGGAATAAAATTCTTGATTGACAGTTGTTTCCCTCAGTATTTTGATAATTTTATGTTATTGTGTTCTGGAAACATCAGCAATGATGAGAAATCCACCATCTGATTCTTGTTCTTATGTAAGCAGTCTGTTCCCTTTTGTAGCTTTTAAGATTTTCTGTTCATCTTTGATGTTCCACAATTCCCTTTATTAGATATGGACTCAAAACATCTGTTCCGGACTTATGCTTCTTCAATTGGTGTGAACTCAGGTCTTTCTTCAGTTCATGAATCTTCTCCACTGCTACTGGTTTGTGTACTGCTTCTCTCTTCCATTATTTTCTATTTTTCCCCTCTGAACTCCTATTTGGAGTTTCTCATTCTAATACCCTATGTATTTTATTTTATTTTATTTTATTTTATTTTATTTTATTTTATTTTACATATTTTATTTTTAAGTAATCTCCACACCCAAAATGGGGTTCAAACTCATGAGAATAAGAGTTGTACGCTCCACTGACTGAGTCAGCCAGGTGCCCCTATACCCCATGCCTTTTATTCTCTTTCCTTCCTTCCTTCCTTCTTTCCTTCCTTCCTCTTTCTTTCTTTCTTTCTTTCTTTCTTTCTTTCTTTCTTTCTTTCT
>NW_024412446.1:7162451-7180494 GCF_014898765.1 Herpailurus yagouaroundi | reverse complement strand
TCTTTCTTTCTTTCTTTCTTTCTTTCTTTCTTTCTTTCTTTCTTTCTTTCATAGGCTCCACACCCAAATGTGGGGCTCAAACTCACAATCTTGAGATCCAAAGTCACATGCTCTACCAACAGAACCAGCCAAGTGCCCCATATTCTCTCTTATTTTCCATTTCCATATCTCCTTGTGCCACATCCTGAATGATTTCCCCACATTTGTCTTCCAATTCATTCATTCACTCTCTAGCAGGATCTAGTTAACTGCTTAATCTATTAAATTCTTTTTCAAAGCCTAAATGTCTACATGGTTTTCATTTCTAGAATTCTTATTTGGTTCTTTTTCTAACCTACCTTTCCTTCCATATCTCACTTACCAAATGGATTCTACTTCTTCCTTTACGTATTTGAACATTTTAAACATATTTATTTTAATTTAGCTTTCATGTTTCATGAATTGAAACAATTTT
This sequence comes from Herpailurus yagouaroundi, assembly GCF_014898765.1. NCBI lineage: Eukaryota > Metazoa > Chordata > Mammalia > Carnivora > Felidae > Herpailurus > Herpailurus yagouaroundi. Next base: position 7,180,040 of record NW_024412446.1, on the reverse strand, counting down.
TTTCAGATTGTCCTTTTACCTGTAAATCCTGGGTTACGAATTTTCTCATTCATTGCATCTGTCATCTCTCTATCATGACATTTACTTTTTTACTTATTTCTTAAGGGGGCACGGTCTTGTTCATTCTCTAGCTTTGGAGGAATTCCAGTAGGGGTTATTTTGTGTTTCTCTATGCTAGTTTCACTACTTCCAGACCAATTTTTGTTAATTTCTTGGACTGGGGTTTCCACCCAGCAAGCATGTAGCATGTCCTCAGGTGCTAGCTCTGACATTGGCAGTGTTAGAGCTCTGATTTTCCACCCACACAGTGATCTCGCTGTGTTCCATGGCCCCATGGTGCAGTGTTCTTAGAAACAGTTTTATCTGGGGGCACCTGGGTGGCTCAGTCGGTTAAGCATCTGACTTCAGCTCAGGTCATGATCTCATGGTCTGTGAGTTCGAGCCCCACGTCGGGCTCTGTGCTGACAGCTCAGAGCCTGGAGCCTGCTTTGGATTCTGTGTCTCCCTCTCTCTCTCTGCCCCTCCCCCACGCATGCTCTGTCTGTCTCTCTCTCTCTCAAAAGTAAATAAACATGTTTAAAAAAAGAAAAGAAACAGTTTATCTGTAAGACAGCTCTTTTGTTCTTGGCTGTGAATGGAAACCTGGTTCAGGCTCATGGGACTAAGGCCACATCTTACATCCCCAGAGGGACATTCTAGTCCTGATTCTGATACCCTGTAGAACACTGGGCTTCCACTTGTGATAAGCGAGGGCTGAGTGTATTCTGTGACTGGTCATGAGGGACCATCAAGAATTTTTTAGGTAAACTTTCCATCGAAATCCCACATACTTACAGAAAAGCACCCAAATCAGGAGTGAAGTGCCTGATGAGTTTTTATAGACTGTGCACACAGTCTTGTATAATTGTATAATTGCCACACAGATCAAGATATAGAACTTACTGGCAGACCCCACCAAAGCCTTGTCATAACCACTCTGGGCACAACACTACTCTCCTCTGAAAGGTAACTACGATTCCAATTTCTAACAGCATTAGGTTCATTTTGACCATTTTGTACTCTATATACACGGAATCATACGGCACGTATTCCTCAGTGTCTGGCTTTTTCTCTCATCATTATGTTTGTGAGATTCTCCTACGTCATCGCATGTATTTGTAGTTCTCATTGTATGATAGTCTATTCTATGAAAATATCACATTTTGAAAAGTCATTCTAGTATTAAAAAAATTTTTTTTAATATTTAATTATTTTTGAGAGAGAGCGAGAAAGACAGAATGCGAGCAGGGGAGGGGCAGAGAGAGAAGGAGGCAGAATCCCAAGCAGCCTCCAGGCTCTGAGCCGTCAGCACAGCGAACCACGAGATCGTGACCTGAGCCCAAGCTGACACTTAACCGGCTGAGCCACCCAGGCTCCCCAAATTCATTCTAGTATTAACAGACACTTGTGTAGTTTCCACTTGAGGGTTATTATAAATAGTGTTGTTATGACCATTCTTACATAGGTGTTTGGTTAAGGTATATACTCATTTGTTTTTTTATTGGTTTAATTTTATTTTTAATTTTGTATTTGAAGTTTATTTATTTTTGAGAAAGAGAGAGAGAGGGGCAGAGAGAGAGAGAGAGAGAGAGAGAGAGAATCCCAAGCAGGCTCCATGCTGTCAGTGCAGAGCTTGATGCAGGGCCTGATCTCACAAACCGTGAGATCATGACCTGAGCGAGATCAAGAGTCAGACGCTTAACGGACTGAGCCACCCAGGCTCCCCTCTTTTTTTTTAAAGCTCATTTATTTATTTTGAGAGAGAGAAAGCATGAGTGGGGGAGGGGCGGAGAGAGAGAGGATCCCAAGCAAGCTCCATGCTCAGCAGAGTCCAACGTGAACCGAACCATGAAATCACGACCTGAAGTGAAATCAAGAGTCAGATGCTTAACCGACTAAGCCACGCAGGCTCCCCAAGGTATAGGTGCATTTCTTTGGGGGAATTTACTCCGGGGTAGAAGTGCTGCGTCATACTATGCTCAGTGCTGTCAGTCACCTTCAAACAGTTTCCCAAAGTTGTCATCCTAATTTATGCCCCCACCAGGTCTGGAGCGGACTTCACGTCTTCACAAGTCCACACACATAGTAGAGAATTCGGAAAGAGATTTCTGTCCCTCAACTCCACGGGATTGAGAATTATCACCGTGTGCTTTCAAAGACTAAATCAAGACTGATATCAGAACTCCTGGCTCCTGATATCAGAACTCCTGAAGTATATCTTTTATACTTCATGATATATCACTGCTAAGTATATCAAAAACGCTTCAATTTTTTGAGCTTTTGCCATGTGCCAGGCACTGTTCTCAGAGGCCATTTCACCCTCATTACAAGCCTATGAGGGAGGTATTCGCATTGTTTCAGGTTTCAGGTGAGGCACCTGCTACTCAGAAAGACGAAATAACTGTCCCCGGGGCCCCAGAGCCAGAAGCTAGGGCTGCAGCAGCCTGACTACAAAGCCTGGGCTCTTCACGCTGCGCTGCAAATACGTGTCTGTGTTCTCGTTCCAGAGTGCGGGCTCAGCCTTTTTCAAAAAACTCTTCTGCAGCCTTTCTAAAGACCTAAACCGCAGAGCCGTGTATCGTCAAATAGGACTATTCGGCCCAGATGAAATTCGCCCAACTGTAGCTTGAAATGAATGCCTTTGTGTCAGTCACCTTGAGGAATTCTGCTCCCAAAAGTCTTGTTTCTTTCCAGTCTGCCCTGGGCTCCACTGGCTCAGTGCTGGCGCATAGCGGTGCCCCAGTAATACTGGCTCAACAGAATTGTAGAAAAATTCACATCTGTGGTTTTTGACCAGGGGCCTCTGGAGTGCGGCTCCGGACCTCTAATGTCTGACCACCAGGGGGCACACGCCCGTCCCTAGAGCACCCTTACTCCTACTCTCCCAAAGCCAGTTCCTGGGGGACACTTCCTAGGGTCCTAAGGAAGGGACGGGCTCTGCCAGAAAACGCTGAATTTAGAAAAAAAGAAGCAAGGGAATTGGGTTGTTGGGGATGTGGTGCGATGACCACCAAATCATAATCCCCTAGCGTGCGTGGTTAAAATATAGGCTCCGGGTTGTTCACCCTAGACCTGTAGAATCAGACTTTCTGGGGGTAGAGTCTGGGAATTGTATGGTAAACAAGGTTGCAAGGTGATTTCTTTTCTTTTTCTCTCCCCCCCTCCCCATGCACATAGCTCTCTATTCAGACTACCTGTGTTCAAATATTGACTTTGTCACATGTTATCTGGGTGACCTCGAGCAAGTCAGTTAATCTAAGCCTCAATGTTATCATAATAGGAGATCATAAAAGCACACTTAACTCTCAGAACTGCTGGAAGTAATAAATGAGACAATCCACGTAAAGAGCTCAGCATGGCGCCTGATGGTATCTTGGCACTTGTGAAGCTTAATAGACCATGATTATTGAATCACCCGGGGGGAGTATGGTGAGGTGGCAAGAACATGATGGATGCGAACTGGAGGAAGTTTGGGATACGATCTCAGGCTAGGCTTTGCTATGTGTCGTTGGGCAAGTGACTTCACTTCCCTGGGCCTGTCTACACATACATAACGAGGGAGTGGAGCTAACTGGTCTGTCAGATCCCTTCATGAAAACTTCACAGCGTCTGAAGATCCTCTTGAACACGCAGACACACACACACTCCGCCTCCACAGCGCCAGTGGGTCTCACGGATTGCATTGCAAATTCTCTTCCCTGCTTTCTGTGAGGAGGGCAGGGCCATGCCTTCTTCACCCCAGGGCTTCAGAGCCTGGCCCACTGCCTACCACGTGGTGCCTGTGCACTACATGTCATTTCTACTGGAGGAAGTAGAAATGCAAAGTGTGGGGCGCCTGGGTGGCGCAGTCGGTTAAGCGTCCGACTTTAGCCAGGTCACGATCTCGCGGTCCGTGAGTTCGAGCCCCGCGTCAGGCTCTGGCCTGATGGCTCAGAGCCTGGAGCCTGTTTCCGATTCTGTGTCTCCCTCTCTCTCTGCCCCTCCCCCGTTCATGCTCTGTCTCTCTCTGTCCCAAAAATAAATAAATGTTGAAAAAAAAAGAAATGCAAAGTGTGACGCAGGTGTAAGCGATGAAGATCATTTCTATTCCTGGTGGGTCTTTAAGAAAATGGCTGCTGGGGGTAGAGCCGAATGGGGTCGGTGTCTAGCATAGTGATGTGCCGTCCAGGGTGGAACTTCAAATATTTCAAGTATTTAATGAAGTATCATGACACGTGAGAGCTGGAAGGAAACAGGTCCGAGGCATTCCTTTCATCTTTACAACAAAAGCAGAAAATTACGAGCCAGAAAGGCAGAGTCTCTTGCTCAAGACAACAATCAGGTGGTGGTGGAGATGGGAATATGGTCTGCCAGCTTCCACCCCAGTGCCCCACGTTGGCCCCGCTTCTTCCAACACTTGTTTTGTTTGTTTCTTTGTTTTGGAGGTGGGAGCATTTATTTATTTATTTTTAAAATTTTTATTTAATGTATTTTTTAAATTTACATCCAAGTTAGTTAGCATCCAACATGTTTTTTAAGTTTATTTATTTTTGAGAGAGAGAGACAGACAGACAGAGCATGAGTGGGGGAGGGGCAGAGAGAGGTGGACACAGAATCCGAAGCAGGCTCCAGGCTCTGAGCTGTCAGCACAGAGCCCGACGAGGGGCTCGAACTCACAGACTATGAGCTCACAGCTACCTCCAGCTACTCCACCTGGATGTCCCCCAGGCATCTGGAATGCAGACAGCCAAAACTGAGCTCATTACCCTCGTCCGGGTTGTCGGCTTTCTTTTTCTGTTTTCTCTTGCAGCAAATGATGCCACTATTTGCTGATTCAATCAATCAATCAATCAATCAATTAATATTTTTGGCGCCGCTATTTGTTATTCCGTTACTCAGATTGGAAATCTGGGTGCCATTCTTGACTCCGGCCTCTCTCTCACCCATCATCACCAAAGCCTGCCAATTCCATCTCCTGCTCTCTCCATTCCATCCCTGTTCCCATTACTGGCACTTCAGTCCAGGGACTCATCCTGTTCAGGTGCCTTACAGACTCCAGTCTCACTGCTCTCTGCTCAATCTCGTCCCCAGCAGTCCTAAGCGTCACCTGCAGGCTGCAAAGTGCAAACTGGTCAAATATTCATTGAGGTCCTCTGCTCAATTGTAAGTGAATGACGATGAATGAGACAGACATGGCCAAGAGATGAGCAGAGCCAGGGTGATATGGACAGGTAAACGGGTAATTACAATAGATCATGGTAAATGTTATGACAGGGAAGAACAGAGTGAGGTAAGAACTTCAGAGAAAAACAGCCATGAACTTGGTGCGTTAAATGAGTGCCTCTGAGTGAGTACCCCAATCCTGTGTGATTTCAATATCCACCTACCCCTGTGTCTTGTGGGCTGTACGTGAACCGCATATTGTGAGTGTGTCTGTGTACATGTGTGTGTCTGTTAAGATTGGATTCAGCTGTGAGTGGCAGGTAACCAAAATAGTAGTGGCTTAAATAAGACAGAAGTGTCTTTTTTTCTCGGACTTCAAGTCCAGACCTAAGTGGCCTCCAGGCTGGCGCTGTGTTTTTAAAACAAGGCTGCAGTGGGGCGCCTGGGTGGCGCAGTCGGTTGAGCGTCCGACTTCAGCCAGGTCACGATCTCGCGGTCCGTGAGTTCGAGCCCCGCGTCGGGCTCTGGGCTGATGGCTCAGAGCCTGGAGCCTGCTTCCGATTCTGTGTCTCCCTCTCTCTCTGCCCCTCCCCCGTTCATGCTCTGTCTCTCTCTGTCCCAAAAATAAATAAACGTTGAAAAAAAAAATTAAAATAAATAAATAAATAAATAAATAAATAAATAAAACAAGGCTGCAGATTCCTCGACACTCCTTCCATCGAAAAGTTCTCCTTCAATCTGGGTAGGCTTGTGACGGCTTTGACCAATGGAGTAGGCAGAAGTGATGTCGAGTGACTTCTGAGGCTCAGTTACAAAAGGCTGTGGAGTGTCTGTCTTGATCCCTGGATCATTTGCTCTTGGAGCCCTGAGCTGTCATATAAGAAATCCAACTCTCCTGAGGCCATCATGCTGGAGAGGCCACAAGCTTGGCATCTGGTGGGTGCTCCAGCTGACAGTCCCAGCTGAGCCTTTCAGCTGTTCCTACCAAAATGCCAGACATGTGAACGGAGCCGTGTTGGACCCTCCAAGTCAACCCGTGCACCGACTGAAAACCGCCGGGCGACCTCGGTCAATGGCACAAGGGGAAAAAAATTGCCCACCTGAGCCCGGCTTCGAAGTTGCTTCATATACATTAACCAGAACATAGTCACCCCTCCTGAAAAGAAGGCTGGGAAAGAGGTCTTTATTCTGGGTGGAAGTTGCCCAACTATAAATAAAAACTTCTATCACTATAGGAAAGATGCAATCTCATAGTAGGAGAAGGTTAGCAGTCTCTGTCACTGAGTGTGTGTGTGTGTGTGTGTGTGTGTGTGTGTGCACCCATATCCAGGAAGCAGCTGGGCTTGGAATGTTCAGCTTTGGTCCCACCTGACCTGTTGCCTTCCAGGGCCAGGCTGCTGGCACCTGTTTCCCCTAATACCTATTTCCTGGTACCTACCTTCAATCCTGGGTGGATGAGGGGACCTGGATAGGGCAGTGATTTCCCAGCATCCTCCAGACAAGAGGGAAGACGGGCAGGAGGTGGCTCCAGCCTGGAACACAGGGCAATGCTTCCGAGCCTGGCCTGGGGAGCCCGTGCCAGGGGGGCCAAGACCTACAGTCTGGTCTTTTGGTACTTGGGAGTAACCTCCTTCCAAGCCAACTTCCTCCTTCTGCATAATGAAACCAGTTCACACCAACGTTCCATCACATCCTCATGCAGGAGGTGCCTGTCGCACTTGTTCATGTACAACATTTCTCAGTACTGGTGAAGGGGCAGCCTGAGTGACACTGGTCCTCCTCCTAGCGAGTCTTTAGGGTGCATCTGGACAATGTGTCTCAGTGGTTGCTGCACAAGCTTTGGAGTCAGAAAACTGGGTGAGAATCAGGCTCTCTACCTGTAAGTTGTGTGATCCTGCTCTCTGAGGGTCAGTTTCCTTGTGTGTAAAATGGGGATAAGAATGGCACAAAAACAGACACATAGACCAATGGAATAGAATAGAAACCCCAGAACTAGACCCACAAACGTATGGCCAGCTCATCTTTGACAAAGCAGGAAAGAACATCCAATGGAAAAAAGACAGTCTCTTTAACAAATGGTGCTGGGAGAACTGGACAGCAACATGCAGAAGGTTGAAACTAGACCACTTTCTCACACCATTCACAAAAATAAACTCAAAATGGATAAAGGACCTGAATGTGAGACAGGAAACCATCAAAACCTTAGAGGAGAAAGCAGGAAAAGACCTCTCTGACCTCAGCCATAGCAATCTCTTACTCGACACATCCCCAAAGGCAAGGGAATTAAAAGCAAAAGTGAATTACTGGGACCTTATGAAGATAAAAAGCTTCTGCACAGCAAAGGAAACAACCAACAAAACGAAAAGGCAACCAACGGAATGGGAAAAGATATTTGCAAATGACATATCGGACAAAGGGCTAGTATCCAAAATCTATAAAGAGTTCACCAAACTCCACACCCGAAAAGCAGATAACCCAGTGAAGAAATGGGCAGAAAACATGAATAGACACTTCTCTAAAGAAGACATCCGGATGGCCAACAGGCACATGAAAAGATGTTCAGCGTCGCTCCTTATCAGGGAAATACAAATCAAAACCACACTCAGATATCACCTCACGCCAGTCAGAGTGGCCAAAATGAACAAATCAGGAGACTCTAGATGCTGGAGAGGATGTGGAGAAACGGGAACCCTCTTGCACTGTTGGTGGGAATGCAAATTGGTGCAGCCGCTCTGGAAAGCAGTGTGGAGGTTCCTCAGAAAATTAAAAATAGACCTACCCTATGACCCAGCAATAGCACTGCTAGGAATTTATCCAAGGGATACAGGAGTACTGATGCGTGGGGGCACTTGTACCCCAATGTTCATAGCAGCACTCTCCACAATAGCCAAATTATGGAAAGAGCCTAAATGTCCATCAACTGATGAATGAATAAAGAAATTGTGGTTTATATACACAATGGAATATGACGTGGCAATGAGAAAAAATGAAATATGGCCTTTTGTAGCAACGTGGATGGAACTGGACAGTGTGATGTTAAGTGAAATAAGCCATACAGAGAAAGACAGATACCATATGGTTTCACTCTTATGTGGATCCTGAGAAACTTAACAGGAACCCATGGGGGAGGGGAAGGAAAAAAAAAAAAAAGAGGTTAGAGTGGGAGAGAGCCAAAGCATAAGAGACTGTTAAAAACTGAGAACAAACTGAGGGTTGATGGGGGGTGGGAGGGAGGAGAGGGTGGGTGATGGGTATTGAGGAAGGCACCTTTTGGGATGAGCACTGGGTGTTGTATGGAAACCAATTTGACAATAAATTTCATATATTAAAAAAAAATGGGGATAAGAAGAACTGCCTCGTAGGATTTTTATGATAATTAAGTGAAATAAGGATAGCACTTATCACAGTGCTTGACCCATAATAACTACTCTACATATAGTAGCTATTATTATTGTTGTTGTTTGTTTGTTTGTTTGTTTTTGCTATTACTACAACCAAGCCTTGCAAGACTAAAACATCTCTGCCCCCAGGGAAAGAAGAATTGGGAAAAAGAATAGTAATAAGTTTGTACATGATTATTGACATAAAAGTTTTAAGTTTGTATTTATTGATTTGAGAGAGAGAGAGAACCTGGGGGGGGGCAGGGAGACTGGGACAGAGGATTCAAAGCAGGCTCTGTGTTGACAGCAGAGAGCCCGACATGGGGCTTGAACTCAAGAACCTCGAGATCATGACCTGAGTCAAAGTTGGATGGTGCCCCTTGATGTAAATTTTTAAGCCCTTACCCATTTTTTTTTCTACTGGCAGTTTAACACCTCATCCCCACCACTACCTTCTTTTCAAGGAGCTGGGTGTCCTGTGCTCATTGCCTCCGGGGATGATCCCTCCGAAATAAAGTTGCTTTCTGGCCTAACTCTCCAGAAACCTTGGCTTCACGGGGAATAGAAAGTCTTCTGAGCAGAGACTGGCAATTCGAGGAAAATATCCTAAGTGATAGCTGGGCGGGGTAAGTTTGTTTATTTTTAAAATTTGTTTATTTATTTTGAGAGTGAGAGATAGAGCAAGCAAGTGGGGGAGGGGCGGAGAGAAGGGGGCAGAGAGAGAACCCCAGGCAGGTTCTGCACTATCAACTCAGAGCCTGACGCCGGGCTCGAACTCACGAACCATGAGATCATGATGTGAGCCAAAGTCAGACTCTTAACCAACTGAGTGGGTGGGGTAAGTTTAGGAGGGTGGGGCTCCCCCCAGAAACTAGAGAAGCTTCCTCCAGGCTGAGGGGAAGGGATGACTCTCTAGGTGGCCCAGTCCCGGCAAAAGGGACACTGTGGTGCAGTGGGGCTAGAGCCTGGGGAAGCAGAGAGGGAATAGCAGGATGGGGAGGTGGGGCAGATGGGAATTTGGCCCCCAGGGACCCTGGGCCCACAAGCCTGGCATGGATGTAGCAAAGAAAACCACCGACAAGAAATAAAGGACATCCCAGCAGTTACCCATATGTAATCAGCCATACCAGTCAGGGGCAGATGACATAGAGGGCTGAGTGCACCCTTCCTTGCCCTGAGGCACCTTGACAAAATTCTGGTGCAGAGGAAGGGGGAACCGGAAACGGATTGGAATTGAACTGAGTTATGTAGTTTAATGCTGCTATAAAATCCACATCTATTGCCCTTACCCCACAGAGCCGTTCCTGCTGTCCTGTGTCAAGTACTTTACAGTTTATGACGGGAAGCTGTGCAGTTGGAGTCACCAAGGCCTGGGTTTGAATTCCAGCTGACTAACCCCTGCTAAATTACCTCACCTCCCTGCTCCTCAATACAATGTAGGGATCCTTTATATCAGCCTTGCAACGTTAGAGAGAAGTTACCATTGAGATAACGAATGGAAAATTCTTAGGTGTCACAGGGTGGAAACTGTCCAACATTTGTTGGTTCTGTTGCACAAATGAGGACCAGAGAGGTAGAGTGAGTTGCCCAAAGTCACATAAGAAGTGAGAGCCTGGGGAGCACCAGACTGGAATGGCTTTCTGGAGAAGGGGGCTTTATCCTGGCAAAGCACTCCTTAAACTTCATCCCCACGCTTCCCCAGCATCCCCCCCCCCCCCCAAGCTGGGGGAAAGGGGTTTCACTGGTAGGAATTTCTGCTTTGGAGATGGAATAGCCCCAGCTCCTGATTCATTCCTGCCAATGTCAGCCAAGCTGTCGGGGGGGGGGGGGGGGGGAGGGGGGGGGACGTGGTTTCCAGGCCAGGTCTCACCTCACCCCACCCCTCCGTATGAATGAGGAGGTAGGACCCTCAGGGCATCCACACCTGGGGAGGGAATTTCTCCCCAATCTAGAAGGCCAGGCCCACCGCTAGCTCCTGAATGTTGGAGGGTGAGGGGATTCTTGCTGCTTCTATTATGCTAAGCTCTGAATGAGGGATGCCCATTGTGTCCCCCAGATTATTCTGACTTCCTCCTGCAAGGCCCCAAGGCTGGGGATGAACAGCACTGTTCTGTGTGTTTCTTGGGTGTGCATCCCTGAGCAGGAGGCAGATTTCTTTTTGCTTCCATATCCTGGTGACAATTATTCCTTTCCAGATTAAAGGGTGGTGGTCCTGGCTCTGGGGGGTCTCCAGAATCCAGAGCCATGATAGGAGCGATTTCAAATAGACTGAAGGAATCCCTTGTTGACGGGGAGACGGGTAAGGCTCCAAAGAAGGCCTTTTCTTTCTTTTTTTTTTAATGTATTTTTTTAAATTCAAGTTAGTTAACATACAGTGTAGTATTGGTTTCAGGAGTGGAACACTGTGATTCATCACTTACATATAACACCCAGTGCTCCTTTCGGCCGGAACCGCCATCTTCCAGTAATTCGCCAAAATGACCAACACAAAGGGAAAGAGGAGAGGTACTCGCTATATGTTCTCTAGGCCTTTTAGAAAACATGGAGTTGTTCCTTTGGCAACATACATGCGAATCTACAAGAAAGGTGATATTGTGGACATCAAGGGAATGGGCACTGTTCAAAAAGGAATGCCCCACAAATGTTACCACGGCAAAACTGGAAGAGTCTACAATGTTACCCAGCATGCTGTTGGCATTGTCGTAAACAAACAAGTTAAGGGCAAGATTCTTGCTAAGAGAATTAATGTGCGTATCGAGCACATTAAGCACTCAAAGAGCCGAGACAGCTTCCTGAAGCGTGTGAAGGAAAATGATCAGAAAAAGAAGGAAGCCAAGGAGAAAGGTACTTGGGTTCAACTGAAGCGCCAGCCTGCCCCACCCAGAGAAGCACACTTTGTGAGAACCAATGGAAAGGAACCTGAGCTGTTGGAACCCATTCCCTATGAATTCATGGCGTGATAAATGTAAAAAAAATAAAAGACATCAAGACCGTAAAAATATTTCTTTTAATTGAGTAGCAGCGTGGTATTGTCTTCCCCAAAGAAGTATTTAAAGCAAACTTTACATCCAAATTCAGTGGGGGATGGCTTTATTCAAATTTTGTGGGTTTTGAGGCACCTGGATGACTCAGTTAAGCATCCGACTTTGGGTCAGGTCATGATCTTGCAGTCCATGAGTTTGAGCCCCGCGTCAGGCTCTGGGCTGACAGCTCAGAGCCTGGATCCTGCTTTGGATTCTGTCTCTCCCTCTCTCTCTGCCCTCCCCTGCTTGTGTTCTCTCTGGAGTCTCAAAAATAAACGTTAAAATATGAAAAAAAAAAAAATAACACCCAGTGCTCATCCCAACAAGTGCCCTCCTCAAGACCCATCACCCATTTAGTCCATCCCCCACCAACCTCCCTCCATCAACCCTTAGTTTGTTCTCTGTATTTAAGAGTCTCTTACGGTTTGCCTCCCTCTCTGTTTTTATCTTATTTTTCCTTCCCTTCCCCTATGTTCATCTGTTGTGTTTCTTAAATTCCAAGTATGAGTGAAATCATACGACATTTGTCTTTCTTTGACTGACTTATTTTCCTTAGCACAATACACTCTAGTTCCATCCACTTTGTTGAAAATGGCAAGATTTCGTTCTTTTTGATCCCCAAGTAACATTGCATTGTATATATATACCACTTCTTCTCTATCTATTCATCCGTCGATGGACATTTGGGCTCTTTCGATAATTTGGCTGTTGTGGATAGCGCTGCTATAAACACTGGGGTGCATGTGCCCCTTTGAATCAGCATTTTTGTACCCTTTAGATAAATACCTAGGAGTGCAATTGCTGGGTTGTAGGGTAGTTCTATTTTCCAACTTAAAAAAAAATTTTTTTTAATGTTTATTCATTTTTGAGAGACAGAGAGAGACAGAGCATGAGTGGGGAGACACAGAATCTGAAGCAGGCTCCAGGCTCTGAGGTGTCATCACAGAGCCTGACGCGGGGCTCTAACTCATGAACTGCGAGATCATGACCTGAGCCGAAGTCGGATGCTCAACCTACTGAGCCTCCCCGGCGCCCCTATTTTCCAACTTTTTGAGGAAACTCCATACTGTTTTCCAGAGTGGCTGCACCAGTATGCATTCCCACCAACAGTGTAAAAGTATTCCCCTTTCTCCACATCTTTGCCAACATATATTGTTTCTGGAATTGTTAATTTTTGCTTTTTTTTTTTAATTTATTTTTGAGAGAGAGAGAGAGAGAGAGAGAGAGAAAGCACAAGTGGAAAAGGGACACAGCGCGGGGTGGGGGGGGGGGAGACAGAGGATCCAAAGCAGGCTCCGCACTGATAGCAGAGAACCTGACATGGGGCTTGAACTCTTGAACCTGGAGATGATGACCTGAGCTGAAGTTGGGTGCTCAGTCAAGAGCCACCCAATTGCTTCTTAGCCTTTTGGCTAAGATCAAGTGTAGTAAGAGCTGCCCAGGCACCCCTCCTGAGTTGTTAATTTTAGCCATTCTGACAGGTGTGAGGTGGTATCTCATGGTTTTGATTTATATTTCTCTGGTGAGGAGTGATACTGAGCATCTTTTCATGTGTCCGTTAGCCGTTTGGATGTCTTCTTTGGAAAAGTGTCTCTTTATGTCTTCTGCCCACTTCACTGGATGATTTGTTTTTTGGGTGTTGAGTCTGGTAAGATTTTTATAGATTTTGGATACTAACCCTTTATCTGATATGTCATTTGCAAATATCTTCTCCCAGTTTTGTTCATTGTTTCCTTCACTCTGCAGAAGCTTTTTATCTTGATGAAGTCCCAATAGTTCATTTTTGCTTTTATTTCTCTTGCCTCCGAAGACATGTCTAGGAAGAAGTTGCTGTGGCCAAGGTCAAAGAGGTTGCTGCCTGTTTTCTCTTATAGGATTTTGATGGTTTCCTGTCTCACATTTAGGTCTTTCATCCATTTTGAACTTATTTTTGTGTATGGTGTAAGTGGTCCAGGTTCATTCTTCTGCATGTCGCTGTCCAGTTTTCCCAGCACCACTTGGCTGAAGAGACTGTCTTTATTCCATTGGATATTCTTTCCTGCTTTGTCAAAGATTAGTTGGGCATACATTTGTGGATCCATTTGTGGGTTCTCTATTCTGTTCCACTGATCTATGTCTGGTGTGTGTGTGTGTGTGTGTGTGTGTGTGTGTGTGCTGGTACCATACTGTCTTGATAACTACAGCTTTGTAATACAGCTTAAAGTCCAGAATTGTGATGCCTCCAGCTTTGTTTGGTTTTCCTTTTCAATATTACTTTGGCTATTTGGGGTCTTTTCTGGTTCCATACAAATTTTAGAATGGTTTGTTCTCTTCTGTGAAGAATGCTGGTGTTATTTTGACAGGGATTGCATTGAATGTGTAGATTGCTTTGGGTAATATAGACATTTTAACAATATTTTTTCTTCCAATCCATGAGCATGGAATGTTTTTCCATTTCTTTGTGTCTTCTTCAATTTCTTTCATAAGCTCTCTATAGTTTTCAGTATACAGATCTTTTACCTCGTTGGTTAGGTTTATTCCTAGGTATCTTATGGTTTTTTGCAATTGTAAATGAGATCAATTCCTTGATTTCTCTTTTTGCTGCCTTATTATTGGTGTATAGATATGCAACTGATTTCTGTACATTGATTTTATATCCTGTGACTTTGCTGAATTCATGGATCAGTTCTAGCAGTTTTTTGGTGGAGTGTTTTGGGTTTTCCATGTAAAGTATCATGTCATCTGCAAAGAGTGAAAGTTTGACTTTCTCCTTGCTGATTTGTATGCCTTTTATTTCTTTTTGTTATCTGATTGCTGAGGCTAGAACTTCCAGTACTATGTTGAACATCAGTGGTGAGAGTGGACATCCCTGTTATCTTCCTGACCTTAGGGGGAAAGCTCTCAGTTTCTCCCCATTGATCTTTCATATATGGCCTCTATGATGTTGAAGTAAGTTCCTTCTGTCCCTACTTTTTTAAGGGTTTTTATCAAGAAAGGATGCTGTGTTTCGTCAAATGCTTTTTCTGCATCTATTGAGAGGATCATATGATTGTTATCCTTTCTTTTACTAATGTGGTGAATCACACTGATTGATTTATGAATATTGAACCAGCCCTGCAGCCCAGGGATGAATCCCACTTGATTATGGTGAATAATTCTTTTAATGTACCATTGAATTTGATTTGCTAGTATCTTGTTGAAAATTTTTGCATCCAGTTTCATCAGGGATATTGGCCTGTAATTCTCCTTTTTACTTGGGTCTTTAGTTTTGGAATCAAGGTAATGCTGGCTTCATAGAATGAGTATGGCAGCTTTCCTTCCATATCTATTTTTTTAATATTAAATTTTTTTAATGTTTATTTAATTTGAGAGAGTATGAGTGGGGGAGGAGCAGAGAGAGAAGAGGACAGAGGATCCCAAGCAGGCTCTGCACTGACAGCAGTGAGCCCGATATGGGGCTTGAACTCATGAGCCATGAGATCATGATCTAAGCTGAAATTGAACGCTCAACTGACTGAGTCACCCAGGTGCCCCTCCAATTTTATTTTTTGGAACAGTTTGAGAAGAATAGGTATTAACTCTGCTTTAAATGTCTGGTAGAATTCCCCTGGGAAGCCATCTGGCCAGGACTCTTGTTTGTTGGGAGATTTTTGATAACTGATTCAATTTCTTTGCTGGTTATGGGACTGTTCAAATTTTCTATTTCTTCCTATTTCAATGTTGGTAGTACATGAGTTTCTAGGAATTTGTCCATTTCTTCCAGATTGCCCAGTGTGTTGGCATATAATTTTTCATAGTATTCTTTTATAATTGTTTGTATTTCTGTAATGTTGATTGTGATCTCTCCTCTTTCATTTGTGATTTTATCTATTTGGGTCTTCTCTATTTTCTTTTTGATAAGTCTGGCTAGAGGTTTATCAATTTTGTTTATTCTTTCAAAGAACCAGAATTTAATTTCATTGATCTGTTCTACTGTTTTTGTTTGTTTGTTTCTATATCATTGATTTCTGCTCTAATCTTTATTATTTCACTTCTTCTGCTGGCTTGAGGCTTTTTTTGCTGCTCCTTTTCTAGCTCCTTTAGGTATAAAGTTAGGCTATGTATTTGGGACCTTTCTTTCTTCTTGAGATAGGTCTGAATTGCAATGTACTTTCCTCTCAGGGCTGCCTTTGCTGCATCCCAAAGGGCTTGGACTGTCATGTTTTCATTTTTACTTGCTTCCATGTATTGTTTTATTTCTTCTTTAATTTCCTGGTTAATCCATTCATTCTTTAGTAGGATCTTTTAAATGTTTTTATTTTGAGAGAGAGAGAGAGAGAGAGAGAGAGAGTAAGCAAGGGAGGGGCAGAGAGAGAGGGAGACATAGAATCTAAAGCAGGCTCCAGGCTCTGAGCAGTCAGCACAGAGCCCGACACAGGGCTCGAACTCATGAACTGTGAGATTATGACCTGAGCCAAAGCCGAAGCTTAACCGATTGAACCATCCAGGTGCCCCATAGTAGGATGTTTTTTAACCTCTATGTACTTGAGGGCTTTCCAAATTTTTTCTTGTGGTTGATTTCAAGTTTCATAGTGTTGTGATTTGAAAATATGCGGGATATGTTCTTGATATTTTTGTACCTGTTGAGGGCTGATTTGTGACCCAGTATGTGATCTATTCTAGAGAATGTTCCATGTGTCCTCAGGAAGAATGTGTATTCTCCTGCTTTAGGATGAAATGTTCTGAATGTATCTGTTAAGTCCACCTGGTCCAATGTGTCATTCAAGACCGTTGTTTCCATGTTGATTTTCAGCTTAGGTGATCTGTCCATTGTTATAAGTGGGGTATTAAAGTCTCCTACTATTATGGTATTATTATCAATGAGTTTCTTTGTGTTTGTGATTAATTGATTTATATATTTGAGTGCTCTCAAGTTGAGGGCATAAATATTTACAGTTGTTAGATCTTCTTGATGGATAGACCCCTTAATTATGATATAATGTCTTTCTTCATCTCTTATTTTGGTTTTTGTTTTAAAATTGAGTTTGTCTCAGGGCGCCTGGGTGGCTCAGTTGGTTGAGCATCCAACTTCAGCTCGGGTCATGATCTCATGGTTCATGGGTTCGAGCCCTGTGCCAGGCTTTGCACAGACAGTGCAGAGCCTGCTTCAGATTCTCTGTTTCCCTCTCTGCTTCTCCCCGGCTCGTGCTCTCTCAAAAATGAATAAATGTTTTTTAAAAAATTTAATTCAGTTTGTCTGATATAAGTATGTCTACCCTGACTTTCTTTTGACATCCATTAACATGATAGAGCATTCTCCATCCCCTCACTTTCAATCTGCAGGTGTGTTTAAGTCTAAAACAAGTCTCTTATAGACAGCATATAGACGGATCTTGTTTTTTGAATCCATTTAGATACCCTATATCTTTTGATTGGACCATTTAGTCCATTTACATCCTGAGTGATTATCGAAAGATATGAATTTAATGCTATTCTGTTATCTGTAGAGTTGGTGTTTCTGGTGATATTCTCTGGTCTTTGTAGTCTTTGTTGCTTTGTTGTTGTTTTTTTTTTCTTTCCTCCACTCAGACATTTCCCCTTAAAATTTCTTGCAGGCTGGTTTTGTCACAAACTCCTTTAGTTTTTGTTTGTATGGGAAACTCTTTATCTCTCTTTCTATTCTGAATGACAGCCTTGCTGGTAAAGAATTCTTGGCAGTATATTTTTCCCATTCAGCACATTGGATATCTCCTGCTACTCCCTTCTGACCTGCCAAGTTTCAGTGGACAGGTCTCTGCTGCTAACCTTATGTGTCTACCCTTGTAGGTTAACCTTTTGTCCCTAGCTGCTTTCAGAATTCCCTCTTTGTATTTTGCAAGTTTCACTATGCTATGTCATGTATGTTTTTGTCGATTTTGAGGGGAGTTCTCTGTGCTTCTTGGACTTGAATGTGTTTCCTCCCCTAGGGAAGTTCTCAGCTATAATTTGTTCAAATAGACATTCTGCCCCCTTTTCCCGCAGAGCAGACCTTTTCTTTTTTTTTTTTT
>NW_024412446.1:7141447-7162351 GCF_014898765.1 Herpailurus yagouaroundi | reverse complement strand
TTTTTTTTTCAACGTTTATTTATTTTTGGGACAGGGAGAGACAGAGCATGAACGGGGGAGGGGCAGAGAGAGAGGGAGACACAGAATCGGAACAGGCTCCAGGCTCCAAGCCATCAGCCCAGAGCCTGACGCGGGGCTCGAACTCACAGACCGCGAGATCGTGACCTGGCTGAAGTCGGACGCTTAACCGACTGCGCCACCCAGGCGCCCCGGAGCAGACCTTTTCTATAAGGACGGATTCAAGGGTATTTTCCCCCTGGAATCAGAGAGATGTACAGGCTTTTCTCCTGTGTTTTTCCACCCCTGAACCATGCTCGTGTCTCCTTTAGGGGCAGCACAGCAAAAAGGGCACAAGCTTTGGGAGCAACAGACCTAGACTGACATCCTGGCTCTGTGGTTCAGTTTTCTCATTTGCAGAAAGGGGATAATCACATCTCCCTTAATGAGCTGTTGGGAAGAAGGACTTAAGTATGAATGTGTGTGAATGGCCTGGCATGAGACAGGTGGTTGCTGCCCCTCCTTTCCTGGAAGGAGGGTAGATTCTGAGAGATTTTCTGTTGGTTGAGGGACTCCTGGGGGCCCATCCTGGGACTATGTGGCACAGGAATTTGGGGAGAAACAGAAGAGAAACGTACTACCTATTTATTTATTTATCTTAATATTTATTTTTGAGAGAGAGAGAGAGAGACAAAGTGCAAGGGGCAGAGAGAGAGAGGGAGACACGGATTTTGAAGAAGGCTCCAGGCTCCGAGCTGTCAGCACAGAGCCCGACGTGGGGATTGAACTCAGGAACTGAGAGATCATGACCTGAGCCAAGGTCGGACACTTAACCGACTGAACCACCCAGGCACCCCCGTTACTGTCTTTTTAGTCCAGAAACTTTAGAGTAGGAGTGTCAACATGGATGCAAACAGGCAGCAGCATGCTGGCAAATGTTCAAAAACTGGCTCTCTGGAAAGATGTATACATGCATAGTTTATTACACTTTTTTTATTTGAATAAAGAATGTGTAGCACATAACTTACAGCTAATAATAAAAATATAATAACCTTTAATGTAAGTTCCATAGAGCCAATTAATATCTACAAAATACTTTCATTGGTTTTTGAGGATCCCTGCATCAGAAACCAACCTTAGGGGAGCCTGGGTGGCTCAGTCGGTTAAGCATCAGACTTCAGCTCAGGTCATGATTTCGCAGTTTGTGGGTTGAAACTCCTCATCAGGCTCTCTGTTGATAGATCAGAGCCTGCTTTGGATTCTGTGTCTCCCTTTCTCTCTTCTCCTCGCCTGCTCATGCTCTCTCTCTCAAAGATAAATAAACATTAAAAAATAAAAAAAATTTTAAAAAAAGGAGAGAAAGAAAGAAACCAACCTTAGGCCACAGATGATAAGTATAGTTTTGACATTAAAGTTGGTTAATTTTTTTTTCAAGATTTTATTTTTAAGTAATCTCTACACCCAGTGTGGGGCTCAAACTCATGACCCCATGATCAAGAGTTGCAGGCTCCACTGACTGAGCCAGCCAGGTGCCCCTGGTTGACGTTTTTAAGTTAAGGCATAAGATGAAAGCGGAATAATGAAGATTCTTGTCTGAACTTCAGGCATTAGTCAGTGATTTCGTCAGTTAGTCAATTTCTTTGCTGAATTGCGTTGTAGTTGTCAAATACTGGAAGGCTATTTCTCCAGATTGTCGTGCTTTTCACAATGTAACTGCTGTAGACATGACGCACTATCGAGTTTAATCTGCATTATTAACATTTTCTCCTTCAATACCTCAGGTCTAGACCATCAACCAAACAACAGAGCAAGCCCTGTTTTGCAGCATTTGCTGACTTCTGCGGTGGGACCAGTGTGACATAACTGAACACAGAGTTCAGACGGGACATGACGCAGCACACCAATCCGTATGCACGTTTCTACCCTACGGTACAACGGCTGTGTATAACCTCAAGAGCACAGATGATAGTAACACGGGGTAAAATAATTAGGAAATTGGGGGGTGCAGCTGGGTGGCTCGGTTGAGCATCCAATTCCGGCTCAGGCCATGATCTCATGATTCAGGACTTTGAGCCCCAAGCTGGGCTCTGTGCTGACAGCTGGGAGCCTGGAGCCTACTTCAGATGCTGTGTCTCCCTCTCTCTCTGCCCCACCCACCCCTGCCTCCCACTCTCACTCTCTCTCTCTCTCTCAAAAGTAAATACATATTAAAAGAAAATAATTAGGAAATTGGGAGTTTTGTTTTGGATATAATCTATTTTATTATTAAAAAAAAATTTTTTTTAAAGGGGCGGGCACCTGGGTGGCTCAGTTGGTTAAGCGTCGGACGTCAGCTCAGGTCATGATCTCACGGTTCGTGAGTTCGAGCCCCGGGTCGCGCTCTGTGCTGACAGCTCAGAGCCTGGAGCCTGTTTCAGATTCTGTGTCTCCCTCTCTCTCTGCCCTCCCCCACTCATGCTCTGTCTCTTTAAAATGAATAAACATTTTAAAAATTTGAATATAATCTATTTAATTTTAAGCTTAGATAACTCAATTTTTTTAATAATGGCTGCGCTCAACAACTCACTCTGGAAACTTGATAGTCAGCTCTTGTGAGCTGGAACCAGCCATGCTGGCTGCACAGGACATCAGGCGGTCCTCGTAATCGGGAGAAGTGGGCTAGGTGTGGCTGAGCGACATCACCCCTACCCTAAACGGGAAACCACTCACCAGATCCCGGCAGTTCGTGTGCGTGGTATGGAGTGTTGTCAGATCATCCGATTTTTATGTGATTCTTTTGACTTTAAAAAATTGGCAACAATCGGGGTGCCTGGGTGGCTCAGTCGGTTAAGCGTCCAACTTCAGCGCAGGTCATGATCTCGCGGTCTGTGAGTTCAAGCCCCGCGTGGGGCACTGTGCTGATCGCTCGGAGCCTGGAGCCTGTTTTGGATTCTGTGTCTCCCTCTCTCTCTGACCCTCCCCCATTCATACTCTGTCTCTTTCTGTCTCAAAAATAAATAAATGTTAAAAAAAAATTGGCAACAAACCAGGACACTTTAAAAAATACAGAGCTAGCCAAACAAAACACATTTAGGTGCAAATTCGGCCTATGGTCTCTCATTTGTGACCTGTGCCTTCACAATGTGCCTCATGGGCTGTCCTTTTGGGAACCCAGTGAGCAGGGCCAGGAAGAGAGAGTGAGGTGAGTGAGGCACTAGCCCCAGGCACAAAATTTAAGAGATGATGAAACAGCCAGTAATCAAGCTAAAGAATATCTTAACGCAATGTTTTAAAAATTAAAACTAACGCCAAAAAAAGTCTATGTTGAACAAAATAACGTGTTCTGTAAAGGCAGGTAAGTAACAGTGTTGTGCCCGGCCACCTTGGAGCCTGAGACAAAAGGAAAAGTCCGTAATATTGATGTGGGACCGGAGGAACTTAAGGAAGCTTCTATCGGTTCCTCTCTCTGGCTCTGTGTTCTGGGGCTCTAGGGAGGGTGGGGATACTGTGAGATTTGGAGCTGAAAGTATTTCCAGGCCTTGGCTTTTCTTGCAGGTTTCTATGATCTGTGTGGCTTCAAGGAAGGCCCAGAGAAGTCTCCCTAACGGTCTACCTCAACCCCAGAAGATCTGAGCTCAACGGAGGAGCAGGATCTGATTGGCATAAGGCCTATGGCTGCTGCAAACCTGAGGATTCACTACTCCTGCCCCTGCAAGGTCTTTGCTGCATGACCTTGGCGCCTGGCTGGAGCGCATCTCAATTTCCTATGATACAGGGGGTCTACGGTCTTCTCCCTGACTGCTAGCCAGTCACAGCACCTTGTTTATCCCTTTTGGAGTTTTTCCTTTTTGGATCCTAGAATCTCCACGTCAACTCCTTCATCCTCTGCCTCCAAGCAGGAAAATACTCTGCTTACCTTAGACCAGTGGTTCTCAACAGGGTGGGGGGACAGTTTTGTCCTCCAGAGGACATTTGGCAATGGAGACATTTTTTTAAATGTTTGTTTACTTATTATTTATTTATTTATTTATTTACTGGGAAGCGGGGCGGAGAGAGGGGGAAAGAATCCTAAGCAGGCTCCATTTAGGAGCTCTGTCGGTGCAGAGCCCGACGCGGGGCTCGATCCCACAACCTGTGAGATTGTGACCTGAGCCGAAATCAAGAGTCAGACACCCAATCAGCTGAGCCACCAAGGCACCAACCCTCCCAAATTTTTTAAATGTTTGTTTATTTATTTTTTAGAGACAGGGAGAGAGAGTGTGCGACAATGGAGACATTTTTGATTGTCATGACTAGGGTGGTTGGATGCCCCTGGCATCTAGTGAATAGAGGCCAGAGAGGTTGCTAAACCTCCTACAGTGCACAGCACAGTCCCCGAAAATGTAGAATTATCCTGTCCAAAATGTCATTGCTGAGGTTGAGAAATCCTGGCCTGCACAGAGAGATCTCTGCTCCATTTTCAAGCTCTCCCGAGAGACTACGTTTTCATCCATTGCCTTAAAGCCCTGGCAACCAGAAACATCTCACTTCATTCACCCGTATTGCTATTGGGAAACTATTTCCCCCCTCTAGCTTTTAAGGGAGATAGAAAATAAGTTTCTCAGTCCCCACACTCTTCTTGGGCTGGCTGGCATTCCCCACCCCCACTCATTATTTCTATGTCTCATTGATTTCTTTCTCTTCCACCCTTCTCCCGCCAGGGTTCAAACCAAAGGGATGGAGCTCAGTTCTCATCTCTTGGATTTGAAGATGGGAGGACAGATGGTTTCCTCTTGCTACCAAATCCTGACTATGCTGTCAACAGGAGAAGACACTTTCCAGACACTTCTGTTTCCCAGGTGCCTCCTCCTGGCTGAGGAGGCAGACATTTGCCAGTTGCATGGCGGCACCTACTTCCTGGAGGGAGTTTGAATAGCCTGACTAGGAGTTTCCAGTATCTTCTTCTATTTTTTTTTTTTACATTTATTTATTTTTTAAACTTTTTTTTTTAACGTTTATTTATTTTTGAGACAGAGAGAGAGAGAGAGAGAGAGAGAGCATGAACGGGGGAGGGGCAGAGAGAGAGGGAGACACAGAATCGGAAGCAGGCTCCAGGCTCTGAGCTGTCAGCACAGGGCCCGATGCAGGGCTCGAACTCACAGACCGCGAGATCATGACCTGAGCTGAAGTCGGCCGCTTAACCGACTGAGCCACCCAGGCGCCCCTATATTTATTTATTTTTGAGAGACAGAGAGAGAGACAGAATGAGCAGGGGAGGGGCAGAGAGAGAGGGAGACACAGAATCCGAAGCAGGCTCCAGGCTCTGAGCTGTCAGCACAGAGCCCGACTCGGGGCTCGAACCCATGAACCGCGAGATCATGACCTGAGCCAAACTCGGTCGCTCAATTGACTGAGCCACCCAGGTGCCCTGTATCTTCTTCTATTTATACTGAGTACCTACCAGGTGACAGGTACTAAGTAAGGGTGTTTTAGCTCCCTTTGTTTATCTAATTTTTTTAAGTTTATTTATTTATTTTGAGAGAGAGAGAGAGTGAGCATGAGCAGGGGAAGGGCAGAGAGAAAGAGAGAGAAATAGAATCCCAAGCAGGCTCTGCATTGACAGCTTGGAGCCCGATGAGGGGCTTAAACTCACCAACTACTAGATCATGACCTGAGTTAAAACCAAGAGTCAGATGCTTAACCGACTGAGTCACCCAGGCGTCCGGAGATCTAAATATTTTTGTGGTAAAATATAACATACAGTTTACCATTTTAACCATTTTGAAGTTTACACTTCAGTGGCATTAAGTATATTCACAATGTTGTGCAACCAGCACGGCTGTCCGTTTCCAGAACATTTTCTTGATCCCACACAGTAACTCTGTACCCATTAAACAATAATTCCCCATTCATCCCTCCCCTAGGCCCTGGAATCCATTCTGATTTCTGCCTCTGGGAATTTTGGGCAAGGAGCTTTTTATTTTTATTTGTTTATTGAGAATTTTTATTTTGAGAGAGAGAGAGAGAGAGAGAGAGAGAGAGAGCATGAGTGGAGGGGCAGAGAGATAGAGACAGAAAATCCCAAGCAGACTCTGAGCTGTCAGCACAGATTCCGCTTTGGGGCTCATACTCACAACCCATGAATTCATGACCTGAGCTGAAAGCAAGAGTCAGACGCTTAACCGACTGAGCCAGCCAGGTGCCCCATGCAGCTTTTTGAATATATAATCTACCAAGCATCACTATGTCTCTGCAATTCCATAATCTGCAATCTCTACTTCACAGATGGGAGGACTGCCCCCGAAGGTAAGTAAGCTGCAT
The DNA here is from genome assembly GCF_014898765.1 of Herpailurus yagouaroundi. Taxonomy (NCBI): domain Eukaryota; kingdom Metazoa; phylum Chordata; class Mammalia; order Carnivora; family Felidae; genus Herpailurus; species Herpailurus yagouaroundi. Next base: position 7,156,075 of record NW_024412446.1, on the reverse strand, counting down.
CACACTCGCGTAATTAGCAAACAACAGAGACAGGATTTAAACCCAGACCTCGCTCTCATTCATCCAATAAACATACATCAAGCACCTAATTCGTGTTGAGCATAGGAGCAGTGACAAATAAGATATTGACCCTGTCACCAAATGATTCCCATCTAGTAATTGAGATAAGTTTTTATGTAAATAAATGTGATTTTATGTAAATAAATGGAAATGACAGACATTATGTACAGCAGTCAATGCACTGAGTATGAGACCAGAGTGTAGTCAGTCCTTCCCGGGATAAGGTCAGGTAAATTTCTTAGTGAAGGTACTGCTTGAGCTGAATGTTGAAAGATAAGAATTAGCTGGAAGGGCAGTGGGGCTGGAGAGGCAGAAGGAACAGGGTGAGTAATTGCTCAGAAGCATGAAGCTGCCTGGATGTGTTAGATTTCCAGGAATTCTGAGGGCTGAAGGGTAGGAAGGGTCCTGATGGGATTGGAGGTGTAGACAAAGGCCTTATCAGGGAGGGTCTATGACATCCTAGGGGGGTGGGCTTTATCCTGAGGGCAATGGGTGGCTTGGAGGGTTTTAAGCAGGGAAATGAAATGACCATTTAGAAATGCAGCCATTGAGTGGGTAGACCAGAGGGCCAAAACTGGAGGCAGAGATGCTCCCTAGGACTATAACAATTCTGGGGAGAGAAAAAGTCCAGATAAAGTCTGGACTAAGGCTATGCCATGGACTAATGAGAAGGCAATGGATGTGAGAGATATTAAGGAGGTAGCTTTTAGGGGATTCAGTCAGCAGTTAGAAGTGGATAGGAGGGGTGCCTGGGTGGCTCAGTTGGTTGAGCATTTGACTCCTGATTTCAGCTCAGGTCATGATCCCAGAGTTGTGGGATTGAGCCCACCTCAGGGCAGGGCCTGCTTGAGATTCTCTCTCCCTTTCCCTCTGCCCCTCCCCAACTCGTGTCCTCTCTCTCTCTCTCTCTCTCTCTCTCAAGTAAAAAAAAAAAAAGAAAAAAAATTAAGTGGATAGGAAGCAAAAGGGAGGAATTATGGGTAACAACCAGGATTCTGACTTGGGTAATGGTGCTATTCACCAAGACAGGAAGAAGAGTCGGTTTGGGGGAAAGATAAAGATACCTAACATTCCCGGCACCTGGCCGGCTCAGTCCGTAGAGCATGAAGCTTTTGATCTCAGAGTTGTGAGTTTGAGCCCCACGTTGGGTGTAGAGATTATTCAAAAATAAAATCTTAAACACACACACACACACACACACACACACACACACACAATGTAATACTCATGAAACAGTATGCACACTTCTCTTAGTCCTTTGCATATATTAACTCAGATAACCCATACAACTCCATGAGGTAAATACTGTTACTGTCTCCATTATGCAAATGAGGAAACAGAAGCAGAGAGAGATTAAGCAATTTGCCCAAGATCACACAGTTCTGGGGACATCTAAATCCAAAACAGTGCTGTGGCCACAATACCACTCCTTCCCGAGGGAACAAGTTTAATCCAGATATGCTGAGTTGGAGATGCTTGTGGCTATTCTAAGAGACCACTTCCTCCAGGATCAGCAAGAGGTTGAACTTACCTCCAGGAGAGTTGAGGAACAGGCAAGTTGACCAGCCAGGGAGATAAGAATCAAGAGGGTCTGGTTCTTTGAAAGTTAAGGGGAGGCGGGGGCGGGTGGTGGGGGGGGGGGAGGGGGTAGTGTTCCAGTGGCAGCTCCAGGAATCTGTTTAGGAGGAGATTAGGGAAGTCAATCAAGTCAGTGGCAAAGGCTGGGGTCCTGTCTTGACCCTGGGTTTACACCATAAGCATGCCACTGCTCTATTTAGGTTGTATATGTATTTGGGAGGCTGAAAGAGGGTGCTGACGGAGGTAGTGGGTGTAAATGCCCTCCAAACTATGCCTTGGAAATATTTGCAGTAATTCCCGAGATCAGAAGCAACAGAAATATAGGGGCGCCTGGGTGGTTCAGTAGGTTAAGCATCCAACTCTTGATTTCGGCTCAGGTCATGATCTCACAGTTCATGGGTTTGTGCCCTGCTTCGGGCTCTTCGGGGAGCCTGCTTGGGATTCTTGCTCTCTCCTCCTCTCTGTTCCTCCTCGCTTGTGCTCTCTCTCTCTCTCAAAATAAAGAAATAAACTTTAAAAAGAAATTAAAAGAAAAAAAGAAGTAACAGAAATGTAAACTGAGATGAGATTTTTGCAACACGATGCCTTTAAGGAACATCCATTGGGCAAGGCCAAGGGCTGTAAGACCTCTCTCTTCCAAACCCTGGCATGGTGACCAAAAGTCATAGGTCACCCTGGAACCTGGAGAAAGAGCAATCTAAGCCAAGAATAGTCTGCTGTGGCACCTTGGGGGAAACATGCCTCGTGCTACGTAGGTCTGAAAAAAATGCCCTGGAAGGTTCAAAAGCCCATTTAGTTAGGAACCTTTCAGCAGAAGCCCGATTGCAGCGTAAGCGTGCAGATGGTCTTGGTTAATGTGGGGTTGCATCAGGGCTCCTTGTGAGAGTCGCTGCTTCCGTCCCTTTTTCCTCAGTGTCCTTTTCTCTGCCAGGTCGTCTTCTTGTCCTTGTCAGGCAGCGAGTGGCACGCCTGGGCAGCAGGCACAGATGGAACCGGAGCTCTCTGCTGTGATCCAGAAATAGTCATGCAAATGTCTGGCTGCTGGGGCTCTGTGTCTTCACCCCTTTCCTTCCCTATTCCTAGCCCGACATCCATTAATTGTTTAAGGTGGCTCATTGGCCCCCTGGCCACAGGGACCCAGGCTGCGGCTCCTGGGGTGTTCTCACTTCCTAGAGGGACAGTTCTTGGTGGCAGAGAGGAATCTCCCCAAATGCCTTGGGGCTGCAGCCCAGACTCTAACGCTGAGGTCAGACAGGGTTATCTCCATCTCCGTTGTCACAATGTGCTGAGGACCTTTGTGGGGCTGGCCCTCCTGGTGGGGCCATATCGTCTGTTTAGGTTTGATGTTCCTTAGTTTCACTGACATTCCTACCCCTGGCCCACTAGCACTGACCGAGGTGTTTCCAGGGCCAGGGAGAAGATGATGTACTTGAACTTCAAGTTCAGGGTGGGGGTGGGATACTTCCTCCTGAACCTGGTGGAGCTGCACCACTTGGGCTCCTTCCCCTGTTTGTGGCCCAGCAGCTGCCACTCCTGGGGGTGGCCTGCCTGTCCTCCCCTGCTCTACTCTGATGAGGATAGGACGGGGCTCCATGTCCCCTCCAGCTGGTCGGTGCCTGGACAGTTCAGGCCCCAGCACAGACCTCTGCCCAACGGTGAGTGACACCTGGCTCAAGATAGCAGCAGAGACCTGAGATCTTACTGGGAAGGGCCACCTGGTGAAAAATCCTGCCATTGACGTCCCTCTCCTGCTTGATCCTTGAGGGTGGGGAACGTGGAGGGGAGTGGGGAACCCTGCTTCCTCCTGAAGGCATTACCTCAATAGACACAGTATAATGAAAGGATCAGGAGCAAGGCGACTGGAGGCAGGCTGCCCAAGTTTGAATCCCAGCTCTGCCATTGCTGTGTAATTTGGGATGAGTTGCTTAACCCCTCTGTGCCTCAGTTCCTTTACCTGGAAAATAGGAATAATAATAGATGCTGCCTCATAAGAACGCTGTGAGGATGAGATGAATTTATACATGTAAAGGGCTTACCAGTAGTAGTAGTCATAGGGAACCTCGGCCACCATGTTAACCTTAGCTGTCTAGGACATTGCTTGCTGCCCGGTCCACCCAGAACTGGATGAATGGGCAACTCCTTCCTCACCTGCTCCTACGGCTGTTGGTAGCTGTGTCCCCACACGAGTCTTTTCTTCTGTGTCTCTCCTATACCTGTCCCTTCCTGCTGGTCCCGACAGCATCCGTCTGGCACTGACTTGCGTGTTCACCGCCCTGCTGCTGCTGAATGTGCCCGCGCTGCCCCCTCCCTCCATTGCAACCCGTACGTGATTACCACCTGAAGCGCCTGAGCTTGGCATCCAGCGCCTTCCCTGAGTGCCTTCCCTGAGCCAGCCCAGACCTCCCTTTCCAACCTGGTCATTCGCCCTTTCCCAGGCCAGCCACATCAGGACCCGTGCCCCAGACCTGCACCAGATCCCTCCCACCCTCTGCCCCTCCTGGGCTTCAGAGCCAAACTGATCCTGCTCAGCTATGTGACCTTGGGCAAGCTGCTTGGTGTTTTGAAGTTCAATTTCCTTCCGTATAAAAAAAAAAAAAAAAAGGGACTAATAGGGGTGCCTGGGTGGCTCAGTCGGTTGAGCATCTGACTCTTGCTTTCGGCTCAGGTCATGATCCCAGGGCCGTGGGATGGAGCCCCGTGTTGGGCTCCTTGCTGAGCGTGGACCTGCTTAACATTCTCTCTCTCTCTCTCTCTCTCTCTCTCTCTCTCTCTCAAAACAAAAGGGACTAATAATACCTACTTATTAGGTTGTTGTGAGGATTCAACGAGACAATGTAAATAAAGTACTGGGCACACAATGTCCCTCGGCAAGCAGTGGATGCCGTGATTATCATAAATTCTACAATTATGGACTCAAACCCTACCTTCTTTCTATGAAGCCTTCCTCGACCCCGCCTCTGTTTTGTTTTGTTTTTCGCTCCTCTGAGCCTCCTCGAAGACTCCATCTGCTACTTAGTCATGCACTGTTTCGTGACTTCCCTTTGCTGCCGCCTGGAGCTGTTATTTAAATCCATCCTGCTGCAACTTTGCACGTGTCTCCAGCTGGGCTTTGCACCTCCGTGGCAGACAGGGTAGCAATGGGGTGCTTTGTATGGAATGGGGGCTCCCTCATACACACCGATTTAATTTTGTTTTGATCTTTAGGACAGAATGAGGCGTGGGTCCAGACAGGGCGTGTCGGAAAACCAGGAGAGATGGGCCTTCCTCCGCCTCCCTCCACAACTTGGGCCAATCTTAACAATCCTTCAATAGCTAAGTTCTTCCCAAGGTCTAATTAGAGTCCTGCTTGCTGTCGTGGAAGCTGTTTTCCTCAGGTCTCGGGCTATTGATGCCTAGGTCCTGAGAGGAGAGGTAGCCAATTGCCTTCTGGGTGATGCAGAGAAGCCTGGGTTCTATCCTCTAGGCCAGGGCTCAGCAAACTATAGCCCTCGGGCCCCAATCTGGTTCACCACCTGTTTTTATAAATAAATTTGTATTGGAACACAGTCATACCTATTTGTCTTTATATCGTCTGTGGCTGCTTTTGTGCTACAGTCGTGGAGTTGAGCAGTTGAGGGTAAAGCCTAAAATATCCGCTCTCAGCCCCTCCACAGAAAAAGTTTGCTGGTCCCTGTGCTAGGCCATCATTGGGAGCCTCTGAAGAATTCCAAGCCAGGGAGGGAGTGACAGGATCGTATGTGTATTTTAGAAGGATCCTTCTGGCAGCCAGGCATGTGGAAGACAGGTTGGAATGAGGAAGCTGTCGCAATTGTCCAGACGACAGCTGACGAGGCCTGAACTAAGACGAAGGCAGTGGAGACAAACAGCGCAGATTGGAGAGCTATTTGTGGAGTAGAACCGATAGATCTGGATGCCTGAGTGGATGGGGGCAGAGGGAGGAGGAGGCAAGGAGAACGCACTGTTGGCTCCCCTACCAAGGATTAGGGTCATCAGCTGAAGGGAGGAGTCATCGAGGAAGGTCGTACATCTGGCTCTGGACATGATTCATTTGGGATATTTGCACGAGACGGTGAAAGCTCCAGGCTAGCCTCTAGAGTGATGTCTGCCGTGGACATTTGAGACTTATCTGTTGTGTGGGAGTGTTTATTGTGGTAAAATATGAATAACATAATATTTACCATTTTAACCATTAAAAACATTTTTTTCTTTAATGTTTATTTATTTTGGAGAGAGAGAGAGAGAGAGAGAGTCAGAGAGAGACAGAGCATGAGTGGGAGAGGGGCAGAGAGAGAGAGGGAGGCACAGAATCCGAAGCAGGTTTCAGGCTCTGAGCTGTCGGCACAGAGCCAGATGTGGGACTCGAACTCATGAGCGAGATCAAGACCTGAGCTGAAGTCGGACACTCAACCAACTGAGCTAACCAGGCACCCGCCATTTTAACCATTTTTAAGTGTACAATTCCATGGCATTAAGATATTGTACAAACATCACCACTCTCCATTTCCAGAACTTTTTCATCATCCCCAACCAAAACACTGTACCCATTAAATAATTACTCACCGTTCCTTCCCTCCCTCAGCCCCTGGTAACCTCTATTCTACTCTCTGTCTCTATGAATTTGCATATTCTATATACCTCGTATAAGTGGAATCATACAGTATTTGTCCCCCGTGTCTGATTTCTTTCACTTAGCCTAATGTCCTCAAAGTTCAATTACATATGGCTGAATAATATCCCATTGTATGTAAATGTCACATTTTGTTTATCCATTCGTCTATGGATGGGTGGGTTCTTTTTATATTCTTACACTTCTAGTAAAGACAATCATATTTCTGATGTCTTAAAGTGTCATTTTAGAGACAACGGGACACTATGTGCCTCCTGTGAAAAGAAGATTATACCACCTACGAAGTTTTCTTGCCAAAAAAATTAAATTCAAATCTGTCCAAGCCTCCAGATGTACCTACCAATTTATAGGAAATACAGAGATCAGAGCATCATATTAAACTACCCTATGGGGATTCAATCAGCAAAGTCCAGACTGTGAAAAATTTATAGGATAAATGACCTAGTTTCTTCAACAAATAAATTGCAGGAAGAAAAAAGAAAGAAAAGAGAAAAGTTTAGATTAAAAGATACTTAAAAGTTTTCAGCTTACTGAAACATGTGGATCTTGATTCAAACAAACAAGCAGTTTTTTAAAAAAGACATTAATGGAGACAATGAGAAACTTGAACATTGTTTGACAATACTAAGCAATTATTGTTCATTTATTTAAAAAAATTGGGGGGGGGGGCGCCTGGGTGGCTCAGCCGGTTGAGTGTCCAGCTTCGGCTCAGGTCATAATCTCACAGTTCCTGAGTTCGAGCCCCACATCAGGCTCTGTGCTGACAGCTCAGCCTGCTGGAGCCTGATTCAGATTCTTTGTCTCCCTCTCTCTCTGCTCTTCCCCTGCTTATGCTCTGTCTCTCTCTCTCCTTCAAAAATAAATAAAAACATTTAAAAAAATTAAAAAAGGCGTCCCTTTTGGAGGGCATCCCTGGGTGGCTCAGTTGGTTGAGTGTCTGACGCTTGACTCTGGCTCAGGTCATGATCTCAGGATTCGTGGGTTTGAGCCCCACGTCAGGCTCTGTGCTGATAGCTCAGAGCCTGGAGCCTGCTTCGGATTCTGCGTCTCCCTCTCTCTCTGCCCCTTCCCTGCTCATGCTCTCTCTGTCGCTCTCTGTCTCTTTCTCTCAAAAATAAATAAACATTAAAAGATTAAAAAAATAAAATAAATAATTTTTTAACATTTATTTATTTCGAGAGAGAGAGTGTGCATGCACAAGTGGGGGAGGGGCAGAGAGAGGGAGACAGAGGTTCGTAAATGGGCTCCACGCTGACAGGAGAAAGCCCGATGTGGGGCTCAAACTCACAAACTGCGAGATCATGACCTGAGCAGAGGTCAGTTTCTTAACCACTGAGCCACCCAGGCACCCTTTAGGTGATTGTTTAAAATCTTTAGGTGTGATCATGGTATTGTGGTTTTGTTTTTAAAATAATCCTTATCTTTTAGAGATTTATACTAAAATCTTTTCAGATGAAATGATATGATATCTGGGAATTGCTTCAAAACTCTACTGGGTAGGGATGCCTGGGCTCGGGTTATGATCTCAAGGTTCCTGAGTTCAAGCCCCGCATAGGGCTGTCTGCTATAAGCACAGAGTCTGCTTCAGATCTTCTGTCCCCCTCTCTGTCTGCCCCCTCCTCCTCAAAAATAAAATAAACATTAAAAAAAATCTCTACTGGGTAGGAGGGAGTATAGTTGAAACAAATTTTCCTTGAGTTGGAAGCTATTGAAGTTGTGCAATGGATACTTGGGGCGGGGGTGGGGGGGCGGGGATGGTGTGTGTTATATTATTGTTTAGTTTCGTATGTGTTTGAACTTTCCTCAAATAAAACATTTGCATGTCATATCAGAGATGTGCTCCTTTATTTTGGACTGAACTTCTGCAAGTACTGTCTTCTAAGAATTTAGATTTAAGGGGCGCCTGGGTGGCTCAGTTGTTATGCATCTGACTTTGGCTCAGGTCATGAGCTCACAGTTGGTGAGTTCAAGCCCCCTTCCGGTGAGCCCCACTTCAGGTTGAACCTGGCTTCAGGTGAGCCTCACTTCCCTCTCTCTCCCTCTCTCTCTGTGCCCCTCTCTCAAAAAAAAAAAAAAAGGAAAAAGAATTTAGACTTAAGTTTCCTGGAGAGCATTCTCCACCCACACTCCAAGCTTCGAAGCAAAGAAATAAAGAATCTTAAGCTAATAAATGCGTTTTGAGGGAAAATATTCAAGGTGTGCCTTTGTCATCTGAATAGCACTTGTTATCAGGCAGATTTGTAATTCTGTGGGCTTTTTAAAAAAGCTGGCTTGCTATTCTGCGACCCTTTTTGGACGGCCATGGTATGGTAGTTTGCCACCATAACAGTCTCATCTCACATGTCATTTGCCATTTCTCATAAGCCTCGCAATAACTCTGTGACCTACATGCTATTATCAGCCCCCATTTTACAGATGAGGAACTAAAGGTTCAGAGAGATTAATAACATCTGTTAACCACTTACTATGTATCAAGTACTGGGTTAATTGCTTTAAACGAATTTGCTTGTTTTATCCTCTCATACCCTTGTGAGGCAGGCATTGTTATTATCCCCTTTTTATAGAGGAGGAAATTGAGGCGTAAGGAGGCTAAGGAATTTGCTAGCAGCTGCTAGACCGAGTGTCCTCTCCGGCCGTGTGGCTCCAAAGCCCATGCGCTTTCCACTGCACCCGGGACACAGCCCAACAGAGTGTGATCAGAGCAAGCATTCCGGGCTCTGCTATGTATTAGTCACGTGGCCTTGGGCAGATTATTTCACCTTCCTAAGCCTGGTTTCTAATCTGTAAAATGGGGGTAATAACAGCACCGACTGCATAGTAAGGGCTCCGCTGACGTAAGCGACTGTTATCACCAGGTTTCTCTCTGAGGGGGATCCTTGATTAAAGTCAGATTGCTTTAGAAGCTCAGGAATCTTCTGGAGGAAAAAACCCTGGCCTTTCCACGGTCATCTGGGCTATTTTATGTGGACACCCCTCTGACATTTTTCTACAAGGGGGAGAGAGGTGCTTTACTTTCACACAGAGCCCTGGCAGGGATTACTTCTTTGGGAAGTAAAAGACTAAAAACCACGAGACCATGAGCCCACCAGTCATTGTGGATGTTACCTTGGTGTTTCAAACCTACCCCGTCTCTGAAACTGCTTCCTGGGTCAGGCTAGAGGAGCTCTTAAGAATACCCAGTGCTAGGGGGTGCTTGGGTGGCTCGGTCAGTTGGGCGTCAGCCTTTGGCTCAGGTCACGATCTCACAGTTTGTGAGTTCAAGCCCTGCATCAGGCTCTGTGCTGACAGCCTGGAGCCCGCTTTGGATTCTGTGTCTCCCTCCCTCTGCCACTCCCCTGCTTGTGCTCTGTCCCTCAAAAATAAATAAACATTAAAAAAAAAAAAAGAATACTCTATACTACCCCAACAGTGCCTAGATGTGGACACACATAAACAAAACATTTTTTTTTTAAGTTTGTTTATTTATGGGGTGGGAGGGGCAGAGAGGGAGAGAGAATCCCAAGCAGGCTTTGCACTGACAGTGCAGGGTTTGAACTCACGAACCTCGAGATCATGACCTGAGAAATCAAGAGTCAATCGCTGAACCACCCAGGTGCCCCCAAAAGATACATGTTAATATGCCTATTCATTCACTGTCATGTTGTAGGGGGAAGAACATGGGCTTTGGAGCCTTGGGGACCTCAGCTTGAATCCTGACTCTGCCACTTGCAGGCTGCGTACAAGTCACAAGTCTGTCTGTGCTTCAGTTTCCATAGCTATGAGTTAGGACAGATGTGAATAGTAAAGCTAATAGTTATAGAATGCTTACTATGTGCTGGGGACTCTTTTTTATATAGATTGGCTCATTTCATTATTTCAAACTTAAGACATTTCATTTTTATTTTTATTTGAGAGAGAGAGAGAGAGAGCAGGGTGGGTAGAGGGGCAGAGAGAGAGACAGAGAGAGAGAGAGAGAGAGAGAGACAGAATTCTAAGCAGGCTCCACACCTTGCACGGAGCCCAGTGTGGGGCTCTAGTCCATGATCCTGGGATTATGACCTGAGCCAAGATCAAGAGTTAATTGTTCAACTGACTGAGATACCCAGGCGCCCCCAAGAAACTTTATTTTTAAAAGTAATTTTAGGTTTATAGCAAAATGGGGCTGAAAGTGCAGAGTTGCCATATACCCTCTGCCCCAACACAGGCACAGCCCCCTGCCCCCCTCCCCCCCCACTGCGTGCCATCAACATCCTGCACCACAGTGGTACATTTGTTATAGCTGATGAACTGATATTGGCACACCATCATCACCCGAAGTCTATAGCTTACATTACGGTTCACTCTTGGTATTGTACATTCCACAGGTTTGGACAAATGTGTAATGACATGTATCCATATCATATCGTTTCACTGCCCGAAAAATCCTCTGTGCTCTGCCTATTCATCTCTCCCTTCCTCCAGCCCCTGACAACCCCTGATCTTATTATTGTCTCCATAGTTTTGCCTTTTCCAGAATGTCATAGAGTTGCAATCATACAGTATGTAGCCTTTTCAGATTGGTTTCTTTCACATAGTCATTTAAGGTTCCTCCTTGCCTTTTCATGGCTTCGTAGCTCATTTCTTTTTAGTGCTGAATGATATTCCACTGTCGGGATCTACCACAGTTTATCCATTCAGGTACTGAAGGATGTCCGGGTTGCTTATATACTGGCAATTATATTAAAGCTGTTATAAACATCTATGCAGGTTTTTGTGTGGATAGAAGTTTTCAGTTCCCATGTGGGCAAATAACAAACAGTGAAATCTCTGGATCATATGGTAAGAGTATATTTAATTTTGTAGGAAACTGCGAAACTGTCTTCCACAGTGATTGTACCATTTTGCACTCCTACCAGTAATGAATGAGAGTTCCTGTTGCTCCACATGCCTGTGAGCATTTCGTGTTGTCATTGTTCTAGATTTGGGCCATTCTAATAGGTGTGCAGTGATATCTCACTGTTGTTTTCATCTGCATTTCCTTATGACATATGACGTTGAGTATCTTTTCAAATGCTTATTTGCCATCGATACGTCTCCTTTGGTGAAGTGTCTGTTCGAGTCTTTGGACCATTTTTAAATAGGACCGTTTGCTTTCTTATTGTTGAGATTTAAAAGTTCTTCATATATTTCTGACAACCGTCCTTTATCAGATGTGTCTTTTGCAAATTTTCTCTCCCAGTCTGTGGCTTGTGATCTCTTAGTATTGTCTTTTGCAGAACAGATGTTTTTAATTTTTAAGAAGTCCAGCTTATCAATTTTTTCTTTCATGAATCATGCCTTTGATGTTGTATGTAAGCAATCATCACCATGACACTGGTTGTAGCAACATCTTTTCTAGATGTGTTTCCTGAGGCAAGGGAAACAAAAGCAAAAATAAACTATTGGAGCTACATCAAAATAAAAGTTTTACAGAGCAAAGCAAACAATCATTGAAACTAAAAGACAACCTAGTAAATGGGAGAATATATTTGCAAATGACATATCCAATAAAGGGTTAGTATCCAAAATACATAAAGAACTTATACAATTCAACACCAAAAAACCCCAAATAATCTAATTCAAACATGAGCAGAAGACATGAACAGACATTTCTGCAAAGAAGACATCCAGATGGCCAACAGACACATGAAAAGATGCTCAACATCACTCATCATCAGGGAAATACAAATCAAAACCACAATGAGATACCACCTCATACATGTCAGAATGGCTAAAATAGAAAACACAAGTGTTGGCAAGGATGTGGAGAAAAAGGAATCTTCACGCACTGTTGGTGGGAAAGCAGACTGGTACAGTCACTCCAGAAAAACAGTATGGTGGTTCCTCAAAAAATTAAAGATAGAACTACCATATGATCCAGTAATTCCACAATTGGGTATTTACCCAAAGAATAGGAAAACATTCATTTGAAAAGACGTATGGTCCCCTATGTTTATTGCAGCATTATTGACAATAGCCAAATTATGGAAGCAGTCCCAGTATCCATCAATAGATGAATGGATAAAGAAGAGGTGGTTACATATGTACAATGGAATATTACTCAGCCTTAAAAAATTAAATGTTGCCATTTGCAACAACGCGGATGGATCCAGAGGGCATAATACTAAGTGAAATAAGTCAGAGAAAGACAAATACCATATGATGTCACTGATAGGTGGAATTTAAGAAACAAAACAAACAAAGAAAAAGAAGAGACAAACAAAAAACCAGACTCTTCACTACAGAGAAGAAACTGACGGTTACAAGAGGGGGGGGAGGGCGGTGAGGGAAGTATGTGATGGGGATTAAAAGTACACTTCTCATGAAGAGAACTGAGAAATGTACAGAATTGTTGAATCACTGTATTATGTACCCAAAACTAATATAACAGTGTATGTTAACTATGGTGGGATTAAAATTTTTTAAAAATCATTACCATACCCAAGGTCATATAGGTTTCCATCTATGTTATCGTCTGTCCGTTTTATAGTTTTGTGTTTTACATCTAGGCCTATGATCCATTTCAATTTTCGTAAAACATGCAAAGTCTTTGTCTAGATTCGTTTTCTTGCCTACGGATATGCAGTTGTTCCAGCACCATTTGTTGAAAAGACCAAACTCATTTTTTGTTTTTTGTTTTTAAAGATTTTATTTTTAAGCAATCTCTGCATCCAACATGGGACTCGAACTCACAATCTCAAGATCAAAAGTTGCACCCTCCACCAGCGGAGCCAGACAGCCACCCCAAGACTAAACTCATTTGATTTTCAGTATAAACTTTGAGGCAGGCACTGTTATTTATCCCCATTTTTCAGATAAGCAAACTGAGGGATAGAGTGGTTTTGTAAATCGCCCAGGGTAACACAGCTAGGACTTGACAGGGATTTGAATTCAGGTAACCTGACTCCAGAGTCCATGCACTCAGTCACTATCTATAATAATAGTCTCTTGTCATAGGTTTGTTGTGAGGAATGGAGAGTGTGTGTATCACATAGTAGGTGCTCAGGAAGCGGTAATGATATGATATGGTATGATAGTATTGTCCAACCCAGCCTCCAAGGTTTCACTCAATGTCATGTCCTCATCCTAGGGATGTCACTGTCTCATCCTAGGGATGACAGTGTGGTGTACCCTCCTGCAGTCACAACTCACTTCTGTGTGAGTTCCCTGGAAAGAGGTTCTATGTCTGATTTCTCAGTGTCCCCCGGAGTGCCTGGGGCTGCACCTGGCACTCAGCAGCCTCTCAATAAAAATTTGTTTAATCGAGTTTGGGTGGCGCACTATTCCTCTATCCAAAATGTACATCCTGGGTGTGGTCTATTCCTCAGGATCTCCCAGCTCTTACTCACCTCTTTGCTCCTGAGCCCCCTTGCTCTAACCTTCCCTGATCTGTCAGCTTCCGCCTCCTCTGTCTGCAGAAATTCTTGGTTGGGCTAACTATGGAGGCAGCCGCTCTTGTCTGCTACACACTTCTTCCCGCACCATGCAGTTTCTTCCACATTCTGGGGTATCCCACTCCAGTATGCACACTGCCTGTAGAAGCATCCACCTCTCCATCTCCAAACTCAAGATAAAGCACCTACCTTGGAAGACTGGTCTCTAAACACCTCTGGCCTCTCCCAGGACACCTCTAATCCTTTCCTGGGTAAACATCTCACTGGATGAGCACATGACGGGACCTGTAAACCAAGAAGCCTCTGAAAGGTGTTAATCTTATTAGCATCGTTGGACTCCTTTGGGGACTGAGTGATCACCGCTGAGGGCTGCGTCTCCTGGGCCCCGGTACACCCCTCAGGCAGCTGCACTTGAGGCAGGGCTCTCTCAGACCAAGCTACCACCCTGCGGAGTACATTCTGCGAGTGCCACCCTGGACATGCGGGCAGTGTCTGCTCCGGCCTAAGCCATCTGGCACCATCGAGCAGCGCCCTATGTCTGCCCCTGCAGAGCCACCCTGGGAAGATGTGACCAGCAAGACTCGAATGCGTCCTCCGCACAGCACTGCCCTGGGCAGCACCCTCTCGGACACAGCCAGCGCGCGGAGTCCAGTGCAGGCCTTGGAAGGAACCTGTTCTATACATGCGGGCACGGTGCCTGCCCTGGGCATGCCCAGCGGCCTCCGGCGCCCAGCGCAGACGGGAGCTCCAGGCCTCTCGGACGCGGGCAGAAGGCTCCCAGAGCAGCGCCCCGTGCCCGCATGGCCCGTTCTGGAGGCGCGCCCAGGCGCTGCCAGGAAGGCCGGGCGTTTATCCCGGGAGCCGCCAGCAGGGAGCTCCCTTTCGGCTCTGCTCGCGCGGCCGCGGGGGGCGGCGCTGCGCTGCGCCGCGCTGCGCTCCAGCCCGGACCGGGCCGGGGCCGCTGGATGCCGC
>NW_024412446.1:7121549-7141047 GCF_014898765.1 Herpailurus yagouaroundi | reverse complement strand
GGGGCGGCGGGGCGGGCTCGGGCCGGGAAGGCGGGCGGGCGGGCGGCGGGGCCCGCCGGCTCCTCCTCCCCCACTGTCCGCTGGAAGCGGCGGCCCGGACTCCCGGCTCCGGTCCCCGGCCGCGCCGCGGAGCTGGGCGCCCGGGAATGGGGGCCGACAAGGAGGGGCGGGGAGGGGAGCTCCGGCCCCTTGTGCCAGCTCGGGAGCGCGCGGAGGCAGGGCAGGGTGGCCCTCGGTTTAGGGGGATTGAGGGCTGAGGGGAGCCCAGGTGGCCCCGGGCTGCGGGGTGGAGGCTGCAGCCTCCGGGATAGGGGGCTTCTCGGGGCCAGGCCCAGGCCCCCCCTCCCCCCCAGGCCGACCGACCGACCGACCGAGCGAGGCTCCGAGGAAGGCAGCGGGGAAGGCGAGCACCTCCACCGAACCCTTTATCCCTCCCAGCGGCCTTCACCCTTTCACTGCCAGGCCGACAGCGGGCTCCTCTCAAAGGAGCAGCTGCTAGACAGCTGGCAAAACAATGGAGACCCCGCTTCCCCAGGCCCCCTCCCCTTGGGACAGAAGACGGGGGTGAGTGAATGGTAGGCTTTGGAGATTAGGGAGTGCTGCCTGTCCCCTGTGACTGGCTGCTCACCTCACCTTTCCCTGCAAAGGGGTGGGGTGTGTGTGGGAAGGTCGGACAGCCTGCCCCAGGCCTCTGGGAGAGACTGCCCTGACGCCCCGCCCTGCTAACCTGTCATGCCAGTTGTCTCGCCAATGGGGAGGCGAGGTGGTAAGGTTAGCTGCTCCACACCCCTGTGGTGGGGGTGGTGGGGGGTGGGGGTGCAGCTTGGTACCAAGCATGGTGAGGAGTGGGTCATGTTCCTGGCTGAGATAAGGCCTGCAGGGACATAGCACACATTGGGGCTTTGTTGGGGGCAGAGAGGGGGGATGGGGATGTCACCCTGTTGCAAGGCACATGTGTCCTGCTGATTAGTTGGAAAGGCTGCCAGCCAGAATGAATGGGGGGGGGGGGTGGGGGGGAGGCAGACGGTGTATTTTTTAAGGGTACTGCTTTTGCCTACTCACTTGGCCAACCGGGCATGTATTTGGCAGTGTCCTCTTGGTTTGTGTTTGTGCAGAGGTTGGGGACAATGCTTCTTGGGAGGAGCTCTCCTGCCTGGAGCCTTCCTGCCCTCTGACGGACTCCCAAAATTATGGAATTGGGTTCCCTCTCCCCCTTCACCTGGCCAATGATTCAGGCTGGTTTGTGTGGGCTCATTTGTCTTTTGGAGTACCTGGCATGTCTGTTGCTGAGGAGGCCTTGTAATTCCCCATAAGGAGAGTGAACTGCCCGAAGTGTGTATGCATTGGGTCCATGCTGGAAGGGAGGGAAGGTCAACCAGTTAAGAGCAAGATCACCTTTCCACGTTCTTACCAGTTCTGGAGCCCTTTCTTGGGCAGGTCGGTTTCCTGTTGGCATGGCAATGGGCCAGGCCTTGTCTAACTTTCCCCACCCTTTTGGTTCAGAGGCTACTTTCTATTTGGGGATATTGAAAGTTGCTCTCCTGAGGTCTCTGGCTTCCTGACAGACCTCACTGGCTCTTTGTCAATGGCCTGCCACCTCCTCAGCTTCCCCTCTGTCCTTTTGTGATGAGGGCTTTCCAGGAAACATCCTCCTGGTTGCTGGACATGACTAATTATAGATAGCCTCGGGTGGAGGTGTGCTTGTTCCTTTGGGGTTGGGGACATTGGAGTTGGGGCCTCATATTCCAGGAAGACCATGGGGGAAGCTATTGTGTTGGAGGGTTAGGGAAATGAGAAGGATCACAGGTGGGGGTGGAAGGGGGAATGTGGGAGGGATAGAATGAGTGCTGGTGGTCACTTCCTTTGGAAGCTTTGAACTTTGAACACTTGACCTGGTGCCTGGCAGCTCTGAGTATCTAGTTTGTTTACCCTCTGCGGGCCTGGCTCAGGTGCCAGGGTGTGTGCCTAAGGGCTTCCTCCGGTGCCCCTGGCTCTCCTCAGAAGCCCTCACGTGGATTGTGCCCCTCCTGCCTCCTGCCTGGTGCCTCCACCTCATTCCCTGGGAGTCTGGGTAGCCAGCCTGTTGCCTGGAGCCCCCCTCACCGGCCTAGCTTGAGGCTGCTCATTAAAGGGTGCGTGTGTCTTCAGAAATCGGGCCTGAAATGTGCGGGGTCCCCCAGAGGCAGGTACCTGAAGCTGGACTGGGTGGGGCAGCACTGGGGCTAGTGTGACAGGGAGAATCCACCCTACTCGGGTGGAGCAGGGAGTTAGTTGCTGGAACTCAGGAAGCCCTGATCCGGACTTGGTGTGTCACAGGTCTCCAGAGCAGCACGGCTGCTTTTGCTCCTTCTAAACCAGACGTCTGTCCCCAGCCAGACCCCCCTCACCTGAAGTGGACGCCACAGACGGGAACTAGATCATCCATGTGAGCCGGGTCCTGTTGGTGGCTCTGGGCCCCAGGCCTTGTCCCAGGCCTCTCCCGGGTGTGGTGGGTAAAGGGGAGGGGCTCTGACCTGGTGTAGTTTAAAGTTTCAAGGGTATGGGAGGGCCCAGCCCACCCTGTGCTATGATTAACAGGTTCCCCCAGGACTCGGGCTGGGGGCTTGAAGTTCTACTTTGGGTCAGGCCCCTGGGTGCTTTAAGATCTGCTCACTGCACCCCATCCCCACCCCCTCCCCCCCCTCAGCATTTTCTGAGGTAGCCTGAATTAGAGAGTGTTGTTGGGAGCCGGATTGGGAGGGGTGGGGAGCAGAACTGGAAAGCCTCCACTCCTCTCCCCACCTCACTGTCCTTGAGGTGGGAGTGGTGCGGCTTGTCAATTATCCATATTCCCTTGACGTTTCAAAGAGCCTATAGTCAGGCAGCAGTTTAAACTGAGGGCTGAGGGTTTTACAAGGCCCTTGGCCCTTTCTCTCTGCCAGGTACTTCACCATCGCTTACAGGGGATTATTTTTATTATCCTCTGATATTCAGAGATGTTGGATGATGGGCTCAAGGTCACACAGCAGTTCAGAGGCAGAGCAGGATTTAGAACCTGCAATTTGTAGTTGAGCAGAATACCTCTCCCGGCAAAGGTAAGGGCTCCTGGCCAAGTCTGAACTCTCAGGCCCATGGAGGCTTTATAGTTGAAATAGCTGAGGCCTAGAGAGGGACGGGACTTGCTGAAGGTCACACAGAAAGGGGGCGTGTAGGGGTGGTTAGCGGAGTCTAGCGCCCAGCGGACTGCGGCAAACCCCTCCTGGGGCTGAGGAGGTGCACCTGGAAGAGCAGCTGGGGACCTGGCCGCGCTCCTGGCACGTCTCCCGCGTCGTTCCTGCCGGGGCCTGCGGGATCGCTGCGTTCCAGGGGAGACGGTATCTCGGCGGGAGGCGCCGCGGGGCTGCGGCTGCACCGGCCGGCTGCCTGGAAGTGCTGAGCGCCGCGGGTTCCAAGGGAGCCGGAGCCGGCGGGCGGTTGGGCCGGCCGGCCGGCTGATGTCATGTGAGAAGCGTGCAGTCGGAGCGAGCACACCTGGAGCTAGATAAGCTCCGTGTGACCTGGTCTTGAGTCACGGGGCGCTGCGGAGCTCTAAGCAGGACCGGCTGGGAGAGAGGCTCGGGCAGTGGCGGTGGCGGCGAAGGCGACAGGCGTCCCTCTGCGCCGCTAGGCCGGGGCCCCGGCCGGGACGGGACGGCCAGGTGCTTCTGTTCGAGTCCTGCCTGGTCGCTTTTGCAAACCTTGGTATGGACTGGCGCCGAGAAAGGCCTCTGGGCTGTAGGAAACGGCCGCTTAGGGAGGTCAGAGGCCAAGGGAGAGAGGCCGGCTCTCTTGGGAAAGTATTTCCTTTGTATTTATTTATGAGTGTGGTCTGGGAGTGGGGTGGGGAGGACTGACCCTTTTAAGTGTCCACCCACAGCAGCCAAGTCTGGGCGCCTTGTCTTGGGATTCTAACGTTATAGTTTCCATTTCCTGGGGCTTCTATTTTGCCAGCTGCAGGGTGACCCATTTAAATATGTCCCCACTTAAAGCCACAAGACACTAGTGAGATCTATTTTAACCAAGTCCCCCAAGTCACTGAAACTTTCCTAAGGCATGAGATGGCAAGCCTTGAACTTAACAGTTGCAAACTTGGTTTACAGCCTAAATGCTAAGTGGATTGTCAAACCTTCCTTTTTTTTTTTTTCTTTCTAATCTTTTAAAATCACAAAAGTAACATATGCTGGGAAAGGCTATTAGCTAAAAAGCTAAAGTGTTACTACCCTGATTTGCCTGTACTGCATGGAGAAAACCACAGACAAAATCTTGTAATGGATCTTTTCAGGCATTTTTTTTAAAGCTTGTTATATATATCTTATATATAACATATTTATCACATATGCATATATTATTTATTTATATTTACATGCAATATCATGTTTCATAAATATAATTTTACATAAATATTAAAAAAAATTTCTGTAGGAAATAAAGAGCATATAGAAAAGTAGAAGAAATATTATGCATAATCCCACTATCCAAATCCCCTAGGCCTAGGGGCACCTGAGTGGCTCAGTTGGTTAAGCGACCGCCTTCGGCTCAGGTCATACTTTCATGGTTCATGAGTTCAAGCCCCCCGTCAGGCTCTGTGCTGACAGCTCAGAGCCTGGAGCCTGCTTTGGACTCTGTGTCTCCCTCTCTCTCTGCCTCTGTCTCTCTCTCTCAAAAAAGAA
The DNA here is from genome assembly GCF_014898765.1 of Herpailurus yagouaroundi. Taxonomy (NCBI): domain Eukaryota; kingdom Metazoa; phylum Chordata; class Mammalia; order Carnivora; family Felidae; genus Herpailurus; species Herpailurus yagouaroundi. The sequence goes on along the minus strand of NW_024412446.1, from coordinate 7,136,359 downwards.
ACATTGAAAAAAAAATAATGAAATAAAGCCCCTAGGCCTAGATACACACACACATACACCCATACCAGCTAAATATTCTCATTGTAAAAAATTAAAACAATATAGATGAAACACAAAGCCATTGACTCTTCTAAAATCTTTCTCTTTCCCAGAGCATACATTTTTCTATGCGTTTGCAAATATTGCACATACATAATCTCCATGTATATATATGCACACATATACATAGTTTTAAAAATTTTAGTAAAAATTATATGGCAACTTGAGTTTTTCACTTAATATAGAATAGAATCTTTCTAGGTTAGTATATACAAATCTTCATTCTTTAAAAAAAAATTTTTTTTAATGTTTATTTTTTATTTTTGAGAGAGAGAGAGCCCAAGTAGGGGAGAGGCCGAGAGAGAAAGGGAGACAGAATCTGAAGCAGGCTCCAGGCTGTCAGCACAGATCCCTATGCGAGGCTCGAACCCATGAACCATGAGATCATGACTTGAGCTGAAGTCGGATGTTTAACCGACTGAATTACGTAGGCGCCCCTTCATTCTTTTTAACTGTCCAGTTCTATAATCTTGCTATTTCCCTAGTGATATGATCTTTGTATTGACAGAATTTTGAGTTACAAACAATGATGCAAAGATCAGCCATGTTTATTGTGTGGACATATCTGTAGATGTCCTATGTGTAGAATTGCCCAGTCTAAGAATATGTACATTTAAATATTTTCATAGATACCACCAACTTGCCCTTATACCAATTTATACTCCCAACAAATAGCAGATACCCTGCTTCCTATCTTCTATTTGATTGACGTTATTAATGATGGTAGTTTTTACTAACCTGATAAGTGAACAATAGCATGTCTGTTTCATTTCATGTGTCTGTGATATGACTGAGGCTGAATACCTGTTTGTGTTTGTTGGCCTTTCATATTTCTGCATCTATGAATTGCTTGTGCTTCGTCTCGGCAGTAGCTACATGGGGCCTCTGGACTCGAGCCAGTGTGATCCAGCCTGGCCATGTGCTCATTGGATTGCCTTCACTTCTTTGGGCTTTACTTTCCACATACAAAGATTCTGTCCAGGGGCGCGTGAGTGGCTTTGGTTGGTTAAGCGTCGGACTTTGGCTTAGGTCATAATCTCCTGGTTTGTAAGGTCAAGTCCTACATTGGCCTCTGCACTGATAGCACGGAGCCTGATTGGGATTCTCTCTCTCCCTCTCTCCCTCCCTCCCTCCCTGCCCTTACCCTGCTCATGCGTGCATGCTTTCTCTTTCAAAATAAATAAATAAACTTTAAAAACTTAAAAAAAAAAAAAAAAAGGTTCTGTCTGGCACTAAGATTTTATGTTTAGACTTATTTTAGTCACACTTGGGCTGATAGTCATTTCTGTACTTTATTATTCTGTCTACTGTTCCATTTAGATGATAAGAATGTACCTTGCTATGCTTAGGTACCATTCTTGAGGGCTTACCCTGGGCTAGGTGTTATTGGAGGGCTTATATACCAATTTCATTTAGTCCCCAGGCCTTATGTGGTAGGTACTATTATTTAACAATTTTTTTAATGTTTATTTATTTTTGAGAGAGAGAGCGTGTGAGCACAAGCAGGGGAGGGGTAGAGAGAGAGGGAAACACAGAATCCAAAACAGGCTCCAGGCTCTGAGCTGTCAGCACAGAGCCCAACACGGGGCTCGAGCCCACCAACCGTGAGATCATGACCTGAGCCGAAGTTGGATGCTCAACCAACTGGAGCCACCCAGGCGCCCCTGTTATTGTACTCTTATTATCTCCATTTACAAATGGGAAAACAGAGGCACAGAGGCATTAAGTGACTTTCCCAGGATTGCATAGCTATTACCTCAGAATTGGTCCCACGTTTGCTACCTGACATCTGAAGCCTAAGCTCTTTCATTAGTTTCATTTCTCTTGCATTTAGTAGGTACTTGATAGATATGTATTTTCCCCAACACTTTATCACAATTTAGAAAAGTTAAAGACTTTTACTGTGAATACCCCTCCCACTTCCTAGATTCTACAATTTACACTTTACTGTCCTCACTTTACCACATATTTCTCCCTTGATCCATCCATCAAACCGTCTTACATGTTTGATACATCTCAAAGAAAATTCCAGACATCAGTATACCTTGCCCCCAATACTTTAGTGTATGTATCATTGACTAGACTGCAGTATATGTTTCCAGTTTTTTTCTTTTGAGTGCCTGCTTCACATAATGAAATGTACAAACCTCATGCGCACTATTTGATAACTGCTGACACATGTATACATCCGTCAGCCCAAATCCCTATCAAGGTAATGTAACATGAACATCACTCCAGAAAGTTCCCTCATGCCCTTTCTCAGGCAATGGCCACCCCTACCCGCCTCCCCACCTTCCAGAGGTAATCACGGTTCTGATTTTTTTCACCACAGGTTAGTTCTGTCTATACACATCTTCCTTGGCTGACAGTGGGTTTACCTCCTGATAAACCCATTGTAAATTGAAAATATCATAACTCAAAAACGCATTTAATACACCTAACTTGCCAAACGTCATAGGTTAGCCTAGCCTACCTTAATTGTGCTCAGAACATTAATATTAGCCTACAGTGGGGCAAAATCATCTAGCACAAAGCCTATTTTATAATAAAGTATTGAATATTTCATGTAAATGATTGCACACTGTACTGAAAGTGAAAAACAGGATGGTTGGGGCGCCTGGGTGGCTCAGTTAAGTGTCCAACTCCTGATTTTGGCTCAGGTCATGATCTCACGGTTTGTGGGTTCGAGCCCCATATCCGGCTCTGTGCTGACAGTGCAGAGCCTGCTGGGGATTCTCCCGCTGTCTCTGTCCCTCCCCCGCTTGCACGCTCACGATTTCTCTCTCAAAATAAATAAACTTAAAAAAAAAAAAAAAGCAACCCACAATGATTGCGTGGGTACAGAATGGCTATAAGCACATCGGCTGTTTACCCTTGTGATTGTGTGGCCGACCAGGACCACTGCCTGGCATCACAAGAGAGCCTCCTACTGCATATTGCTAGGTCAGGAGAAGACCCAAATTCAAAATTCGAAGTATAATTTTTACTGAATGCCTATCACTTTCATGTGTGCATATTGTAAAGTTGAAAAATTGTAAATCGAACCATTGTGAGTCAGGGACCATCTCTATGTACTGTATGAGTCTCACCAGTATGTACTCTTATGTCAAAGCCTTCTTTTACTGTCGCTTGACATAGTATTTTTGGGATTCATCCCTGTTGTATCAGTAGTTGCTTTCTCTTTTTATTGCTGAGTAGTATTCCATTGTGTGAATATGGAAACTGTTTCCCCTGTTGATGAACTGCAAGATGCATATTTGAGTTGAAGGGTCCTTGCCCTTAAAATGCTTTCTGTCTTAAAGTGATAAGGCAGCCGAGTTGAGTCAGTCGATTGTACTTTGCTTTGATCGGGTTAGTAGTAGGGTCAAGATGATATGGGCACATACCCTAATTTTTATATATACCTTTCCTCCACTTAAAATTAGGAAAGGCCTCCTGGAGTAGGATGAGGGGAGAAAGACAGAGAAGGAGGTCAGAAAACTCTAAGGTTACCTTCACTGGAGAGGGTAAGAGACCAAGGGGAGGCGGGTAGAAACTGCAGCCCAGAGTGAAGAGTGGGAAGATCCTGATGTCATTGCTGCTGGAGACTTTGAACCTGAGGGTGGGAGATGGTGAAAAGTGCAAGGTCCACAGGAAGGTGACAGAGCCCAGGTCTCTGGAGACGTGAGCTCTGAGGAGCATAGGAGCGGCTGCACTGTAGGTTTGACCCGGACAGGGAGGTTGCAGGTAGCCCCAGACAGGCTTGGAGGGATGACGGTGGGGAAGGGGTACCTTGTGAGCTGTGTGCCTAACAGTGGCAGGACAGGGATGATAAGGAAGGGCTGAAATGGGCTCAGTCTCCAAAGGCTCCAGGGTTGGGATGAGAGGAGTACCTTTGGCAGAAGGTTAATGAACAACCTGTGTCCACAAGAGACTTAGATGTTTGGAATTTTTGAGCAACAAGAGACCAAATCATCCAGCCCAGCCTTGAGCAAAGTGACAGGCTCAAGGTCCCCTAGCGATTTGTTGGCAGATCCAGGCCTAGATACCAGGTCTGCTAACGTTCCTGGCCAGCGCTGTCTCCTGTGCTACTGCTGTGACGGTGTGTGGTTCCTGCCTGTCACAATCGCAGCGAGGAGCAAGCTTTTGCCAAGACACGGATTTACATTAAATTACTTCTCAGGGACCTTTCCAGCCTGAAGGTTCTAGAATTCTGGGACCTGTTTTCTGTTGGTGCTACACAGGTGTCTAGCTCCCAGCAAAGAGCCAGGGTTGGGGAAGGATAGCAGAGTAAGAACTGAAGACCAAAAGAAGTGTCTTGGGGGGAGAGCATTGTAGGCATTGGGTTCTGCGTGGTTGGGCTGAGGCTGAGGCCAAGATACTCATTTGTGTCCTTCCAGTCCCCAGGGTGGGTTTCTTTCTTCATTTCCCACACAGGTACCCCTGGAGCCATCTTCTTTTTTTTTTTTTTTTTAAGGTTTATTTTTGAGAGAGACAGAGACAGAGTGTGAGCAGGGGAGGGGCAGAGAGAGAGAGACGCACACAGAATCTGAAGCAGGCTCCAGGCTCCAAGCTGTCAGCACAGAGCCAGACGTGGGGCTCAAACTCACAAACTGTGAGATCATAACCTGAGCTGAAGTCAGACGCTCAACCGACTGAGCCACCCAGGGGCTCCTGGAGCCATTTTCTAAATCATCCTTTTAAAGGGCACCTGGGTGGTTCAGTCAGTTAAGCATCCAACTTAGGTCATGATCTAAGGCTCAGGTCATGATCTCACGGTTTGTGAGTTCGAGCCCCGCATCGGGCTCTGTGCTGACAGCTCAGAGCCTGGAGCCTGCTTCGGATTCTATGTCTCCCTCTCTCTCTGTTCCTCCCCTGCTCACACTCTGCCTCTCTCCTTCTCAAAAATAAATAAACATTAAGAATTAAAAAAAATTTTTTTTTATTAAAAAAAAATTTTTTTAATGTTTTTATTTATTTTTGAAGGAGTGAGAGACAGCGCATGAGCAGGGGAGGAGCAGAGAGAGAGGGAGACACAGAATTTGAAGCAGGCCCCAGGCTCTGAGCTGTCAGCACAGAGCCCGATGCAGGGCTCGAACTCACGAACCGTGAGACCATGACCTGAGCCGAAGTCGGATGCTTAACCGACTGAGCCACGCAGGCGCCCCCACCCACCCCCCCAATTTTTTTTAATCAGCCTTTTTTTTTTCATTTTTTTTTTCAACGTTTATTTTTTTGGGACAGAGAGAGACAGAGCATGAACGGGGGAGGGGCAGAGAGAGAGGGAGACACAGAATCGGAAACAGGCTCCAGGCTCTGAGCCATCAGCCCAGAGCCTGACGCGGGGCTCGAACTCACGGACCGCGTGATCGTGACCTGGCTGAAGTCAGACGCTTAACCGACTGCGCCACCCAGGCGCCCCATAATCAGCCTTTTAAGACAGTGCAGGAAGTGATGGGTGAAGGGTAAGGTGGGCAGTGACCAGCCGAAGATCCCACGTCTTGGTATATGGTATGTCTGTGCCACACTCCATCAGTGTTGAGGAGGAGAGAGAGAGAGAGACTCCCCATGTCAAAATAGAGCCCATAAGAGAGGATGCCTGCTGTCAGGTACTCCCCCATCCCAGATCAGTCCAGACTCCGCAGGACAAGTTTGCCCCTGGCTTTGCACTTCTTGGGCCCTAGATTTCCTGTCTTCCTATTTCCAGGTACTGTGCATGGAGCATTTCGAACCAAAAGGTTCAGAAGGAACTTTGTCTTACTAGGTAGAAACAGGTCAGAGGGGGAAACGGTGCCTGTTAGATCCACAGGGAGCTAGTAACTGGGCCAGATTCCCCATCTCTTTGGATATGCTCTACAATTAAAGATTTCTGTAGAATTGTGCTGCCCAGTTCAATAGCCACTAGCTGTTGAATACTTGAAATGTAGTTAGTCTGAAGTGAGATGTGCTCTAAGTATGACATTCGCACTGGATTTTGAAGACTTAATATGGAAAAAGGAATGTAAAATATCTCAATATTTTTCTTTTTAAATTTTTAAAAAATGTTTATTTTTTAGAGAGACAGAGAGAGACAGAGCATGAACATGGGAGGGACAGAGAGAGAGAGATACAGAATCTGAAGCAGACACAGAATCTGAGCTGTCAGCACAGAGCCCGATGTAGGGCACAAACTCACGAACCGTGAAATCATGACCTGAGCCGAAGTTGGACACCTAACTGACTGAACCACCCAGGCGCCCCTCAATATTTTTCAGAAAGATCACATGTTGAGACGACAGTGTTTTGAATATAGCTACATTAAAGTATATCATTAAAGTTAATTTCACCTGTTTCTTTTTACCTTTTTTAATGTGGCTGCTAGACAATTTTATTTATTTATTTTGAGAGAGGGAGAGGGAGAGGGAGAGGGAGAGGGAGAGAGAGAGAGAGAGAGAGAGAGAGAGAGAATCCCAAGCAGGCCTCACACTGTCAGTGCAGAGCCCCATGAGGGGCCCATGAGATCATAATCTGAACTGAAACCAAGTGTCGGACACTTCACCGACTGAGCCACCCAGGCACCCAAGACCATTTTAAATTATACATATGACTTGAATTATATTTCTGTGAAGAGTACTGCTCTAGGAAGAATACACTGGTCTCGCAGGAACCTATGGATCAGGGTGCTGGACGTTGGAGGAAGCAATTAGCCGGTGCACCAGGACCCTTGGGAGTTCCTGGCCTGAAGTCATCCCTGGCATTGTACCTGGGCTAGGGATCCATGGGATGGAGGAGCCTGGAGGGCCTTACTTGATTGTGGCAGTGGGGTACACGGACAGGACAGGCCTCCCCAGGTCTTGCAGAAGGTCCTTGCTGGAAGGAGTGAGCTTGTCAGTCCCGTGTCTAGAACTCAGAGGGGGAGGCCTTCACGGAGAGAGAAAAAAATTTCATTTAATTTCTAATTAGGCGGTATGGCCTATTTCTCCTTCTTGTTCGCTGCTGGTTAGAACTTGTTCCCTGGCTTGCAACTCCACCCCCACCAGGTTTTGCTCAGTCCTGTCCCCAGTCGGGTGGGCATAGGGGCAGAAGGCTGGCATCGTAGGCACAGGTGCCCTGGAGCTGGCATTCTCTCTCAGGCTGCCATGACTTTCTTCCCCAGGCTATATTTAGTTGTTGGTCTGGGGAAAAGGATATGAGTTTTTCAGGATCCTGTTTATCCAGCAGACCCACCCCCACCTCTCAGCTGTCTGTCCTCGGCTCAGTGTGGAACTTCCCCTACCCTCCCTGCTTCACTTTGGGCGCCGAGGACCTAGAGAGAAAACAATATTTGCCATGGGATCCCACCACTGCCACTCCCTGGCTGTGTGACAACTAACAACATACTTAATTTTCTGAGCCCTGTTTTCTCATTTGTAAAGTAGAGATAAGGATCCCTCCCGTGCAGGGATGCTGTGAGGTTCGAATGAGGTAATGCGTGTAAAGTGCCCGGCAAGTGGTAGCCATCAAATCGGGGTGGGTTCTTTGAGGTCTTCTGTCAGGCGGTGGCTAAGGCTGCTTCCGTGGGGATCACAGGCTTAGGAAAGAGCCAAATAGCATGTGATGTCTGTTGCTTTACTGGGCTATTGGCTCTGGGGAGGTGGTGGCCTTTGTGTTTGAATCTTCAGTCGGGTACCAGGTTAGCTTGATGGCGCCCTCTTGCCAGGAGGTCACATCTCCCAGACGCCACCTCTGTGCACACCTATCAGGGATTAAAGGCGATGACAGACTTTGGAGTCTGGGCTTTTACAACCCTATCTGAACCTCAAGGTACCTTATTTGTGAAATGGGGGTAATCACAGACCTTCCTGGAGCAGTGTTATGACGACTGGCTTAACAGAGATGGTATTGTATAAAACAGAGCACCTGGCGCGTAGGGAGCTAGCTCTCAGCGACCACGAGCTGTGCTCATTAGTTGGTCTGGTCTGCACTGGAGACACAGGAAGAGGCTCCTCTCGAATAACCTCTTTCTCTCTCTCTGTTTCTGTTTGCAGCAGCGAGGCGGGGTACCAGGGCCCTGTGCTAAGCACCCGTAATCCCCCAGGGGTGTCACCCCCAAAAGCTGTACCCCACCATGTTTAACCTAATGAAGAAAGACAAGGACAAAGATGGCGGGCGGAAGGAGAAGAAGGAGAAGAAGGAGAAGAAGGAGCGGATGTCGGCGGCAGAGCTGCGGAGCCTGGAGGAGATGAGCCTGCGTCGTGGCTTCTTCAATCTGAACCGTTCCTCCAAGCGTGAGTCCAAGACCCGCCTGGAAATCTCCAACCCCATCCCCATCAAGGTGGCCAGTGGCTCTGACCTGCACCTGACCGACATTGACTCTGACAGCAACAGGGGCAGCGTCATCCTGGACTCGGGCCACCTAAGCACCGCCAGCTCCAGCGATGACCTCAAGGGTGAGGAAGGCAGTTTCCGCGGCTCTGTGCTGCAGCGGGCGGCCAAGTTTGGCTCCCTGGCCAAGCAGAACTCACAGATGATTGTCAAACGCTTCTCCTTCTCCCAGCGGAGTCGGGATGAGAGTGCCTCAGAAACCTCCACCCCTTCCGAGCACTCTGCGGCCCCATCCCCGCAGGTGGAGGCGAGGACTCTAGAGGGACAGCTGGTGCAGCATCCCGGCGCAGGCATCCCTCGGCCAGGGCCCCGGTCCCGAGTGCCTGAGCTGGTGACTAAAAGGTTCCCGGCTGACCTGCGCTTGCCCCCCGTGGCGCACCTGCCACCGCCTCCCCTCCGGGAGCTGGAGCTGCAGCGACGGCCCACTGGAGACTTCGGCTTCTCCCTGCGCCGCACAACCATGCTGGATCGGGGCCCCGAGGGCCAGGTCTACCGGAGGGTGGTTCACTTTGCTGAGCCCGGCGCGGGCACCAAGGACCTGGCCCTGGGGTTGGTGCCGGGTGATCGTCTGGTGGAGATTAATGGGCACAACGTGGAGAGCAAGTCCAGGGACGAGATCGTGGAGATGATCCGGCAGTCCGGGGACAGTGTGCGGCTCAAGGTGCAACCCATTCCGGAGCTCAGTGAGCTGAGCCGGAGCTGGCTGCGGAGTGGCGAGGGACCCCGCAGGGAGCCAGCCGATGTGAGTGTCCCCGTGGGCAGCTGCGGGGGAGCAGGGATTTGGAAGTGTGCTTGGGCGGATGACTGGGGTACTCGGGAGTTGAAGTCACGCCACTCCTTGGCCCGAGGGACAACTTACCTGGCCCGCAGGGAGGAGCGACCTTAGCAGGGGCTGGTGCACAGTGATACAAACTTCTTGATGCGAGGGTTCGGGGTTTGGGCACCATGTTTCCTGAGCCCTAAATTGGGGTGTGGAGGGTAACACGTGCCACTTCAGATGAGAGACAGTCCGGACTACTTGTCCAGCCCGGTATCTGGAGTAAAATGTAGGATTTCCGTGTTATTTAGATACTAGACTTGAAAGAAAAAGATGGACTATTTCAAATCAGGGCTGTCGTGGAACTTCTGGGATGTGCAGCTGTTTTGCTAGCTCTTGGGTAAGATGATTTCAGACCTCCTCTTGCCCTTGAGTGAGTTGAACAGGAGGTTATGTTGCAACGATAAGCAGGGGCCAGATCATGGAGGACCTTGCAAGTCATGATAGGAATTTAGATTTTATCCCAGTGAAATGGGACCATTGTAGGGTTTGAAGCGGGGTTGGGGGGAGTGACTGGACCTGATTTATAAAGATCACCTGGGCTCCAAGAGTCATTACTACCTCTCCTGGAAGAAGAAAACACCCTGGAGATGCAACAGGTGTCAAGCCTACAGAAATAGTCTGACCTGACTATCCGTGAGACCCCGCTCAAAACAGCAGTGGAAGGGGTGACATAGGAGTAGAAGAGATTTAGATTATATGTATGAACGGGTCTCCAGGGGGACAGCGATCTCTATGCCCGGGGGTCTTTTGACTCCACCTATAGCGTGGCTACATATCAGTTTGGAATGTTCCACTTAGAGACAGCACATGAGGACAAGCTGGCCTCTGGCCATCCCTGCCTCCCAGCTGTCAGGTTTTCGGACTGCCCAGCTCTGGTGCCTGCAGCCTGACCAGTACACAGGCTGGCCGGGACCTCTTTCAGCACTAAGTGACCAACCAGATGTGTCCAAGTCGGAAGTGGGAGGAAATGCTAAGGAAGCAGGCAGAGTCCTGGTCCTAGCTTTCTCTCAGGGAGGGGAAGTGGATGCTCAGATGGCCTGGGGGGCCTGGGAGCTGCAGGGTCAGAGTCTGGCAGGAAGCCCTGGAACTGGGTTCCGGACCTTCCTTTACTCGGGGCCTGGTGGAGGTCAGGCAGTTTTGCTAGTCAGGAAGGGGTAGTGCATGGGAGGGAGGCTGTTGTGGGATCCGCGGAAGGACCTGGCCTCATTTATTCCGCAAACTCACAGCGAGCACCTACTGTGTGTTAGCCACCAGACTAGACTGAGCTCAGGGAACCACAGTGTAGAGGGAGTGGTCTTTATCTTAGAACCAAAGCCCATGCTATGTTGCCATGCCTGTCTACTTTCTCCCAGGCTAACATTGCTTTTAACAGATGGAATTTTCTTCTTAAAGAATGAGTCCCCTAGGGGACTGTTGCCAGCTCCCTGCTGAACCACAGCACAGGCCTTTGTGGGGCCCTGGGCCTGGCATCCCAGATGCTGTTTAGTCTTCTCTTTATAGCCTAGGGATCCTCTTGGCATCTCGTATTTCTCGGCTACTCTCCCTTCCCAGCTAGCTGCTGCTCCCCCCATTCCTGGGGAAGTGGATGGTTTAGCTTTGGAGACCCTGGTACATTCCACACTACAGCTGGTATCCCCGAGACCCTGGCTTGCTCTGGCCCCCGTGGGCAAGGGCAGAAGTGCCCAGAGGACTTCCACAGAGCATGCTACCCTCACGAGTCTCCCAAGAGCCATCTGAGAGAACAGCGAGAAGCCTAGAGCTGAGGAAGCTCCCCCGCCCCCAGCTTCCCCTGCCTGGCAGGTGGCAGGGACTCCTGCCCCAGCAGAGAGGAGCAGAGTGAGCCCAGCATCCTGGCTTCCTGGGACAGGCCTGGAGTGGGTCTGTAGTGGCTGCAGTTATCACCCTCCATCTCCTCGTCTTCCTCCCACTCCCACTCCGGCTCCGGCTCCGGCTCCTTTCCTTGGCAGCAGTTCTAAGCTCACTTCCATGCCAAGAAGAGTCTTCCCATTTCCTCTGGGCTCCCAGGCGGGGCACCCTGACAACTCTGGCCCCACGAGGACACAGCTCCTGGCGGCCACCCTGCCCGTCAGGTCATCCATCAACTGTGTCCACACCGCCTGTCCCCAGGGAGCTCTGAGGGAGCTGGCCGGCCATCTGTTCTCTTTCTGCTACACAGATGGAGACCAGGCCTCATGGCTCCTCTCCGTGGCCTGTTCAGAAGGCCCCAGGGAGAGAGAGCCCCTCGGGCTTCCTTCTCACATGATGTGTGTCCGGAGTGCTTGGCTCACACCTCCATGTGTCCCTGTAGCTGCTAGCAAGGTTCCACTGGGAGTAGGGGTGAGCCACTGTAGTGGGATAGACATGGGGCCTGATGGAAATCACCCAGCAGGCCTGGGAGGAGCAGTTCTTTTCCGCCCTCCATTCTTCCACTCACCTATCTATTAAATAAACATTTGTTGAGCACCAACTGTGGGCCAGATCCTGGGATCCACATAGTCCCAGCCCTAAGGAACTCATAGTCTGGTGGGAGAGATGGTCAAGTAACAGATGACAATGCCATTTGAGAGGCTCCCCAACAGGGGCCAGTACGGGGCCCTAGGGAGCCCTGCACAGAAGAGGGACTTTAAGTACAGTCTTGGGAGTGATCACCGGGAAAGCTGACATCCAGGTGGGAGATGGATGCCGGAGAGGCAGGTGGAAGTGGAAGGCCGTAAGAGACACGTGCCAAGACCTTGAGGCTGGAGAGAGAATGACGCATTTGGGGAATAAGGCTGGGGGGACATTGCATGGGGGAATGAGTATTGAGAGAAGTGGCAGAGGAGGCAAGCAGGGGACAGGTCACGAAGGCCCTTGTGAACCAGCCTAAGGAATGTGAACTTCAACCAGAGGACAAGAAGCAGCCCACTCAGGGAGTGATAGGAACAGATCTTAGAAAATCTCTCTGGCTGCTCATGAAGAATGCTTCTGGGTGTAGCAAGGGCAGCCATGGGGAACACAGCAAAGGCCCTATCGTCATCTTAGTAGAATGAATGGAGGCCTGCGCTTGGGGAGAAGCAGGGGCAATGGAGAGAGAGATCAGACGTGAGCAACTGAGGGACTGTGTAGTCTTGGTGACCGACCAGTGTGGGGGATGGAGGAGAAGAGGGGTCGAGTGGGATGCATCTTTGGAGGAAGATGCTAAGTTCTTTCCTTGGCTTCTCAGGGAAAGTGTTTGGGGCCATCTGGTTTGGGATCAGTTACTCTTAAGTTGTCTAAAGGCGAAGCGTTCCCTGAGTCTGGTGTCGGTACAAATGAGGATCTTAAAACCCCAGTTGGATCAACATTCCTTTCTCCTCTTCCATGAATCTGAGTGGGAAAGTCAAGGGCCCACTGAGAAGGAAGAGAGCCTGGGAGAGAGGAGAGCCAGCCCCTTCTGTTTGTATCCTTGTGGGCCCATCGCAGGGAGCAGGAGTGTAGGATGTTTCTGCTAAGCTCAGAAAAGCCCAGCTGGCTAAACCCTGGCTAATGTGGTTGCCCCCCCTCCCCCCACCACCAAGGAGCTAGCCTGCAGGGGACCCCTACCCAGAAAGCACTACTTCCCTGAGCTTCGAAGATGTGGTGGGAGGGGAGAGGTGTGGATGTAAAAGAAGGCGCCCACCCCTTCCCAGTCAGGTCTACCTCCCTGGGCTCTATGTAGCTCTCAGGCATTTACCGGAGATCTGTGATGCAGTTTCTTCTCGCTTTGGATGGTGGGGTTTGTACTCAAAGACTGTAGGGCTGTGAGGTTCCTTAAAAAGGTTGTCGTGTCTGTGTAAACCACCTGCTTATGTAGAGTTGTGTAAACCACATTTGTGGACTTCAGCAGATAGTGAACGCTTAGGAAGATTGGTACCTTTCCCTCTGCCCAAGCTCCAAAGCCATCCAGGGAAGGTAATTTTGCAGTTTCCTTAATTAACCCATCCTAGTGCTTTCCCATCTGTGCTCCTGGTAAGGTTTTCTTTCCAACGGGAACTCATGACGCTTTTGTCCAGACTCTGCCCCTGTGGCCCTGTCCTCAAAGACAGCCAGCTGCAGGAAGCGCTGGGATGCTGGGTGCTCAGGCCTGCAGATGGGACATCGGTGGCCTGGCAGGAGACTGGCCGGTCGGGGTTGCCCACATCTGGGAGAAGGGCAGGGGCCCCTTTGCCAGGAAGCCCTAGACCCCTGGGCAAAAGCTATATGACCCTCACCAACCTTGTCTCCAGGACCCTGGTTGGGTGGTGGCGGTGGGGGCGGGGGTGGGGGGCGGGGGCGGTACCTGCAGGACTGGGGATTGCAGGATTTCAAGGAGAGACTGAAAAGTCTGCTGTTCCAGGTCTGCCAGGCCAGCTTCTGAGCAATGGGCTTTCCCAGGGGCTTCTGGTGGTGGAGGTGCTGGGTGCTGCCTGGGCTCAGTGTTCTAGAACGCTCTCTCCCTAATGTTGCTCCAAATGATCCCCAGAGATGTTTTTGTTTTTTGCTGGTTCGTTTTAAACAGAAAAGTCTTATTTCATTTGGTGCCAAAGCTTCAGGTACTTCTGACATCGGAGTCTCACCATGTGAGAGCTCTGGCTGGAGGCCTCAGAGTAGAACTCAGACTGAGTTCTTTTGATAATGAGGCAGCCAGTGGGAAGGTGTCCAGGGCATGTGAACTTGTGAGTGAAAGGTCTTTAGGAGCATTTGGGGGGTTACCTATCCTGGATTAGTGGGGCGCATGGGACCAGCAGCACCGGGTGGTGGCTAGGTCATTTCCATTCCGCTAGGTCTCCCTTCTCTGTCCTCAGAGGCACGTTCTGCCCTCTTCCCCGTGAGCTGCTAGACAGACTGCAGCCCCAGAGTGCCCTGGCCACCCAGCCTGTGGGTGGTGGGCACAGTGCCCAGGCCACATTGAACTGGGTGTGGGCACATGTCATGGTCATCTGTTGTTTTCGCAGACACCGCTTGGAGCCCTGGGGGGGGGGGGGCCCGGGGGGGGGGGGCCCGGGCCTTGACTTGAGGGGGTCTGCACCAGCCCCTTTTGGCCCTGGCCAGAGCCCCTGTGCCCCCCCACCCCCCCAGTACCCCTGGCCACCCTGTCCGCAGCTCCCTTCTCATTTCTTATTTACATTGAAATGGTTCTGGAAAATACCAGATACGCAAACACCCAGACTAGGGGTGGGTGAGGAGTGGGGTGAAGGGGGGTGTGTGGCGGGTGGGAACACAAGTATTTTAAAAATGCTGCAGATCTCTACAGCGTTTCCCAGAAACCACAAGCACGCGGTCCGCCTGCCAGCAGCGCTCCCGCCACCCCGCCACGCTCAGCCGCTGGGTTCTCCTCACTGTGGCCCGAGGTGGAGAGCAGCGTCGGTGGGGGTGGGGGCCGGGGACCCAGCCGGGGAGGGGGCTGCCTGGCGCCTCCATTGTCAGTCTGGGGCAGTGGGTACGCTGCGCCCCAGGCGGCCAGCAGCGCTGGGGGCGCCCGCCGTGCCAGGCAGGCGCTGCGAAGGCGTGGAATCTTCCTGGCTGCCCCCCTCCCGCTGTGCACTTTGGGGGGGGGGGGGTCGGTGGGCAGCCAAGCCCAGAGTCCCCTCGT
>NW_024412446.1:7072493-7121449 GCF_014898765.1 Herpailurus yagouaroundi | reverse complement strand
TTTTTTTTTTTTTTTTTTCCCAGTTGTTGGCTCCCGTTTGGTTGGGAAACTGTTTCCTCAGACCTGGGTCACCACTCTGGCTGCCTTCATCTCCCGCCATCGGTTTCTCAGAATCGGGAAGTGACATGCTTCCCTGGCACTCGCAGCCCGGCCGCTTTGCAGACTCTGGTGTAGGGAGGAGTGTAGGGTGTTTGTCCTGCGTCCCGGGTGGCGCCCAGGACGGCGCCCAGCGAGCGCATGCATGCTCCCTGAGTGGCGTCTAGTTGATCTGGTAAAGGTTCCGCTGAGCAGAAATGCCTTGAGGGGAGAGCATGAGAGAGAATAGCCAAGATGAGGGTCGTGGCTGGCGTTAGGACTGTTCTAGCTGCTTTACATATATTAACTCATTTAACGTTCCCAACACCCCTTTGAGATAGGTATTACGATAATCTTTATTTCATACATGAGGATACCGGATTACGCAGAGGTTAAGGATAAGTACATTGCCTAAGGTTCCAAGGCTGTTGACTTGTGAGGAGTTGAACTTAGGGCATCGGCTCCTTGCACCTCACTGGTGTGCTGTCCGGGGCAGAGGACGCAGCATCTAGATATAAGTCCATTGCCCGGCCCAGGCCTGCGTCCTTCTGATTCCTGCGGCCCCTGTAGGCATCTCCTCCAGAAGGGAAGGGGAAGTGAAGAGTGACTGGCCATTCTTGCTGTCGCTCTGTGGATGGTGAGATGCAGGAGGGGGTGACTGTCCCTCTGTCTCTGCAGAGGATTAGCCAGAGGAAGAGAGCCCGAGTGGCAGCAGGTGGGATTTAATCTGGTGGGAGCTGGGAGAGGTACTAGAAAGCGCGGCTGCATCTGTCTCGGCAGTATTTGGCTGTGGTCCCTTGGAGGAGGGGCAGGGGCACCCTTTGCCCCTTACACATCTCCCTTGTTAGACCCTGGGGGGCAGGGATGGTGCCCCTCGCCTGTTTGGCCCTTACTGACGCTAGTACTGACCTCTGCGATAACTCGGGGTGGCAGGGTCCCCAGAGTGTCACCTCTGACCAAGAACAGGTCCTCTTCTGTCGCATAGGGGCTGCACGCTGTCGTTTCCTGGTGTGCACTGTGGGGGGGAGGCGAGGAGCATGGCCTGGCAGAAGGCCTAGCGGGTAGTGGGTGTGCAGCTTGGCTTCTTCCATTGAGTCCCTGCTGTTCCTTATGTCGATAAGACTTTTCCTTGCCCACCCTCACGCCCTCATACACATCGGCCCCAGTTTGAATGTCACTTCCTTAGGGGAGCCTTCCTTGACCTTCTCAGATGTCACGTCCGCACCCTGGCACCACCGCCTCCTTCTCCTTCATAACATTCACCAAGATTGCGATTAATGGGTTATCTTATGTCTCCAGTGCTGGAGACCTTCAGTGATATTTGTTGGATATTTGCTGAAGGAAAGAAGATGGTTGTCTGGCCAGGAAGTGGTTTCCCATTCTCTCTGCATTTACCGCAGTTTTGGTTTCTAGAACCCTTCCCCCAACTAGCGTTGGTGTTGCGTCTGCAGTACGTCACCATGTTCTACCCTCTACCTTTACTCCCGACTCAGTTTCTTGTGGGCGTCTCAGCATCTCCCGCAGGAATGGAGGAGAGATGGGCTCTGGGCGGCCAGGAGCAGGAGCCTAGGGAAGGGGCTCTGGGAGGAGGGTCACGGGACGGCCTGTCTCCTGGCCCCGCACTGGTATCTTTGGGAAGGCACCAGGCTTGGGTGAGAAGCAGATTTGGGGGCATACGGAGTCACTCTGTGCCCAGCCCGGGGGACCTTGGAAAAATGTGCTTGTCTTACTGGCTGCAGGTCTCTGAGGAGGGAGGATGTGGCCCAGCAGGGATCAAGGCTTCCTCTTTCCTTCTGCTGCTTGCCCTGCGCTGCCTGCGGGCTGGAATGTCAGCAGGCTGGGAATTTTCACAGCAAGGATTTTTCCCAGTCAGAGCAACAGATTCCAGCTGGAGCCTGGGGACAGCTCCGCATGGGCAGGGGCTGCCACAGAGGGCCAGGGTGCGTGCTGGGGCACCCCAACGGCTCCCCTGTTGGGGCCTGGGCCTCATTCCCATCCTCCATGGGAAATGCAAACATCTGTCTCTCCTGTGGGTCCGGCGGAACCTGGGCTTCTGGAGCTGTGGAGCTCAGGAGAAGCAGTGGGAGGCCTGGGGGACCAGAAACTCCCCCTCAGTGAGGAGAGAACGTGGCTGGCCACGTCCCACAAGCCTCACTTCCTCCAGCCGGTGAGTCAGGAAGGGGAGCCGCCTTGGATTCCATCTTCAGGTGGGGCCGTGGGCTGCCAAACCCAGGTTCTCTGGCCTGTGGGGACCTACCAGCCTTGGCAGGAGGTAACACTGCTGGCTTTGTCACCCTCATCTGTCCCCCTTTCTCTGGGCCCTATAATGCCTCCAGGACCTGGTTCCCTCTCTTAGCGACCCTTCCGGCCTCTGTGCCCCTTGCCTTCTGATCTCAGTTCTACCGGCCCCTCCCTTCCACTCCCATTTCTGCAAGGAGCTGACTCACTTCCTCTCTCCCTCCCCAGCTTCTCTCACCGCCAGGCCCTATGGCGCGCAGGGTACCCACAGGGAGGGGAGATTTCTCACAGGGCACCTCCCGGGCTCTTTTTCCTGGCAGTAAGACTGAGGCCGCCCCTGGCTCTGGGCAGAAGAGGGCTGGGGGGGTGAGGGTACATGGCTCTGGGCTGTAGGAAGGCCAGATGCAAATGGCCTTGGAGCCTTGACACAATCACGGTGGGATGTCAGGAAGCCTTGAAGGGCACCTGCTCCGTATCACCCTGTGGGCTTGGTTCTGTAGAAGAAAAAGCCTGAAGATGCCATCCCTGTGATCAGGAAGCCTGTGCTTTCTCTAGAACAGAAGACATCTGCAAAAAGATAGATCTCAGCCCGGGGTGGCATGGGCTAGTGGCCAAGCAGTGAGAGCACTGTCAGGCAGGATGATACGGTCATGACTCTCTGTGACACCCAGTTTCATGGCCAGCCCCATCGCATCATGGGGAAGGTATCTGGAGATTCCAGGGCGAGGGTGAGGAGAAGAATCTGATACTTTCTCCCTGCTGGTTCTCCCTGCCGGGAGCCTGCCTCCTGCCTCTCCTGGCCCCTGCCTTCTCGAAGATCTGTGGACTGGCCTGGTTGTGGGATTGATTGCAGAAGCCGGCAGCAGAACAGCAGAAGGTTTCCTGCCTGAGTGGCTGGCATCTCCTAGCTTGGCCTCCTTGGAGCTATCCAGGCTGTGGAAGCCGGTGCGCCTGGCACTGAGGGCACTGGGGACGCAGCCTGTGCTGGGCCTGGCACAGCCTTGGATCCTCCCCTGCGGGTGGCCTAGATTACCTAAAGAACACAAGCACAGGGTAAGGTCGAGTTCCTAATCACTTGGCCGTGCATCACGTTCAGTAGAGGCCAAAGGGAAACTGGGCCTCCCTCCTGAGAAGCCTGTGGCCCTGCCATGGGCTGTCTTCCTAGAATCAAGTGACCGGCAACATTCCTGTTCCCCTTAGCACTTGGCTTTGCCTGGCAAAGAAGCCTGCAATAATCCTGATTCTGGCCTCAGGAATTCTGGACAATGACAGGTGTTTCATATTTAGATGAGGTTGGGGGTGACAGGCTGGAATGAGGCCTAGGTGTGGCGAAGGTGAAGGGCACCAGCCTGACCACCCCACCCCAAATACTCTCACCCTTGCTGGTGGGAGGTGAACCGCCCCACACAGGCACGCGGATGCCTGTCTGTTGCTCCTCTTCCAGCCCTGCTTTATTGTTCCTCGCCACCACCCATCGCTACTTGGCCTTGACCTGTGGAGCAGAACCAGGCTTTGTGACAGAACACCTCGTTGGGAAATGGCTTGGGATATGCACGCATGCACGCGCGCGCACACACACACACACACACTCACTCACACACACTGTAAAGTTCAGTCCGGGTATCTTTTTCTTTCAGACTCTTCCAAAGCATTTCTACCGTCAGCCTCCAGGCCTTCTAACCTGCCTTCACCTTCTCTGCCCAGACCAGAGGACTTGGTCTCTGGGGCAGGGGAAGGCAGAGTTTTCTGGCTTCTGTCAGGGCCCTGGGTTCCCCTCCCAGCCCTTGTGTCTTCCTTAGCACGCTGGTTTTCAGGTCTCTCTTCTGTGCCTCTGAAAGAGAAACCCATTCTATCAAGCATCCCCTGTTCTCCCCCCCTACTCATTCTCTTCAAAATCCAAAAACTGCGTATCTTGTTGTTGCTATAGAAACAGATGCTTGGCAAATAGGAAGTTGGATTGAAGGGCTGGTTTTGGTTGTAGGGACTGTTTTCAGCAAATTTGGGGAGGGGAAAGAAGAGGCGGGAGGCATAGGCAGAAGGGCCCACAAATCGGCAGTTGCAGATGATTATGTATATATTGTTAATACGTTGGTGTATATTGGGTACAACATGGACTCTGGAGCTGGACTCCTGGGTTCGAATCCTGGCTCTGCTACTTACTAGCCATGTGATCTTCGGCAAATGATTTAATTTCTCTGTGCCTCACTTTCCTTATCTGTAAAATAAGAATGGTAATAGCACTTTCCTTGTAAGATTGCTTTGAGGAGTAAATGAATCAATACATGCAAATCACTTAGAATAGCGTTGTCATCATCATTAATCTGTCTCTAAAGTGCTGGGAGGTACTTGGTGCCTGGGAGTTTGATGGGCCATCTGCCCACAGGAATGCCACATGCCTGTTAATGACTCAGCCCTGCTGGGGAAGGGGGGGCAGGGAGCTTCACTCTTGTCCCCAGAATGGCGCTTTTACCCTCCAGGTGAAGATAGGGAAATAGGGCCCAGATTTGTCCACAGGTTTACTCAGGGCCACGAGGCAGCCACAGAGCATGTCCTGAGGCTTTCCCCTGGGCTTCCAAACTAGTCTGTAGTTTGATGCATCTTTAAAATTGTGCCACTTTCCCTTTCTCCATGACTGCCTCCAGTCAAATTCTTGGCTGACGCCAACCACTTTGGAATACCAGGCTTCTTCCTACCGACTTGTTTTCCAGTTGAACCACCAGACTCTACTTTTTTGTGGTCTCTCTACACCTTATTTTGCTTCTTCATGCCTGCCTTGCTTCTGGATCAGAGCTAAGCAAGAACTGAGGACAGAATGGAGGCACGGAAAAGAGAGGCAGTCCCAACCTACCAGTTCCTGGGTCTGTTCTCTGCTCCGTCATCACACATATGAGCCTGCCCAGACACTCGCACTTGGACTTTCTAACTACTGTAGCAAAACCTTTCATATGAAGTGCCTGTGATAGAATGTGATTGCTGTCAGATCCGTGTCCCGTTCCCTTGTTCCTGTTGGAGCCACTCTAGCCTGGCAAGCGAGCCCTGAGCTCCTTTCTCTACCATGTCCTCCTCCCCCACTTCCTCATTTGGTTCTTTCAGCGAGTGACGCAGGGAGGTGCCCGGTTACGTTCCCTGTTGCCCCATGGGCAGGACTCCCGGCATGCTGCTCAGGACAAGGTTTTATTGGCCTCATTTGCCCTTGAAAGTTCAGGGTCTTGCTGGGACATCTCTCTCTGGAGCACTAACATCAGATGAGCCCGGCAGCGGGTCGTGTGGGGAAGCCCTCAGGCCACTACATTCCAGATGTCTTACCCATGCATGGTCCAGAGACTCTGCAGAAACAAGGAACGATTGTGCGGCACTAAGGGGCTTTCTCCCAGGCCTGGGATGCCTTGGAGTGGGGGCTGGCTTCCATTCAGCTTTGCCTTTTCAGCCCCTCTGCATCTGGCTTCTGCTCCCTGGCTGGTTGTTAAGTTGTGGCTAAATTGTCTCCCCCTCCCCCATTTCTTCTGAGGCCTAGGGGTCAAGGCAAGGCACATGGGGACAGGAGTCTAAGCAGATTCTGGGTCAGGGGCGGGAGAGAACAGCAGGTGGTCGGGGGCAACACCTGAAGGAGTCTTTGGCAAGGAAGACCAGGATATGCTGAAAGGGGATTCTCTAGATCGGACCTGTCCAATAGGACACTCTGCCAGCATGGAAATGTTCAATAGTCTGTGCTTTCCAACTTGGTAGACATTATCCATATGTGGCTCTTGAGCGCTTGAAATGTGGCTGGCATGACTGAGAAACTGAATCTTAAAAAAAATTTTTTTTGGTTTTCATTTAATCAAAAGTGTTCCCATTGTTTCTTTTTTTTTTTACTTAAAAAAATTCTTTTTGATGTGTATTTATTTTTGAGAGAGAGACACAGAGCATGAGCAGGGGAGGGGCAGAGAGAGAGGGAGACACAGAATTGGAAGCAGGTTCCAAGCCGTCAGCACAGAGCCCGACGCGGGGCTCGAGCTCACAAGCCGCGAGATCACGACCCGAACCGAAGTCGGGCGCTTAACCGACTGAGCCACTGAGGCGTCCCTCCTGTTGTTTGGATTTAACTTAAATGTAGGTAGCCACACGTGGCTCGTGCCTACCACACCGAACAGTGCAGCTCCAGATAGCTCTCAGAAAAAAATGGTGGCGTGCTCTTGAAGGCTTCTCTCGTCTCGCAGTTCCCCTGATGAGGCCGGGGATGCTGGCCTTTTCCCTTCCTCTCGGGAAGGAAGGCTTGTCCACTCTGGCAATTTCTACACTTCACCAACTCTGGAATCCTGATGCCCTGGGGCCAACAGGTCCGTGGCTGTGTGCCACAACTGGGGCAGTGCTTCCCCACCTTGCCAAGCATGTTTTCTGCCCAGCTTTGTAACACACAGGTGCTCACATGCCCCAGTGGATTTGGCCAAGGCTGTTAATGTGGAGGTGGTGGGTTGGTAGGAAAAGCAGAAGCTTTTGCTTCTTTCTTCCTACTTCTACGGAGAGTGAGTTCGAACTTTATTTCTACTTTAAAGGACGCTAGAAACAGGCCCAATTAGGGCCTCCAGAGGTGAACACACAGATCCTCAAACATGTATTGGGTGTCTAGTGTTTGGAGGAACCGGATGCTTCTTGAAAGCAGTCTCCCTGACTTTGAGAATAAGCACCGTAGGTTTCCAACTCTCACACCCAGGAAGATCTTACTGATGTTTTATTTAAATCCGTGCGGCTGACCCTTAAGCTGGCTTTCCTTTTTTTCTTCTGTGGAAATAGAGAAGACTTGTCAGTTATGTGAAAAAGAGAACAATAGTTCATTATGCTTATTCTCTCATGTCTGCCAGAGGGGGTGGGGATGGGTATATTGTGTGTGTGGTACATTTGGTAGACTCAGAAGTTAACCAAGTCTGGGTGGGATTTGGGCAGGGTATGGAGGATTTCGTCAAGGGTGGCCCTTGGCCTTGTGGAAGCTTGGCAAAGCAGAGGCAGTTTGGAAATCCCCAGGGGCCAAGAGGAAATCCCCCGCAGCCCAGAGTGCGCCCGGAGCAGCAGACCTACTGGAGTGGTCCCTGCAGGCAGCCAGGATCTGACTCTGAGGGGACAGACTCCTAGTCTTAGCAGAGAGGACAAGCCCAGACGTCACCACTTGGGCTCTGTGCCCTTGAGATGGTGTGGTGTCACCAGGCTCTGAGCAAACCTTTGGGTGTGCTAAGGCAGGGCCTAGGGGACTGCCAAGCCCGAAGCGCAAGTGGTAGTGAGGGTAGTGATCTGGGGCTGCTCCCATCTCCCCGGAATTTCCTAGACTGCTAGTCTCAGACCACTCCCCCGCACACATGTTTATAGCTTCCCTGGAAGTCTTCTGTTTATTCATGTATTCATCCATTCATCCATTTTATTTCAGCAATAAGCATTTATTGAGTGCCTACTATTTGCAGGGCTGTTTTGGGTTTGGGGAATGGAGCGACGATTAAAACAAAGGCGGCGCTGAGCTCATCACTGCCCCTTCTTGCCTTATCCCTCCAGGATAAAGCGAGAGGCCATCTTGCCGCTGCAGCCCCCTCTGTCTTGAGCTCCCGGGGGACGCCTCTTGGGGGGCGTGGCCTGGACGCCAGCCTTGCGGCGTTGAAATCCCGCGGCTTCGGCAGCAAGGGCTGGCGAGAAGGGGGAGGCCGCCCTCTGCCGGTCTCTGGAGGCGCTGCAGGGCGGGTGCGTCCCGGTGCTCTGGATGCATGTGCGCATGTGCACTGGTACGGGGCCTGGCCCCTCCCCCGGCTCCGCCCCTGCGTCTGCCGGCGGCTGGGCTGGGCCGGGAAGCGCGGGCCCAGTGTGGTGGGGGCCTGGGGCTCCCACCAGCCACGACCACCTGGAGGGCAGCAGTGTCTGGGCCCAGCCCTGCACCTTTCCCCACTTCAGGTTACACTTCTCAGCGCTCCTTGCCGTCCCTGTAGCCATCCCTGTTCTTAAAGGGGTTCTGTCCTCTTCCACTTTGGAATCCACTCATCATTGACGTCCAGTAAAATTTCAAAAAAAATTCGTACTTCAGAGACTACCAGGCACTGCCTACTAACACTGTTATTTCATAGAAGAGAAGCCATTTGTTACACACACACACACACACACACACACACACACACTTTAAAAATAAAAGGTCATCCTTTCCAGGAGAGAGAAGGCACTGGTGCTGAGGAACTCTGAAACTGCTCTCTGGGGTGTCCCTGGAGTGATGGGGAGCCCTCCTCCCCCAGGAGGCTGGTCCCCTCCAGCTCTAAGGGCTGAGTGCTTGAAACGTGCATGCCCCCTAACTGAGGGGGCTAAATAAGTTCTATTAATGACATTTTATACCTTGCAAATTAGTAATAATACAAGCACTACGTGATAACTATCTACTTGGAGATAGGGTTTATAGACTTTTTTTTTAAGGAGTTTTTTTTTTTTAATTTATTTTCTTTAACATTTATTTATTATTGAGAGACAGAGACAGAGCATGAGCATGGGAGGGGCAGAGAGAGGGGAAGACACAGAATCCGAAGCAGGCTCCAGGTTCTGAGCGGTCAGCACAGAGCGCCATGCGGGGCACAAACTCACAAACCGCAAGACCATGACCTGAGCGGAAGTCAGACGCCTTACCGACTGAGCCACCCAGGCACCCCGGGAGTTTTGGTTTAAAGAACTAGAGAGGCAAATAGGGTCAGATGAGTATTATTTTAGGGTGTTAAATAGAACCTCAGGCCCAGTGTTTTTCAAGCGATCTCCCTCTAAATCAGCCTCCATCGGACATTCCTGTTTTGGACAGTGGCTTCACGCTGTTCTTTTGAAATCTTGACAGCTTGAAACCTTGGAGGCTTTAGATCTTCTTCCCAACCCCTCCCGTCAACTTCGTGCCCATTTCCCATCCTCCCCGGTAGCCACCAAGTCTCTGTCTCGAATCACCCTCTCTTCCCCATCCACTGCCAGAACAGGGCAACCCTCTGCCCATCTTTCTTCTGGCCCTCACCTTGACTTCCAATGGTCTTTCAGCTTTCAGCCTCCTTTGCTTCCCAGC
This sequence comes from Herpailurus yagouaroundi, assembly GCF_014898765.1. NCBI lineage: Eukaryota > Metazoa > Chordata > Mammalia > Carnivora > Felidae > Herpailurus > Herpailurus yagouaroundi. The sequence goes on along the minus strand of NW_024412446.1, from coordinate 7,112,097 downwards.
ATCCTTCTGTTAGATCTGCATTCGTAAAACACAGTTTGATCATGCCCCTTCTCTCTCCAGAAACCTGCTGTGACTCCTACTGTTTTCCAGGCAGGAGACAGAGTGCAAGCAGCTGGCTCTGGAGTCGGAATGGCTCACCCCGGCCTTACCAATCACTATCTGTGTGGTTTGGGGCAAGTTATTTAACCGCTGTAAGCCTTGCTTTCCCAGCCTGCAGTTCCTCTTTTGCATGGGCAAAAATTTTGTGAAGAAACTCACCTCCCAGAGTTTTGTGAAGAAAACGAGTAACACTGTCCCTGACTCATGGCTAGTGCTCAGTATGTGTCTGCTTTGTCCTTATGCCGCTTACCTTACTTTTTTCCTCAGGTACAGCCCTTTGAGTTGCAAGTGACAGAGCCCAGCTGACCTGGTTTAAAATGAAGAAATGCATGGGCTCAAACATCTGAAATATGCAGGGGGTAGAACTAGCTATAGGCTCAGTCTTACCTAGAGACTGAAACAGGACCCAGGCCTTTTCTGTCTCTCAGTTCATCTTCTATACTGGCTCCGTCCTCAGACAAGTGGTGACAAAATATGGCACAGCACCAGGTTCAGGTCTTGTGGGAAAAGAAGTGTGTGACCCAATAATCCCAAACTTTCGTGATATGTCCTTGATACTGATGGGGTTCACATGCCTTCCACAAACCCATCCCTATAGTCTGGGGACATGATACACTCATCGGCCAGACTCAAGTCATATGCTAGGGTAGGTCCCCAAGGGAAAATTAGGGTGCTGTATTCAGAGGTTGGAGGAGTGGACAGTGGGCAGCTGAAAGAATGCCTGTCTACTATGGCAGATGGGGCTTCTTGATCTGGCCTCACCTACCTTTCCAGCTTTGTCTCTCATCGTTTACCTACGTGTGTCCTACACTTCATCCAAACTTACTGTCTGTTTTCCCAATTCCTTGCCTTCTCTTATTCTACTCCTTTACCCTGAAATTCTCTTCCCCCCTCACCTCCACATTGCAGATTTTCTTCTATCTTTCACGGCCCAGCCCCAAGCTGCCCCTAAGCTGTCTGCCCAACCCCCCAACAGGAAAAGGTCTCTGCCTCTGAATTTTCCTAGAACATTATCCACGGTCCTGTTGGAGCGTTGAGCAGATTCTAGATTGAATTATAATTGTTTGGGTACATTTGTTATCTCTTCTTCTGGTCTGTATGTTTGTTGAGGTCAGGAACTATGTCTGCTTTCTCTTGTTGCAATCACTCGCTCAGTTATGTACCAAGCACTAGGTAGGTGCCAGGGACCTAACAATGAACAACACACATATCACCTCTGCCTTAGAAGCTCACAGTCTAGCTGTGAAGAATCAGAAAAAGAAGCAGGCATCGTGCTTCCCCACAGTGTTCACCTTGAGGTATTACAAGTAATTGCTAGTTGAAAGCCTGAATGGCTTCCTTTGCTCCTCAGAGCCTCCTGGGTAGCCTGGTCCCCCCACCCCTGCTCCCGCTGCTCTGCGCCTGGCCCATCACCAGTAACAGAGGCAAGGACCTTTCACTCACCCCACACGGAGAGCAGAGTCCTTGAAGTTGTTACTCTATCTGGATATCCCTTTTTTCCCTATTGTGTTCTACCAGGTGAATTTCACCAGCACCTTTCAGTTCAGTGAGTTAAATCCAGTGGATACTTATCGAACACCTACTGTGTGCCTAGTGCCGGCAGGAGATCTAAAAAGAAGGAGGAAATGGTCCATGCCATCCAGGGAGAGAAAACTGAACCATAACCACAGATAGATTACCATTCAAAATATTAGTTTACGCTGTGTAGTTGTGGCATATACACATTAAACTTTAGTAAATTCCAGGGGTACCTGGGTGGCTCAGTCGGTTAAGCATCCAACTTCAGCTCAGGTCATGATCTCACAGTTGGTGAGTTCGAGCCCTGCATCAGGCTCTGTGTTGACAGATCAGCTCTGTGCTGACTGTAGTCTAAAATGGAAACATGTATTTTGTGTATTTCTTTTTGTCATAGGCTGTGCATGTATCTGTTTTCCTGCAGATACATGGAATATATAAAACCATGTGTACTATACTTTGGGAATTTCAAGAGTACTTTTGACTATATTCTATGTTTGCCTTACAGTCTGGCTTTAGAATCTAACCCCTGTAGTATCTATGTAGGTTCCATTGTATCTCGCAGAGCACCATATTGAGTAGATTGAAGAACCACCCTATGTACATGGTGATATTTAGGTGTAGACAGTACTGTGGTTTTGAAAATAATTTAATCACTGCCTGCAATTTGCCAGGCACAATGCCAGGTGATTTATATGTACTTTTTTTTTAATGTTTGTTTATTTTTGAGGAGGGGGAGGGGCAGAGAGAGAGGGGGATGGAGGAGCCGAAGCAGGCTGCACACTGTCAGCAGAGAGCCTGATGCAGGGCTTGAACTGATGAATGATGAGATCATGACCTGAGCTGAAGTCAGATGCTTAACCAACTGAGCCACCCAGGCGCCCCTACTATTTTTTTTAACTTTTTTTTAATGTTTATTTTTTGAGAGACAGAGTATGAGTGGGGGAGGAGCAGACAGAGAGGGAGACACAGAATCTGAAGCAGGCTCCAGGCTCAGAGCTGTCAGCACAGAGCCCGATGCAGGGCTCGAACACGTCAACCATGAGATCATGACCTTAGCTGAGGTCAGACGCTTAACTGACTGAGCCACCTAGGTGCCCCTATTTTTTTTTTCTAATTCTCAAAGCAACCCCATAAGGGAGGTATATTCTAAGGCAAAAAAGTGGAAACTCTAAGAAGCTGAGTTTCACTTTCCCTTAGGTCAGACAGTGAGAAAGAGGCCGAGCTGGGATTCAGCACACCTAGGAGTGCCTGGCTGGAAGTGAGTGCTCTTTGCACAGTGTCACCATGCAGGCCTTGGGGTCTGGGGAGGGCTTTATGAAGGAGGTGAGACTCAAGATGGACCTTGACAGATGGGAGGGTTCGGCAAGGTAGAAAGGCATTTACAAGTAAATGCTCTGGTGGTGATGAAGGCAGGGGACCCTGGGAAGATCTGCCTAAGAGAGTGAGAGCAAGGAGTGCTGGGGAGAGGGAGAAAGGGGAAGGAGGCAGGCCAAGGGGTCTGGGGCCAGCTGGCTGGCTGTGGGAGTGACTGTGTGGCCCCCTGGAGTCATAGGGTAGGCTTATGCAGAGTGGGCCAGGCCGGGAGGCAGCACTGACCTTTGGGCATCAGAGAGACTGGTTGTGGCTGTGCGTGAAGCTGAATGGGTTGCCAGGGCCTCAGGTTTCCCTCTGAAGAGGTCTGCCCTTGTCCCTGCTCCGAGATGATCTCCATCAGTAACACGAGTCAGCTCACAGACAGAACTGAAGCATCTGGTCATCCGAGCAGAAAAGAGGAGTGATCAACACGTGGTTTCTAACAATTCAGAACAAGACTCTGAGGGTAAAGTGACACCTCAGTCTCCTGGAAGTCATCTTCCAGAGTGCTGCTGAATGGAAGGTGGGCCTAGAAGACCCTCTAGAATGCGTGGGAAAACTTCCCTCACAGGAGAGTGGTCTCTGCTATTCCGTTTGCTCTGCTCTGGGCTCTTTCGTATCAGGCATGGTTATCTAGTTTTCTAGTCTTTGGCAGAAACTGCTTGTTAGAAGGAAGTGAGACTGTTGGGGACAGGCATGCTGACAGGCAGAGTGACAGCTGATGGCCTGACAGGGTAAGGGACAAAAGAACTAAAAAGCAAGTATATGGACACAAAGCGCATCTGGCCTTCCTAACATGGGTGCGGAGCGAGGCCGCAGGCTGACTGCTGTACCCAGGACAGGGTTGGTGCCCTTTGAGAGTGGCCAGGGACATTGGTAGGACAGGAGCCCAGCCGGGAAGTCAAGAGTCATCACAGTGGGGATGATGTGCCCTTCCGTACAGGATGGAAACGGATTGGGTTCAAGAGAGGGAGCTCAGAGTTTGAGATGTTTGAGATGGGTTCAGAGTGTTACTCTTAAGAATCTATAAAATGTGTATTTGTATGATTACAGATAGCAGTAGAATTTAGGAAACTACTCAAAATAGAAAGCATTTTGTGCCTTAAAGGGAATAGTCATCAGTTACGTGGAAATTTTGCTTGGGATGCTTTTCTTTTCTCCCAGCTAGTGATCACAGATAGAGAACAATAGTTAAAACTATTGCAAACTTTTTTTTTTCAATAAGTTTATTTAAAACTTATGTGTTAGGGGCGCCTGGGTGGCGCAGTCGGTTAAGCGTCCGACTTCAGCCAGGTCAGATCTCGCGGTCCGTGGGTTCGAGCCCTGCGTCGGGCTCTGGGCTGATGGCTCAGAGCCTGGAGCCTGTTTCCGATTCTGTGTCTCCCTCTCTCTCTGCCCCTCCCCCGTTCATGCTCTGTCTCTCTCTGTCCCAAAAATAAATAAACGTTGAAAAAAAAATTAAAAAAAAAATTAAAAATTAAAAAAAAAACAACAAAAAAAAAAACTTATGTGTTAGACACTGTTCCTAGAGCTTTGCAAGCAGTAACTCACTTAATGCCTACAATAACCCTATGTGGTGGGTACAATTATTTTCCCTCCTTGTACAGGTGAAGAAATCAAAGCACAGGGTTAAATTGTATAGCTCACCAGATGGACCAGCCAAGATTGAACCAGGCAGGCTGGCTCTGGAAGTCTCACTATTGACCATGGTACACCATGAAGAATTCCTTTATTTTTATTATTATTATTTTACTTTATTTTATTTCATTTTTTATTTTAATTTTATTTTTTATTTTTGAAATTTATATCCAAATTAGTTAGCATATAGTGCAACAATGATTTCAGGAGTAGATTCCTTAATGCCTCTTACCCATTTAGCCCATCCCCCCTCCCACAACCCCTCCCGTAACCCTCAGTTTGTTCTCCATATCTATGAGTCTCTTCTGTTTTGTCCCCCTCCCTGTTTTTATATTATTTTTGTGTCCCTTCCCTTATGTTCATCTGCTTTGTCTCTTAAAGTCCTCGTATGAGTGAAGTCATGTGATTTTTGTCTTTCTCGACTGGCTGATTTCACTGAGCATAATACCCTCCAGTTCCATCCACGTAGTTGCAAATGGCAAGATTTCATTCTTCTTGATTGCCGAGTAATACTCCATTATATATGTATACCATGTCTTCTTCATCCATTCATCCATCGATGGACATTTGGGCTCTTTCCATACTTTGGCTATTGTTGATAGTGCTGCTATAAACATGGGGGTGCATGTGTCCCTTCGAAACAGCACACCTGTATCCTGTGGATAAACGCCTAGTAGTGCAATTGCTGGGTCGTAGGGTAGTTCTATTTTTAGTTTTTTGAGGCACCTCCATACTGTTTTCCAGAGTGGCTGCACCAGCTTGCATTCCCATATTATTATTTCTTTTAATGCTTATTTTTGAGAGAGACTGTGAGCAGGGGAGGGGCAGAGAAAGAGGGAGACACAGAATCCAAAGTAGGCTCCATGCTGTCAGCATAGAGCCCGACGCAGGGCTCAAACCCATGAACCGTGAGATCATGTCCTGAGCTGAAGTCGGACGCTTACCTGAGTGAGCCACCCAGGCGCCCCATGAATAATTCCTTTAAAACAGTGCTTCTCAGAATCACCTGGAGGGCTGGTTAAAACACAAGTGCTGGGCCACATATCCAGAGTTTTTGATTCAGTAGGTCTTGAGCGGGGCCCAAAAATTTACATATCTAACAAGTTCCTAGGTGATGCTGATGCCGCTGGTCTGGGGACCACACTTTGAGAAACAACCCCTTCTTTATTTTTATATTTTTATTTACTTTTGAGAGAAAGGGAGACAGAGTGTGAGCGGGGGAGGGGCAGAGAGAGAGGGGGAAACAGAATCCAAAGAAGGCTCCAGGCTCAGAGCCCGACACAGGGCTTGAACCCACGAACCATGAGATCATGACCTGAGCTAAATGAAGTCGGATGCTTAACCAACTGAGGCACCCTGAGAGACAAACCCTTTCATTCACTGAGACTTCCCCAGTCTCCAACTGACTATGCAAAAGAGTCACTGTGGGCAGAACCTTTGTTTTGCAGGTGAGGGCCTTGGAAGTCACTTGGCTGTGGTCACACAGCTAAGTTGTTCATTCATTCATCCATTTACGCCCTCGGTGATGTTTTTACATGTTTATTTTATTTTTGAGGGCAAGCACAAGCAGGGGAGGGGTGGAGAGAGAGGGGGACCGAGGATCTGAAGCGGGTTCTGTGCTGACAGCAGCAAGCCTGACGTGGGGCTCGAACTCACGAACTGAGAGATGGCCTGAGCTGCAGTTGGACCCTCAAGCCCCCGAGCCACCCAGCCACTCCCACGCACTCAGTGATTGAACGACAGGGAACCTCTGCATCAGGCCTTATGCTGCTTTCAGATTGAGCCGTTCTCAGCCTCAGCTGCATGTAAGAATCACTTGGGGGAACTTTTAAAAATCCTAGTGTCCAGGCCTCCCTCCCGGGCCGATTAAATCAGAAACTAGGAGGAAAGGGTGGGATTCAGGCATCGATATTCTCGGAGTCCCACAGGGGATTTCAGTCTGCAGCCCCAGTTGGCACCAATATGTCAAGAAAGCCTAGGGGATGTGAAGATCTCTAACACAGCACATGCCCCAATAGGGCCAGATGATCTCCCTGGGAAAACACAGCAAGCAGTCCCTAGAAAGCAGAGGCACCGGCCCCATGCCCTCATGGCCGTGGGTGACTCCGCTTGTACAGTGTGTGACAGGGAGGAGGCAGAGCAGGCTTTTGTCCTCCCGGGCGGTGCTCACCAACCTTTGCACAGAGAAAGCCATGCTGTTTACAGGACCCACTGGGCACACGAGACTGGCCGGGGTGGCAGGCCTGGGGTCTCCAGCCACTCTGGTTGGACACTGGTTAGGTGACGGCTCTGTTCCAGACCTTCCCAGCACCCCCCCCCCCCCCCCCCCCCTTTTTTTTTTTTTTTTTTTTTCCTGGAGACAAGCTTCCTTTTTCCTGCAGAGCTGATAGCTTCAAAAGGCCTGTCGTTGGCTCCTTCTGAACGGCCCCCAGCTCCCATTTCAGCCTCTTGGAAGTTCCCAGCCCTGGTCTGGGCATCCTGTGGCACTAACCAAAGAGCAGGGCCAGAGTCCCTCTTCACGAGGAGCCCTGGCTTTTCACTGGCAGCCCTTGCTCATTGGCCAGACACCCACGATTTCCTCTGCCTGCAGGGCTAAGGCCCACCCACCACACCCTCCTCCGTGCCTGCGCAGTCTCTGGCTGTGTGGGGTGAGGGATGTGCACACAGAGAGTGCAGTTGGTTCCTGCACTCAGTCCCCAGTGTATTTACAGCCAGGCAGCGACAGTGGGCCTCAGACTGATCGCGTGGGTCTCTACTCCTGCGGGACTTTACAGGATGGCTGCGTGGCTGCTGTTTGGGCACAGTGTGCAGCAGGCCCTGTGTGTTGGATTGGATATGACGTTAGTGGTTTTCTTGGCCTCCGCTGCAGTAATTAGATGGCTGGGGTGAGCCTATGATTTGTGTGTTCTCAAGAACACTGTGCTGTGATTGAGTGTTCATGCATGATGGTGAGTGAGTGAGTGTGTGTGAGTGTGTGTGTGTGTGTGTGTGTGTGTGTGGGTACGCAAATGTGCTTGTCTCATTCCTGGCCTGTGGGGCCGGGGGCTGCAGGTCTCAAATTCCTCTGCTATTTTTAGGGGCCATATCAGCTCAGCTGTCCGGGAGCCCGGGTGTGTGTCAGTAGGAAAGTCCCACCCTCCCTGTCCCTTGCCCCTAACCCTCCAACACTGCCTGCCCCCTACCTGTGCCCTCACTCTAATCGCCTCCTCTGCCCCTTCCCCACACTGTATCACCCTCTCCATCCCAGCATACCTGGTACCTGCAGTCCTGGTGGCCACTCAGTCCTTCCAACCGACGACAACCAGCCAGGGTTGGGCAGCTCCGGACGGGAGGGGCCTGGAGAGAGGGAGGGGAACAGGGGCGGGGCTGCAGCCAGTGCTATTTTGAGAAGCTAACGGAGCAGCATCAGAGAGGAGACTCCTAGCTCCGGGTTGCTCCAGGCCAGGCCATGCGGGTGAGTGTCCCTCTGACCCCCCACCCCGGAAACGTCCTAGGCTCCTCATGCCTGTTCCTCATTTATGAAAGGAGGAGCCTTTTTGTTATTTCCCCAGATGTGGCTGAAGGAGGTGGGGCGGGGGGGGTGCTGCCTTGGGGCTCCTCTCCCAGCTTCTTGGTGGGGAGGGAATTGATCTAGCCCAGGCAGCCTCACAACACCTCAGAGGCGAGGCCCTCCTGGGTCTGACTCATGACTTTGGGAGTTTTGGAGGGGGCACCATTTTCTAAACCTCAGTGTCCTGGGACTGCATCAGCTTGTCCACAGGCTGTGACACGCCTTCCCCACAAACCATTAGTGCTGGAGGCCTTCGTTCCTTGGAACGCTATTTCCTTCCGAGGTCTGGAACCCCACTACCTTCTAGACACTGGGAAGTCTTGTTCCCTGCTTTGTGTTGCCAGCTTAGCCTTCCACCCTTCTTCCTCCTGGTGGACAAGAGAAAGGCGCTGGAGAGGGGTGGTTCTTGGAGTTGTCCGGACGGCCACCAGTGGACTCAGCGTGGCCTTCTGCATTTCTGTGGATCGGACACTTGGAAGGGGCGCAGATGGCATCTCGGGGATGCCCTGACTGTCTGTAGGTCTCTTTCAAGCAGAGATTACTCCAGAAGAGTAAGTTCCTTAAAAAAGCCAGTGAGGCAGACATAGCTGCCTCCCAGTCGTTCCGTTCCCCCAGCGCCACCCCTCCCGGCCACCAAGGGTCAGGTTTTTAGTCGTGTCAGCAGTTGGCAGTGTGTGGGCTGGCCCAGTGCGGTGGTGTGCCCAGAGCCTGAGATGTGCCCATGGGCATTCGTATCTCCCTGTGCCCAAGGACTGCCTCGCCCCAGCCACACAACTGGTACCAGTGCTGAGGTGTGTGTGGGTAGCTGGGGTGGGGCCACAGCGACTCCTCACCCTGAGAGGTGGGTGCTTCCTGCCCTAGCTTCCTCCCCACACCACCCCAGCCTGGGTCCCCAGGCCACCAGCACCATGTTGAAGATTTGGGGCCATGTGTGACGATGGTGAGACAGACGGCAAAAGGCTCCGCAGAGGGGCAGCGAGTGTCCCCAGGGAAGGGAGGCCTCCAGCAGGTCCGGCCGTTGGAGGAGGAAACCCGGGCCCTTCTGCAACTGCAGTGGCAGCAGGAAGCCATTCCAGTGCACCTGCTTCCTCTGGGCTGGCCGGTAGTGACTGCAGGCGCTCGGCTGCTTTCTGTTCCGCCCTGGGGTGGGGGAGGGCTCTCGCTGGAGGCTGGACCAAAGGGGCCAGGGTGTCCCTGCCAAGCTCTTCTCCCCCTCCTCCTTTGGCTGGCAGCATGGCCTTCAGGCCACTCCCCAGAGGGGCCTCGCTCCTCTCAAGCAGCTCTGTGCAAAGCTTGTTTGGGTCATAGTGGAAGGGCAGGTCATCTCTGGAAGCCCCTGCTTTCTACCCCAGCTGTTATTCCAGCAGATGATGTCACGGAAGCTCAACGATGCAGGTGAATCAAGGGAGGCGGGGGCAGGGCTTGCTTCCATCCGTCAAAGTGAGCCTGGGAGGTTCTTGCTGGAGGACGGACCTGGCTGTGAGTTCTGATTTGCGACTCGCTGCCATGAGGCCTTGGCCGTGTCATTTCTGAGCTTCCTTTTGCTCATCTGTAAAGTAAGAATCATACTACTGTCTACTTCAGAGGAATACTGTAGGGGTCAAATGAGATAGTGCACGAAAAGGATTCAGCACGGTACCTGGCACTTAGTACATGCTCAGTAAAGGTTAACTGTTATTACTCTTACTACTGTTCTTTCTTCCCCATGCCCTCATCCTCCCTCTCGTTCTTAGGTAAGTAGGTGCTAGGGTGGGATTGGTAGCGAGAGCGTCTCCGGAGAGCTACTCTTTGCTCCTCAGAGTGGGAAAGGAGACAGAGGAGGATGCCATGCCTCTTTCTTCTCCAAATGTGCAAGTTCCCTGGGTCACAGACAGCGGGATCTCCTCTTTCTCTTCCCACTGCCCTTGGGGGCTCCCAGTGTGGGGATATCTGCATGGACACTTGGCCTCGATGTGTTTTCCCAGGCTGGGTATTACATGCCTGTGGGGAGCCTGGGCGGAGGTGGAAAGATTCTCCTGGGGGCATTTGTGCCCCCATTCCTCCCTGTGAGGGGCACAGAGGGTGGTAAGTTAAGGGCTGATGGCCTTCGCAGGTCCATGCAGAGGGTAAAATGCAGCCTGGTCCAGCCCCCTGAGTGTTGGAAGCCTTCCCAGGCTGAGCATAGATGGGTCCCTCAGCACATCTCTTGGATTTCTCCTCTTTGACAACAAATGCTTTCAGCTATTATCTCCTCTGCTTTTTCTTTTTTATTGACTATTTAGCCGTCTTTACAATAGAAATAAACAGTAAGTAACAAATACATAACAGAATAAATACCAAATGTCTCCATTGTGTCTAATTTGCAAGACTGTGATGATGACTGTTTGCATACTATTTAGGTTCTAGTTGCTTTGATTGATATTATTTTAGGTGGAGTTTTCCCTGTGGTCACATTGATCATGTATTTGTTAGTTTAAGTGGCAACATAATGGCGCATTGTACCTAAGTATCGTAGTTTAGCCAACCCTTCCCTAACTCTGGGCATTTGAGTTATTGCCAACTGGGGGCTGGTATACAGAGTGCTTCTTTAAAAGTCTCTGCATGGGTTTGTGGGTGTTTTTTCTTTCTCTTCCTTTCTTTAAATCGACTTATTGCTTATACCTTCCTTAGATGGGGTGGCTAGGGCCAGAGGATGATGCATTTTATGGCTGTTGTTGCTTGCCAAAGAGCTACTAAGCAATTTCAGAGTGCCCCTGCCCTCCCCTTCCACCCCACGGCATTGAGTGTATACGATCTATTAATTGTTGCTCAGTTTAGAGATTTTACCTCTCTTGTTTTGCCCTCGTCCCTGGGAATCAGGATTGGCAAGTGTTATTCTCCATAGTTTACAGTTGAGGGGAGAAACCAGATGGGAACAAGAAGTTGGCCAAAGATCCCCCGTTGCAGGACTGCCGTGCAGCCAACATTTATTTATTAAGCACCCACAGTATGATGGGTAGAATAGAGTTTGCATCCGCGAAGAAACCACAGTCCAGGGAACGTTGTAGGTGCACAACCTGCTTGTGAATCCCAGGGCCGCCACTTACTGACTTTGGGGTCCTCAGCCAGGTACTGACCCTCTCTATTTCCTTATCCAAAAAGTGGGCTGTTGAGAGGATTAAATAAGGAGACAGTATGAAGCAACTGCCACCGTGCCTGGCTCCTAGCAAGTATTCCGTGAGCATTGGTTTCTCTTCCCTTCCCTCAACGGAAGAAGCCAGAAGTGCCAGAGAGAGTAGTCGGGGAGGTGGTCAGAGCCTCAGAGGGGCAGGATCGTGGCTGGGGTCTCCCTTTGCAAGTCTAGAAACTCTGTTTGGGCACCTGGAACACTAGTGCCCTCCCTGTCCATCCATGCTTTAGCTTGATCCAGACCTCCTGAACACTGACACCGACACAGTACATACACCAGGATGACTCAGCCCCTCGGATCCTGCCTAAGCCAGGGCCAAAGGTGGGCCTCTCAGGGAGCAGCATGGGCCTTGCACTTGGAGCACCTTGGGTTCAAATCTCAGCTCCACCGCTGAATGGCTTTGTGACTTAATCTCATTCTGAGTCTTGTTCCTCATTAGTAAAATGAGACTGATGTCATGAGGCTGTTGTAAGACTTATATTTAAAAATACATTTGGGTTCCCGGGTGCCTCAGTCGGTTAAGTGTCTGACTCGGTTTCGGCTTGGGTCACGATCTCTTAAACACAAGGCATGTTTAAGCCTTGTATCGGGCTCTACAGTGACAGCGTGGGACCTGCTTGGTGTTCTCTCTCTTTCCCTCTTTCTCTGCTCTTCCCACGTGCTCTCTCCCTCTCTCTCTCTCTCTCTCAAAATAAAATAAATAAACCTTAAAATAAATAAGAGTAAAAATATGTGTTAAAGGGGCACCTGGGTGGCTCAGTCGGTTGAGCGTCCAACTTTTGGCTCAGGGCATGATCTCATGGTTTGTGGATTCAAGCCCAGTGTTGGCCTCTGCTGATAGGCAGAGCCTGCTTAGAATCCTGTGTCTTTCTTTCTCTGCCCCTCCCGCACTTGTGCTCTCTCTCAAAAATAAATAAACATTTTTTAAAAATGTGTTAAATACTTTTACAGGGCCTATCTCATTAGGGTAGGTGTTCCATATTCAGTAATTAATGATGTTGTCAGAAATGGCTGCAGTTTGGGGCACCTGGGTGTCTCCGTTGATTAAGCGTCTGACTTCGGCTCGAGTCATGATCTCCCGGTTTGTGAGTTCAAGCCCCGCGTCCAGCCCTGTGCTGACAGCTCAGACTCTGGAGCCTACTTTGGATTCTGTGTCTCCCTCTCTCCTGCCCCTCCCCTGCTTGCACTCTGTCTCTCTCTCAAAAGTAAACATTAAAAAAAAAAAATTAAAAAAATAAAAACAAAAGAAATGGCTGAAGTCCCACGAGGGAGCAGGTCAGGGTTTGTTCCCAGCTCCGGCAGTGACCGTCATGGAGACATTGCCTCCGTCTTTCTGAGTTCCTCATCTGTTACGCATTGGCTAAAGACAGGTTTTTTGGATTCTAAGCAAATCTTTAAAATCTTTAAAATCCAGTGATAAGGAAGGAAGGAGAAATATTCAGGCGGTTCCTTACAAAAGCCACAGAGAGAATTTCCTCTGCGGAGAACCCCATCTTTGTGCCTAGAGTGATATTTCTAAGGAAGAGCTGATACAGAGGAACAGGCCCGGGCGTGAATGGACTGGTGTCCTCACAGCCTGGGATCAGTGGACTTCCCCCTGCACACATAGAAAAACTTGAGCAGGAGAGCAAAGAACAAATGAATTAAATAATTAAACAAACTTCACAGCTAGCATATGAACTGGATGGTAAAAGAGACAAGTCGACAAAGCAAGTTAAAAATAATTGTGGGGCGCCTGGGTGGCTCAGTTGGCTGGGCATCCGACTCCTAATCTTGGCTCAGGTCATGATCTCACAGTTTCTGGGATTGAGCCTTGCTTCTGGCTCTGTGCTCACAGTGAGGAGTCTGCTTGGGATTCTCCCTCTCCCTCTCTCTCTCTGCCCCTCCCTGCTCACATTCTCCCTCTCCCTGTCTCTCTGTCTCTGTCTCTCTCGAAATACATAAACTTAAAATAAAAATAATAAAGAATATAAATAAAAATAATTAACTGAAAACAAAAAATTCTCCAATTTTTCACTGTTAATTCATGATGAGCAGTAATAAGAACAAACAAGTTCTTGAGCTCCACTGAACTGAACGGATTCTTTGAACGAAGCCCCTCTCTGGGCTGAGGCAGATTCTGCCTGTTGATTTTCAAGAGGACCAGTCCTAATTTCTCACCCATAGGTGAAGTGGCTTTGCAATTCTCCAGGTCCCCTTCCTCCAGGCTGGTGATGGCGTGTTGCAGGTAGAAAGCCAAAGTTGCTGCAGTCCTGGGGAAGCTTTGTTAATGCCCTCACAGGCCCGTAACTTCGGTTCACTGAGTTAAGGGCTTGAGTGCCTCTCTTTACCCAGACTCCTAGGGTGCAGACCTGGAGAGGACATCAGCCATTGTCTAGACTGGTCCATCCCCTAATTCTGTAGAGAAGCCCAGAGAGGTGAGGTGGCTTATTCAAGGACACACAGCTCCTGAGGGCAGGAAGTTCTAAGTTCTGTACCCCACCTTGCCAGCACTTTCCCCCAGTGCTTTATCCCTCACTCCTCCTCTGACCTTTTGAGCTCTGTAATCTTTCCCCTTTCGTTTCCTCCCCTCTGTCCCCTGTTGCCCACAGTGTTTGTCCTGGCAGGTGGTGGCCTTTAGGAAGACTCCGATTTCCTGAGAGACCCTGCCCACCCTGCCTGTGTCTTCTCTGACCCAGGGGGCAGGCTACCTTCAGCACCATGGCCTTTTCATCAAGGTTCGCCTTCTGGGAGCAAAAGGAAAGTTGGGTCTCAAAATCTTATGCTTTTCCTATGTGCTTGGCATGGTGTGTGCAGGCAGGAGTCTGGCTTGTGGGCAAGGGAGCTTGGGGAGCTAGAGACAGACTGGGGCATGAGCGTGTATTTGGGGATTGGGGAGAATCGCTCTGCTCTGGATGGGCTTCTGTGCTGAGTCATGCTCCTTCTCTGAGCTCCACCTCTGGTAAGCTGAGCTGCCTTTTGTCCCACTGGTGCCCCTCCAAGTTAACCACCCCACACCCTTCCCATCTGCCTCCCTCCCTCCCCCCCCCCCCCCCACGGGCTGCTCTGACTCACCGCTGGGAACGTGGGCCACTGTGGGGGGCCGCGAGGGATGGCGTTGGTTCTGAGGCTTCTGGAACTGGGTCCCCCCTGGTCTGGGGACTGTGGTGGGTAGAAGGAAAGGAGCCAAGGGTTGGGAGCCAGGCCAGTTGGCTGCCTGGGTTCCAGAGGGTGATTCAGGCTGCCGACCTGGGCGTGCCTTTGTGCTGTGCACAGTCCCCAGCTGGGCAATGACCTGTAACAGACAGAGCCCTTGGTTGGGGGGGCAGTGGGGGAGGCCGTGAGTCAGCCTCAGGCTAAATCCAGAGCTGAGCTCAGAGCTGGGCCTAGTGTCCCAGACCTTTCGGGGGGCGGCCAGTGTTTCCCCCAGTGCCTCACCACTTGGGCGGGACACTTGGGGTCCTAAGCTCGCATCACTGGAGGGAGGACAGAATTGGAGCCGGTGGAGGGCACGGAGTGGACTCGGAATCTGGGCCATCCCTGAGCCCAAGCTAATAGCACCGCGTGCAGTAATGAGCTTGTCTGTGTGGTTTGTGAACACTTGCTGCTCCTCTAACCTGTGTGCCCAGGAGCTAATGCATGGTGTGACCTTGGGGGTGTGGGGTGGTGTGAGGGATAGGCACCGGGGGTGGGGGCAGCAGGTGCAGACCCAGTCTCTCCCACTCCCCCTCATTCCCGCTCCACCAGCCCCTCCCTTCCCTTTAATCTGCTCCAGTCCCAATTTCTAAAGTAGTAGAGCACACTCTGATGAATAATTGCCATTTTCCCCCTGTCCGTAACAGTGTGAGCTAACTTTGAAGCTTCAGCCCATTGAAAATAGCTCGGTAGACAGGTCGCAGCTTTAAAACTTCAGCGGCCATCACGCGGGTCAGTGCCCCTAGGCACTGCTAATTGGAGCTCAAACGTAGCCAAAGACTCCCCCTCCCCCCAGGGGGACAATTAACACGATTCTGGAAACGTTTCTAAAGATCTTTTCCATCAGGAATTGAGGACTCCTTCCAATGCTTTTCCCCCACTGTGCCCGGAAGGAAAGGCATGTTGAAGACGGGTAGAGCTGCTCACAGACCTGCCTTTTTCCCATAGTCCTAAGTGACTGGGGAAAGAAGAGAAACGAAGTCCATGAGGCATTGTCTGAGCTTTTCCCAGCTCTGCTCCTGCCCTCTAGCTCCCCGGCTGAGCCCAACCTCCTGGCCAGAACAGCCAGAGCTCAGGCATCTCTCCTTCTAAATTCTGCCCCCAACCTTGGGGTTCCCTCCCTCAGCTGCACGGTTAGCAGTTTTGTGGGTCTGAGGTTGGCAAAATATCTGGCCTCCCTGCCTCTGCCCCGTTTCCTGTCCCCAGTCCAAGCTCAGCTGTGTGGCTGGGAAGGCATTCAGGCTCTGGGCCAGGGGCGATCACAGGGACCTGAAAGCAAGTTGGAGCCAGCCTGGTAAGGGCCACCCATTCTACCTCCGTTGGCTCAGTAGGGCTCCCACCCTGGGGTTGTTCCCTCCTTAGTCACTAGGTCAGGAGCCTCTTATTCAGACCACTTGTCGCCTGAGCTGGGAATGACTCTTGCAGTTGAGCATGGGTTGAGTTAGCTGGACCTTTCCGTCCACCCTGTAACCAAGGCCATGATGGCACTCTTCAGACCGCCCAAGTGGGCCACGTGACTGGTGGCCGACGGCAAGGGTACCTGATCCCGCTATTCATTCTTGAAGTTGTCACTGGACAGTTTTGACCGCAGCACAGGGTATCCGTTGCTCATGTCCCTCACCCCAGTACTCCCAAATGCGCAGGAACTCTGCCTGCTCGGGAGGGAGGGCCCCTCGGATGTTTTCCTCCGGTGCTTTTAATGCTCTTTCCCACCTGACCTGCCAGTGACTTCTTTGTCTGCTCCCTCAGGTTAAAGAGGAGGACAAAACTCTGCCGAAGCCTGGCCCCCCTGGCAAGGAGGAAGGGGCTGTAAGTGTTTCTCTGAGCCCCCCGTGCGTGTGCCCGGGTGGGTGTGCCTGCCCGCCTTCGCCTAGTCCGTGAGGCGGTTCCGCGGACCAGGCAGGCATGGCAGGTGCCCCTTCATCTCTGGGTGGCCAGAGGGAATGCCACTAAAGGGGCAGAAAGCACAGCATGTGTGACGCCAACCTCTGGGGTGCGCGAAGGAGATGGGAACACCGAGGCGCTTTGGACACCTCCCCCGGCCCCTCTCTTTAGTTCCTACCTTTAGCTCTGGTTTTCTGGACCCTCTGGGGCTGGAGAGTCCTAGGCGGGCAAACTCTTAGGCTGGGGAGCACCAGAGGAGAGCTCAGCTGTTGGGACTCTTCGTCCTGCTCTGGTGACACAAGACCGGCACAGGGAGGGATTTCACTGCAGCTGTTTTGTCTCTTCCCAAGACCCCGTCAGCTGCTTGGTGCGGGTGACCTGGAGGCAGGCTCTGGCTGCTTGGTGCCCCCAGCTTCTCCCCCAGGTCACTCTGCCTCGAGATAGAGACCCTGAATAAAGCTGGACTCTTTTCAGGCAAGAAAAGAGAGACAGTTCCAGAATAGCCAGGTCTAGAGACGTGTAGTTAGGAGAGGGCCGCTGTCGGCACAGGGGGCAGGAGTGCGGGGGGCCCTGGGGCAGAGCTGGGTCACAAAGCGATCCCGGCTTCATTACCCCAGATGGTGCCTGTCCCAGTTCCCCCACTTCCTCGGATGGAGGTTTGATTAGCCAGACTCTGTGGCTTCCACCTGATGTGGAATTAATCCTGCCAGGTTAGCCAGTGATTTCAAAGGGGTCTGTTTGAGATATGCTGGGGAGGGGCCCGGGAGTATCCAGATACTCCAGAAAATTACACGTGAAGTGCTTAGAAGACTTCCCGGCACATAATAAACACTGTGTGTTAGCATCATCATTGTCACCATCTTCAGTCAGGGGGATGGGAGGAGAGCCAGAAGAGGGAGGAGAAGGGAGCAGGAGCCGGCAGCCGGGGCTGCTAGCCAGCTCCGCAGTGCCCTGGCATGCCATGGAGCACTCTTGGTCCAAGAGGTTGAGGGAGAGGCACCTTCAAGCCCTCCTCTCCCCACCCCTTCCATCAGGGCCTCCCTGTAGCTGAGGCCCGGACTGAGGTTGCTTGGGTCAGCCCTGTTCAGGACGTTTCAGAGGTCTGCCCACTCTGAGTATCTTCCTGCATCCAAGCAGAGATGGCAGCCAGACTTGTAGAGCCCAGGGCCCAGGTGTACCCTGGAACCAAGGTCATTGTTTTTCAGAACAGGGACTCAAACATAGCCCATTAGTGGCAGGGCATTGCCGGATCAGCAAGGAGCCCCCAGGTTGACCTTGCTCCCCCAGGCAACGTGGCTGGCTTTGCAGGAAACTCTGCCCTACTATTAGCCAGCCTGGCTTTCCTAGTGGCTGTCCCTTGGGACCGCAGACAGTTCCCACCAGTGTTGGGGGAAGGGTAGGCGCATTAGGCAAAGTGTGCCAGCACGCTCCAGGCGGGTGCCAGAGGCTGGGAGGCTGGCTGAGCCAGGGCCCCAGCTCCAAGGCAGAGTGGATCTGTGGTCACTTGAGTGCTTTCCCCTTTGTGGGCCCCAGCTCTCTCCTCTTCATCCTATTACTCTGCGCACACATACCCTGGGAGCCAGGAGGCCTCCAGCCCTTGGGAAGGTGGCAGGAGGAAAGCTGTAGAGACTTGACAGAGCAGCCTGAGGTACAAGCTTCCCCTCGGCCCGCACTGGGTTTCTGCAGCCCTGAGAGTGGGGTGAGGGGTAGACAATGGCCACAAATCAGGGGAGCAGGAGGGAGGAAGCTTGGCATGTCCAGGGGCCAGGAGTTGCTCCCCAACCACTGTTTCTGCTGGGATTGGTAGGTTCTGGGTCTGACGGCCCAGAAAGCACAGTGATAGAAGGACCGGGGACCACAAAGGCAGAAAGCCCCAGAGGGAGGCCCAGGATTGATGGCAGGAATTGGTGGTTTGACCTCTCCATGCTCCATCTCTGCTGTTGTTTGGGCCGCGAGGGAGTGGGCTCACCTGGATTGGGGCTTGGTTGCTGCCCTGACATCGGCCAGTAACTCTGGGACACTTCATGGGCCTCCGGGCACTGTATGCTGGCATCTCACAGCTCTGTGCTAAGGCTACGGATAGACAGCAGGTGACTGCAGTACCTGCTTGTGCTTTGGGGGAGAGAGAAGCCAAACTTTGAGATGCAATTGTCCTATCTAGAAGATGCAATGAAGGCTTCCTGGTGTAGCCTCTTGGAGCTATGTGTTGTTTACATGGACGAATGGAAGGTCTGTTCCATCCAGGGCGAGGCGTGAGGTCTCACTTCCTCTGCATGGGGTGGGCAGGGACACAAGGGCCGATGCTAATGTCTACCTGTGTTTGTGTGACTGCAGCTAGAGGGCAGCTCAAAGGACAGCAGTGGTCCACCTAGGAGTCCTCAGCCTCCTACCAGCTCTGTACCGTCAGAGACTTCCCAGAGAGCCAAGAGCCCTGCACCCACACTCGCCATGAATGGCCTGGGGGCTGCCTCAGCAGAAGGCCCAAGTGAGGAGGCCCAGGGCCTGTCCCGGAAGAGAGTGGCAAATGCAGTTAGGAAGGTGGTGAGCAAGGTGCTGCCTGGTGAGGAGCCTGGGAGTGCCAAGGAGCCTTCAAGCAGAGGGGTCAGGTCCCCTGAGCACCCAGCTCGAGGCAAGAGGGGAGAAAAGGCCCCTGGTCCCAAGCCACCACCTCCTCCACCTCCCCCTCCTCCACCTAAGCCTGAAGCAAAGAAGGAGGCAGCCAAGGATGAGCTCTCTGTGGGTCTACGGAGCCTGATGTCTCGGGGCAGGGCCAAGGACCACAAGCCCCGTGGCAGGCAGTCTCCTGGGAAGGGGGAGAAGCCCTCCAGCCAGGAGCCAGGCTCCTCAGGGAAACCAGGCTCCCCGGCCAAGCCTGGAATCCCAGAGAAGCAGTGCTCCCCTGCCCCACCAGAAGAGCTGGCGGACCCGGGCTCCGCTGGCCCGAAGTGGAACCTGACTGGATTGCCGCAGTCCAAGTCACCAGCCCCTGACGTGCGGCAGGAGGTACCCGAGTGTATCACTAACCTCCCACGCCCTCACCACCCTTGTTGGAAGGCCAGGCACCCTCGCAGCCAGCTTCCCCGGGCCTCCTCAACCCGCCCGCATGACTGAGAAGCTGGGCCTGGCCTTGTGCCCGTGGTGGGGCTGCATGGCTTTTCCTTCACTGAACACCAGAGTCCGTGGCGGCCCCTGCTCTGGGATGGGCCCTGCTAACCAGCATGCTGCCGTTCCTTCACATTCCTGTGTGGGATTGGGGCCTGGTCCCAGGCTGCGTGGTGTTGACCGAAGGCTCCAGATTCCCAGGCAAGGGTCGGAGTCTTAGCAGATCAGTGCTAGGGGAGAAGGAGACTTTCTGAACTCAGGTGACCCGTGTTCACATCCCCGGCTACTCACCCTCTGTGGGATCTCAGCATGGTCCCATCGCTGACCCTTCTTCATCTGCCACGTGGGGATGGGACAGGTCCGATTCCCCCTCTGAAGCCCTTGGGGCCAGAAGTATTTTGCAAGTTCATAATTTCTGTATTTTAGAATGTCATACATAACGAGCAGTAACCTCTAACCAAAGGTAAATATTTTCATAGCAAAATCTATGTTCACACTGCAGGGGGACAGAATACAAAGAGTTTGGGCAATCAAAATAGTTAAGTAAAAAATCGTTTGGGGCAGAGGGGGTGGAGGGGGCTTTTGGATTTTGGAGTTGCAAACAAGGGATAATCCCAGTTTTGAAGGGTCCTGTGAAGATTAGGAATGGTACGGTACTCCCCCGAGCCTAGTCCCTGGCGTGGTGGGTGCCTCATAAATGGCAGCATGGATAGCGATGCTGATAACAGGAGTTTTAATGCCACCATTGCCATCACTTCCTTCTTCAGGCCTGGCCGGCAGTCCTCTCTGACAGCAGGATTCCTGAGGGAGCCCTAGGCCTGGGTGGCAAAGGGGAACCATAGGCCCCCTTTGGATCTGCGGACCCGTCTGTCCCCAGAGTACCCTCTGAGTGGGATAGGAAGCTGAGAGGCAGAGGGGAGGACCTTGGAAGGTGATGCCTACATGATTGGTCCTCTGGCCAGGGACAGTTCCCTTCAAACTTCCCCATTTTGTGGACCCTTCTGAGGCCTCATGAGGTGTAGGAGGGAGGAGTCAAGTTTCACCACTGCTTCTCCCACCTGTTGCAAGCTCTTCTGGCTAGAAGGGGGGGGGGGCGGGGGAAATGGGAGTAGAGCAGCCTAGAGGCCCTCCCTGCCAATGACCTCCTGGGACTCCCAAGGTCCCAGAACCTGCTGGGTTCCCCGCTCCATTCCTCCTGGGTTTTGCAGAACTTCGAGAACAGGAGGCTGCAGCTGCCCCAGCCCTGCCGGCCTGCTCTGAAGCAGGGAAATCAGTCCTGGCACACAGGAGTTGGCAGGGGTGTTTGGGCCTCCCGGGAAGGCTGTGAGGTGTACTGGCAGCCCCTGAGTAGAACCTATAAGTAGCCAGAGAGAGTCATGTGCCTGTTCCCTGGCTTGGCTGCCTTCCTCCGGCTCCCCGTCGCTCTCACTAGGGTGGAGTTGAGGGGCTGAGATGTGCCCTGAGCTGAAGTTCAGCCACCTGTCACCTGGGCCTGGGGCAGGGGCCAGAGGGTGTGTGGGAGAACAGGGTCATCCTAGTGCTGAAGTAGTTAGGACTGTGAGAAGAAATAACCCCAGAATTTCCTCCCCCCCCCCCCCCCATAGGATAATTTAAAAACTCAAGTTGGGGGCTGCCTGGGTGGCTCAATCAATTAAGCATCCGATTCTTGATTTCAGCTCAGGTCATGATCTCCAGTTCGTGAGTGTGAGCCCCACGTTGGGCTCTAAGCTGAGATTACTGAGCCTGCTCGGGGTCCTGTCTCCCTCTCTCTCTGCCCCTACCCCGCTTGCGTGCTTTCTCTTTCTCTCTCTCTCTCTCTCTCTCTCTCTCTCTCTCTCTCTCTCTCCCCCCCCCCTCTCTCTCCCTCTCTCAAAATAAATAAAAATAAAAAAAAAAAAAAAAAAAACAAGTAAGTTCGTGGCTTGCCTCCCTGACCCTACTCCACCTCCCCACTGGGTCCCAGTGGCTTCCTAGGCTAGAAGCTTGGCATGCCGTGCCCCCCACTCCTCCCCAGGCCAGGACTAACAGTGGTTTAACCTCTAGGCAGGAGCTGCTGCTGAGGTCCAGCTGACCCCCGCAGAGGAGGCCCACCAGCGCCTTGAGAGGATCTTCACAACTCCTGTAATGCCACCTCACGTGTATGGTTCCCAGGCCAGGGGGGACGGGGGGAGCACCTGAATATGGAAGGATGGCTCCATGGCAGTCTGGGGGCCCTCACGTGGGCTTCTCACCTGAAGAAATGAGAGAAGGGCTCTGCAGAGGGTCTGAGCACAGTGAGGCCTGTTCCTCTAGGGGACCCAAGGCCTTGTGCCGGTGGGAGGGGGCCCTTCGTGGCTGTGGATCCAGCCCCCATCTCTGGCCCCATTCTCTTGTCCTGGAGAACATGTCTTGGCACCAGGGCCTGGTGGACGGTGAGGCAGGGAGCTGACTCTCCCCTTTTTTGATGCATTGGCTTTTCAGATGCGGGTGGGGCCAGTTAACTCCTTGTTTATTCCTTATAGGCAAGGTCCAAGGTCTAGCTGGGTCCCCTTCCTCTTCAGAAAGGTCTTTAAGTAACTAGACAGAGGGGCACCTGGGTGGCTCAGTTGGTTAAGCATCCGACTTCAGCTCGGGTCATGATCTCACGGTTCACGAGTTCAAGCCCCATGTCGGGCTCTGGACTGACAGCTCAGAGCCTGGAGCCTGCTTCAGATTCTGTGTCTCCCTCTCTCTGCCCCTCCCCCGCTCGACTCCATCTCTCTCTCTCTCAAAAATAAATAAATACAAATTTTTAAAAAAGTAATCAGACAGAAAAAGAGAGGCAAAGTCTGGCCAAAGGGTCTACCGACAGTCCCTTGGTTCTTGGGCAGGTTGCAGATGGAGTGCTGCCTCTGCTTGTGGTGTGCCCTTCTAGGAGTGGTGCAGGGGTGCAGTGGGGGGTTGAGGAAAGGGTCCCAGACTTGGGGCTGCTAGTGGTCTTGTTCCATGAGACTTGCCCTATGGTCTTGTTCTGTGCAGGAGTGACAGCTCTGATGTGTTTGGAGACCAGATAGAGGGGAGCTAGGCTGGCCAGGGCCCTGGAGAAAAGGCCAGAGCCACCCAAGGGGCCCGGGCCCTGGGTGTGGTGAGGTGGCCTGGCAAGCACACAGAAGAGGAGCCTAATTCAGAATGCACTGGATGTCCCACCCGGGACAGACTATGGCCGGAGGCAGAGTGGCATATTCATGCCCAGGCCACAGTGAATGACTTAACAGAGCAGCTACTCAGAAGTCTGTTGATAGCAAGTGTCTCTTCACCATGCTGGGCCCCGCCTTCCTGGTCTGGCTTCTCCTTGACTGGACACAGTTGACCTGCCCAGGCCAGCTTCCCATCCTGGCGCTAAGTTCCTCCAGCCTCCACCCTGCACCTTGGGCAGCTGGAAAGTGCCCGCCCACTTGGCCCAGAGTGCTTGCTGAAGGGTTCATGCCAGTGGTCTACTCATCTTCACCCCTCTTTTTCTCTCTCTCTTCTTTGCTTGCTGCTGGCAGCTGGACCCTGAGGCCGCCTCTCCTGCCCACAGCCAGGTAGGGTGCTCCTGCCCCCTTCAGGAGCCCTCTGCTTCCTCCAGTGACCGCCTTCCACCCCTGGCCTGTACCTGGGCTGGCGTCTGTGCTCGGGCCTCATGCTGGAGTGTAAGGCCTCTTTTCCCTTCCGGCTCCCACCCTGTATCTGGGGGGATCCTTGGGGGAGGCGGTGCCAGAAGTTTGAAATGGGGCTGTTCTGTGTCAGGCCCTTGGGAGGTGTCTAGTCTGAGTGCCACCACTTGAGTTCGGCCTTGTGGCACCTGGGTTTTAACCACTGGAACCCAAGGGCCTGGCAAGAGTTTTGGTTTCTAGGTGTTTTAATTCCTCTTACTCTGGGTAGAGAAAGCTGAAAGGCTGAGCCCCTCCCACCTCCCACCCTCCTTCCCAAGCCAGAAGATGTGGCATTCTTTGGCTCCACCTGCTGGCCAATTTGGGAACCTACCTTTGAATTAGCTCTAAAGGATTCGCTCTAGGCCAGGACCCTGTGATGTCCCCTTCTTCATCAGGTTCCAAGCATCTGACCCGTAGAATGTGTCCAGTCGAGATGAACGTTTAACCTGTATCATGTGATTTGGAAAAAAAAGAAAACATTGATTTTTTTTTTATAAACTTACGTTTCTTCAAATATAAAAAACTAGCCTTTTTTTTTTTTTCATGTCTTCATTTAACAATTTAAAATGTCGCCAGCCCCATAGTGGTTCTCCTGTTTGAAGGGTGATTTCCCTGGTCATGATTCCCAGAGCCTAGGGGCCACGCGTACCCTTCTCTCTCCAATGGGGAAGGGCAGTCAGCAAGGAAGAGGGAGTTATCTGAACCCAGAATCCAACCTGGGAGTAGAACCCAGATCTCTTTTTCGTTCAGCTCCAAGAAATGTGACAAAGAAAATATTTATTATGTTTTCTTATCCTTTCCAATCCCTCACACAGGGGGTCAGTATCACAGAGCAGTGTCTGTACCTCGGCCTCAAGTCTTGTGAGGGTGGGGGACTCTCAGAGACTGATGGTGGCTCACAGCTGTTCCAGTGCCCAGCCATGTGGCATACAAGTCTTTTCCTGTGTTTGGCAAAACACCGCTGCACTTTCATGCCCCCCTCATATGTCTGGCCATGCTATTTTATGGCCTCGGCCTTCTGAGGAGGCATGGAGGAGGAGTGGAAAGGCTGGCGTGTACATCTGGGCACTGCTCCTTGCCCAGCAGGGCATCCTCTGGAGGGAAGACCAGGCCGAGACTAGGATTTAGGACCCATATATCACTTTGCAGTAAAAAGTCCGCAGTAGACACTTCTCGGGTCTTGAGGAAGCGCCCTTTCCCACCTCAAGACAGAGGCTGGGCATGAGAGGTCACAGTAGCAGTGGGTGTTGGCTCAGGGAGAGGGGTGTGGGCTCAGCACACCAACCCTACAGGGGAGGTGGGGAAGAGGGCGGCTGAAGGCAGAACCTGCTGGTTTGCTTTCCTACAGTCTACTCTCCGCAGGGCTCGGGTTCCGAGAGTCCCCGTCCTTCCAGACCCTCAAGGCTGGCATGGTCCCTAACTCTGTGTCCTTGTCCTCGGGGCTCCTCAGGCCCATCCCCATCCCCTGGCTTCCCCACCTTCTTCCTCTGACACTTCCAATGTCCCCTGTTCTGTGTCTGCCACCCAACTGTCCCCCTTACCAGGTGGCTCATCTGGAAGCACTTCCCCTCACATGTCTCTTCTCTTCTGTCCCGACTGTTTTCCAGAGCAAGGTCTGACTATTTATTACCACCCCCCCCCCCTTCCTCTGATAGGTGAAGACAGAAGAGCAGATTGCAGCTGAGGAGGCCTGGTATGAGACAGAGAAGGTGTGGCTGGTCCATAAGGATGGCTTCTCTCTGGGTGAGTCTGGGGAGGCCCAGGGTGCAGATGCCTGGGCCTCTCAGGTTTCCGGTCTGGGTGTGCCTTCTGGGTCTGGTGAGGCCTGGGTGGTGAGTGAGGAGAGGCTAGTGATATAGTAGGGAAGAGACAGGACCACAAAGGGCCTGAAGAGGGTGGCAGAGGCTTCCCGGGCCTGTGTCTGACTGTCTGTCCCCGCTCTGTAGGCAGTCAGCTCAAATCTGAGGAGCTCAGCTTGCCAGAAGGCAAGGTGCGTGTGAAGCTAGACCATGATGGCGCCATCTTGGATGTGGACGAGGATGATGTGGAGAAGGTTTGCAGGTGGAGGGCACAGGAAGTGGGCTGGGCAGGGCAGGCCTGTCCACTGGCAGTGCCGACAGATTCTGCTTCTTCAGTGCCTGCCTGCCTGTCCTATCACACAGGCTAATGCTCCCTCCTGCGACCGTCTAGAAGATTTGGCCTCGCTGGTGTACCTCAATGAGTCCAGCGTCCTCCACACACTGCGCCAGCGCTATGGTGCTAGCCTGCTGCATACGTACGCTGGCCCCAGCCTGCTCGTCCTCAGCCCCCGTGGGGCCCCTGCTGTGTACTCTGAGAAGGTGCGGCACCCACTAGGCGACCATGCTGCCCCATGGACCCACCCACACACTACCTACCCCACCTTCCCTGGCTTTGCTCCTTCCCTTTGGCATCCCACTGGGCTCTCGTCCACTCTCACTGTTGAACTTGGAGCCATTTCAAGGGGTGGGGACATGAAGCCCTCCCCGTAACCTCTAACAGAGGCCGGGACTGTGCTAGTATCTGCATTTCTATGCAAGGCCTTAGCCTGGGAATCCCTCGACAACCCCCGCCCCGACAGTGAAAGGCCCAGAAAGATGTGGACCTTGGGGGTGAGGACTGTCCAAGTGTGACCAGCTAAGAGCCTGCCCCTTCCCGCCCTCCCCCTCCCACCCAAGGTGATGCACATGTTCAAGGGGTGTCGGCGGGAGGACATGGCACCCCACATCTATGCCGTGGCCCAGACCGCATACAGGGCAATGCTGATGAGCCGCCAGGACCAGTCTATCATCCTCCTGGGCAGCAGCGGCAGTGGCAAGACCACCAGCTGCCAGCATCTGGTGCAGTACCTGGCCACCATCGCAGGCACCAGTGGGAACAAGGTGTTTTCTGGTGAGATAGGCCACCTGGAAAAACTGAGAGGGGCTGGGGATGGAAGCGCCTCATAGGCGTCAGCTTTGTTCTCCCTGGCTTCTCTGTGCCCTCAGACCCCCTCTGTCCCTGGGCAGTCTGGCCTGAGTAACTCTGAGCCTTTGTGCGCTGGGGGAATAGGCCCTGGGCAGGAGGCTTTCCTGATGGCCCCTGGGCTTCTGGAGGCTTTCCTGATGGCTCCTGGGCCTCTGGAGGCTTTCCTGATGGCTCCTGGGCCTCTGTTCTACAGCAGAGAAGTGGCAGGCTCTGTACAGCCTCTTGGAAGCCTTTGGGAACAGCCCCACCATCATGAACGGCAATGCCACTCGCTTCTCCCAGATCCTCTCCCTAGACTTTGACCAAGCTGGCCAGGTGGCCTCAGCCTCCATCCAGGTGAGAGGACACTCAGGGTAGTTAAGAGACTGGCTGCCTGGTTTCAGGCTCCCTCCTGTGCCTTATTTTCCCGGGATTCTACCCAGGATCCCCTCCAGCAGGGATGGTGTGCTCCACCCCAAGCTGTCACCATTCTGCCCCCGCCGTGTCTTCTGCCCCCCCATGCTTCTTGCCCCAGGTGGGTCCTGGCTCAGCTTCCTGCCCAACCCTGGGGTTGGCTGTACCCTACTTCTGGGGCCCTGGCCCTGTGTTCAGGGGTTTCTCTCAGGCTAATTTCACCCAAGTAAGACTTGCTTGTCAATGAAGTAAGTTCCAGCCGAAGCTGGTCCCCTTCCATGCTGAATGAAATATTTTTCCACAAAGTGCCCAGCTCCCTGAGAAGACTGTGCCTGGGGCCTGGGCAAGGCACCAAGGCCCCTCTGTGAGCTGGGCCTATCTCCTTCCCCCTGGCTTTGGTTTGTGCCCCAGGTTTGACCCTGTGGTGATCTGGCCTCTGGTTGAGAGTAAGCTGCACCTGCTTGCTCCCATGGGCCTTGTTCTTTCCGGTGTGGGGTGGAGAAGCTTGACCTGGCACCACCCTCCTTGCCCATACCCTCTATGCTGTGCCATAGACGATGCTACTGGAGAAGCTGCGTGTGGCCCGACGCCCAGCCGGTGAGGCCACCTTCAACGTCTTCTACTACCTGCTGGCCTGTGGGGATGGCACCCTCAGGTGAGATGGGACAAAGGAAATCGGGGAGGGTGCTCTGGGTTCTAGCTCACTGATGGCTCCTGGACCTTGTCACTTGACTGCATCCCATACCGTTTGTTTATCGTACGCTTGCTACATGTTAGGCTCTGAGGTAACTGGGGGTGGTGAGATGAATGAGCCATGGGCTGTACCCCACAGGAACTCCTGGGTCCCGGGCACAGAGTCCTGGCTATGTGTGAGGGGCACAATTGATGCTCCCGTGTTCCCAGGGTCGAGCTATGACCTCTGCTACTCCAGGTCTGCAGAGGAAAGCACCTCAAGATGCAGGTGGTCAGGGACTTGCCTATAAGTCACACAGATAACGTGGGGCTGAGCTGTTATTTGAGTTCATACTGGAGCCGAAAGCCCGGGCCTTTTTCTGTGCCCTCCAAGCTGGGCCTCCTGCCCCCCATGTTGGCTCATCTACTAGGCTTTTCCCTTTAGACCTTCAGGCTTGCTGTCTTTGTTCTTTGCAAAAAAGGATTAATGATAAGGCTGAGCAAGCAACCCCAGGACATTATCCTCCTTAACTCTTCTTGTAGCTGAGAGCCTGGTCTCTGTCCTGGCTGGACTCGTGCTTCAGGCAGATTCCTGGCTCTCTTTCAGGGGTCTGTCTGGACACTCTCCCCAGAGCATCTCTGACGACCTGTCCTAGGGAGGTTGGTGCTCTGACCAGGCCTTCAGGCCAATTAGGGAAGGCGGCGGCAGCTGGCCTGACAGTAGGGCATGACGGGCAGACAGGACTGAGAGTCTGGAAGCTGAATCTGTCTCCACCCTGGTAGGGAGATGGCCTTGGCATGGGGACCAAGCACTGTGCTGATGCCTCATTTGTACCCCTAGGACAGAGCTCCACTTGAACCACTTGGCAGAGAACAATGTGTTTGGGATTGTGCCACTGTCCAAGGTGAGGGGCCTGTGGGGACTAGGTTGGCAGTCCTGGGCCTTGGGAGCAGGGGAGTAGGGGAAGTGACCTGGAGAACCCCACGGGAATAGCAGGAGCCCAGCCCCAGCTGGGCAGCTCTCACCAGCCCTGCCCTCCCCGAGGGTCCAGAAGCATGGGGGTATGCCGGGAGAGACAGCGCCCCCCCCCCCCCCTGAGGTGCAGTGCCAGCGTCCCCTCCTGTCCCTGCAGCCTGAGGAGAAGCAGAAGGCAGCTCAGCAGTTCAGTAAGCTACAGACCGCCATGAAGGTGCTGGGCATCTCCCCAGATGAACAGAAAGCCTGCTGGCTCATCCTGGCTGCCATCTACCACCTGGGGGCTGCAGGCGCCACCAAAGGTAACCCGCAACGGGTCCCAACAGCCTGGCTTGTTGCCCGGGAGAGCTTGTGGAGGCCCTGCCACTCGCGGTTTGTCCTCACCCAGCACAGATGTGTCTGTTATCACCCTCTGTTGCGTGTGCCTCTTCCCACGTCAGAACAGGAGGCTCTGATGCCCAGAGAAGGATCTCTGCCCCTGGACTTGGATGGCAGTAATGCGGAGCACTGTGAAGAGTTGGGGGGGGGGGGCAGGATTCAGAGGCTGAGGGGAAAGAAAAGGGCCCTAAGTCCGAGCAGTCCCCTTGGAATAACTCTGCTTCTTGTTCCCTTCCTGACAGAGGCCCCCGAGGAGCAAGCCGGTAACTGACCTTGGCCCCTCCCTGGGGTGTAGGGGCCACCTTGTCCCATCTTGGTGCTTGCCCTGGGCTCTGTCTGGGGGCTGGGCTTGTTCTGTCACAATGGAGGGGACTGGCCTGGGAGAAGCCCCAGGTTGAGGGGGGAGAAGGTGCCTGCCGGCTGTGAGGTTTCTTGGAGTCCCAGGCATAGCTGCTTCTACTTGTGTTGCCTCCAGATCCTGGGGCCTCTCAGGATGCCCTCCTCGGGGCTTGGATGGGGTAGGGTGGGCCTGCTTCTTGGGGC
Source organism: Herpailurus yagouaroundi (assembly GCF_014898765.1). NCBI lineage: Eukaryota > Metazoa > Chordata > Mammalia > Carnivora > Felidae > Herpailurus > Herpailurus yagouaroundi. The sequence goes on along the minus strand of NW_024412446.1, from coordinate 7,083,031 downwards.
TTTCCCAGGCCAGTTTTCTCTGAGTCTTCCCTTTTCTTCACTCGTTTGGTAGAAGGCATCGCTTCCTCTTGCATATCCAGGTGGGGGCCACTAGGGGGCGGCAGGCACCGTGGTAACGAATGGGCTGTTGCTTCCGCACTTGAACTTGGGGCTTGTGAATGGCTAGAGCTTGGTCTGGCTTGGAAGAATTCTGCTGCCTTCTGAGATTACCTTGACGGCTGGTCACTCTGAGAACCTCTTTGCCCCTTTCTCCCCTTTCTCCGAGGGATGCTGCCTCTGAACATCCTCTCGGGCTTTGGCTTCATGTTCCTCTGGGATGTGAAGAGCCCCAGGCTGCTCAGCAGGAGCGAGAAAGCACTGGTGGGCGGGTGGGTGCATGGAGGAACAGGCGTTCAGGTGTTAGGTTCCTTATGATCCCAGCAGGTGGCATCCCTGCCAAAGAGGAAGCAGGCTCTGAGTTAAAGAAGTTGTCTCCAGACTGCGTAGGTGGGCAGGCGGGTAGGCGTGTGGCTGTGTCTTGAGGAAGTTCTTTTGCTCTGAGGCGGTGACAAGCCCAGGTTTCCTATAACCCTGTACTGCACGCGGAGAGCTCCGGGTGTGTGTCAGCAGGGTCTGTTACCTCCTCAGAGCTTCCGGTATTTTCCAGAGGGTGTGTGTGTGTGTGTGTGTGTGTGTGTGTGTGTGTGGTGTCTTTGTAGGTCTCTATGTGACAGCGTGATTGCATCCATGAACACACTCCTTTGAGATGGTGTGTGTACACATGTGTGTATTTTTGTGTCTCGGAGTCTGAATGTGGTTATGTTCTCTTGCCTGCTCATCCTCACAACCCCCCACCCCCCATGGTCCCTTCCCGTGGGCCTGGCGGGCTCAGCTGATGACTGTTTGCTAACACGCTGTTTTTCTTTGCATGCTGCATGCTGGTCCTTTGCCTTACAGAAGCTGCTGAAGGTAAAACCTTGTTTCTTGTTAGCTTTCCCTAATTGCTGTGATTAGACACATGTTGGCTGAGGCGCGACTGTCTGCGTGGGCTGTTCCCTTTCCCTGGCAGCTCTTTCCACTTCCCCACTGGTGGGCCATGGGTGGGTGTTTGTGGTCTCCCCCAGCAGACGCCTGGAAGTAAGGGAGAGGGTATTCTTGGAAGGGGGAGGCACTGGTACTCCCCCATGATGTGTCCCCCACAGGCACAGGTGGTTCCGGTGCTCATTAGAGATGGGCTGGCTCCTCCTCGGACCGCCCCACCCCAAGTTGGTACCCCTGAGGCCAAGTCCTCTAAAAACGATGGTCAAGGCTGCCTGGGCGCCCTCTGGCGGCGGCAGCATGGAGTTACCTCCTCTTTTAGGACCTGCTCATTCTCGCTAGAGCAGGGGACACAGGAAGTGCTTGCGGGCAGCTTCTGGCCGTCCCTGTTTTGCCTAAAGCCCTTCTGGTGTCATCAGGGCTGGTGTTTCCTCCAGAAGATGTTCACTCCCCAGTTGTTGGCCATGGGAGCCAAAGGGCCCCATGGTCATCAAGTGGACTAAGGAGAAAGACCCAAGATGCCAGGTCCTTTTTTCAACCCCATAGCTGGGCGCAAGCAGTTTGCCCGCCACGAGTGGGCCCAGAAGGCCGCATACCTGTTGGGCTGCAGCTTGGAGGAGCTCTCCTCAGCCATCTTCAAGCACCAGCACAAGGGTGGAACCCTACAACGTTCCACCTCCTTCCGCCAGGGCCCTGAGGAGAGCAGCCTGGGAGATAGCACAGGTACCATGGGACCCTTGGCTGGTAGATGTGATTGGGAGGCCTCATCCGGGGCTCATTGCAGTCTTCTCTGGCGTGGGGAGACTGCTGGGATGAATAGGTGCTTCCATCAGAGGAAGAGGCCCAGCCCCAGGGCCCCATGCTGACTTGACCCAGGGTGGGTAGAGAGCATACCCCGTGGGGATTCCCAGGGGGCAGGAGGTAGAGATGATGCTCTTGCCCCACAGGCCCCAAACTGAGTGCACTGGAGTGCTTAGAGGGCATGGCGTCTGGCCTCTACAGTGAGCTCTTCACCCTTCTCGTCTCCCTGGTGAACAGGTGAGTGCCAGGCAGGGCCCAGGAGCTGACCAGCTTCCTGCCGTGACAAAGGTGGGAGTTGACCTCTGTGCTGGTGTGATTGCTGAGGTGGAGCCATTCTCCGCCAGCAGAGGGCTCATTGTCCTCGCGGGCGACAAAAGGCACATCCTCCCCACCAGGGTCGTGGGCACCTGGGCAGGGTGGAGATCTGGCTTGGGGCAGAACATGGCTGCCTGGGCGCCATAGGCAGACCAGTGGAGCGTGTTCAGTGGTACTGCCCTGGCCAGCTCTGACCCAGGCTCTCCCTGTGAAGGGCTCTCAAGTCCAGCCAGCACTCACTCTGCTCCATGATGATTGTGGACACTCCGGGCTTCCAGAACCCTGAGCAGGGTGGGTCGGCCCGTGGAGCCTCCTTTGAGGAGCTATGCCACAACTACGCCCAGGACCGGCTGCAGAGACTCTTCCACGAGCGCACCTTTGTGCAGGAGTTAGAAAGATACAAGGAGGTAGCACTTGACCTTGCCTCTGCCTGCCCCCGCCCCACCCCCACCCCGGCCCCCAACTTCACTTCCCTGGCGCCCGCAGGGAGGGCATCTGTGGAGAGAGAAGGCACCACCTTTCCCACCGGTGGCTCCCTTCCTCGCGTTTGCTCTGTCATTTCTGTCTCTCTGTGTTCTCTGGAGTGGTGGTCTTGTCCTGCCCCAGACTGCATTCTTACCCTGTGGAGAGTTTGCTCTCCAAGAAGCTGCGCCTGCATTCGGGGTCCCTGAGAGCCCCTCTTTGCCCACCCTCAAGGCACCCACCTAGGCCCCGTGAATTCCTGCCTCCACGTGTGTCAGGCCTGGCCTTCCCTGTCTGTCTCCTGATCTGTTAAGATGGTGATTAGCTAGGGCCCCTTCACGAAAGGGTGTCCCGCATGGAACAAGATCTAGAAATCCCACCTCATGTGGAGGTGAGATGAATGAACTGGGGAGCGTATTTACCTTGGATGAGAGAAGATATACGAGGCAAATGACAGCTGTCTTCAAGTGTTTCGAGGGTGATGGTGTGAAATCGAGAGTAGGGGTATTCTGCATAGTCTAATCAACTGGTGCGAATAATAGGAATATGCGACTTTACCTCAGTATTGAAGAAGGTTAAAAGAATTTTAGCTGTCCCAATCCCAGCGCCCCCGCCTGGCCATCACCCAGGGCTGCACCCCTCAAAGGGCCTGTGCTCACAACCTCTCTCCCTTTCTTCCTAGGAGAACATTGAGCTGGCATTTGACGACTTGGAGCCAGCCACGGATGATTCTGTGGCAGCTGTGGACCAAGCCTCCCATCAGTCCCTGGTAGGAACTCCAGCAAGGGCCTGGGCTGGCCTTTTCTCCCCTTGTCTATTCCTCAACCTCAGTCAGGCCCTTGCTGTTGTAACCTGCTGCTCAGCTGGTCCGGTCAGGAAGTGGCACTTCCTTCTGCCCTTGTGCAGTGACAGGCTTAGCCCCAGGTGTCTGAGCCACAAGGGAAGATGTGACCTCCTCCCTTACCACCTCGGGCTCAGGCCCTGTCCTGTGACTGGCTGAGCCAGGAACTCTGGTGTCTCCTCCTCGATGGTGAGGGTTTGACTGGACCCAGAGGACATAGTCATCCCTCCCACTGTCCCCGAGAGACTGGTGCAGCCAAGCAGAACGGGCGAGGAGTCTGTGCAAGCAAGGAATCTGTGCCTCGCTATATATGTGAGCCCTCACCCCTCAACATTAGGGGCAGGCTTTGTCACACTTTGGACTAGTATCTTGGGTACTTTGCTGCCTGGGAGACTGGCCGGCCTGATGAACACTTGGCATTTGCTGATTGTCTTCAGTTAGGGACGTTTCATAGGGACTTTTCTCGAGAATTGGCATTTTTGCTAGGCTCCCCTCCTCTGCTTTGAGCCCTGCCTCCCTCTCCCTCTTCCTTGTGGGAAGGCCCTGCCATGCTACAAGGGCGTGGGGCCCCAGGGAGATCGAGTGTCCCCCGGGACAAGTCCTTAAAGTGCCCAAGTTCCGTGTCTCCCCAGGGAAGCTGGCTTTGCTTTTCCTGGCACCTGGGTTCTTGTCCCGGCCTCCGTGAGAGCCTTTGCCATTCCCAGGAGGTGTGGGAAAGTCAGTCCGTGTGGCTTAGCAGTGGCAGTGGCTCAGACAGTGGGTTCCCTTCTTTGCTGTCCCTATCTGATGGGCCTTAGCACCTCTGGAACAGGGACCCCTCGGTGCTGAGCCTGTTGCGCACTGTCCTTCATTGCCCAGTCCTGCCATGCAGCTCCAGCCAGTCTGGGACCTCAGCTGCCCTTCAGTGCTTGGCCACATTCTGCTTCCTCCTGAGAATCACACAGGCTCCCTTGGGCAGCCATGGGGTGGAGGTGGGGAGGAGATGCAGGCAGCTGGGTTCAAAGAAAGGGAAAATGGCACTTTTCTTACTTCTCTTGTCCCCCAGTCCCTAAAGGCCAGGCAAGCATGGGGGTGTGGGGGCGGTTCTGTCTTCTTGCTCAAGGAAGACTTGGAAATGCTGTAGAAAAGACACCGTCGGACCAGGTGTGGCCACAGACCTGGTTTGTGTGGCCTGCGTAGGGTGTTAGAAACCAGAATTCAGTATTTCCACCTTCTCTTGAAAAGCTGGAAGGTTTATCTGCACTAGGCCAGTGTTCCTCCAGGACAGAAGTTGGCTACAGCTCATTGGGAAATAGCCATTTCCCTCAGATGGGGACACCTGCTAGGCAGTCACCCAACTCCTCCCATTTTGGCTGTTCTATCTGTTAAGTTGCCTGTCTTACAATTTGGACGCTCGAGTTTATGACCCTGCAGGAATCCCCCCTGCAGTGCTCTGAGCCCTTTCCGCGTCCCCCCCCCCTCACCCCCGGCTGCCAGGGCGCCCAGGGTTAACCCCAGCCATCACTGACTAACTGCTTCCTTCGGGCCATGCCCTCTGCCCAGGGACCTTCCAGACTTCATCTCGTTTAGTCTGCCTGGGAGGTGATGCCCAGGGAGTGAGGGCCACACAGCCTCACTTCCAGGAGGGTGAGGATGATTAACAAGAAGCCTTCAGCCTTTGGTGACTTCGGACACGACTCCTAGGAACTGTGTTTTGCTGTGGGCTTCTCTCTCTAGTCTCTCTCAGGCTCCCTCTTTCTCCTTGCTGCGCAGCTGCTCCACAAGGTGTCAGCCGTGAGTGGCAGGAGCTGCAATGCATGTGCGTATGGGTGGCGTGTCGATAGTGTGTGGTCGGGCCAGGGGCTCCATGTGACACGGGGGCATTTCTTCACTTCTCCGTAGGTCCGCTCACTGGCACGCACCGACGAGGCAAGGGGCCTGCTATGGCTATTGGAAGAGGAGGTGCTGGTGCCAGGGGCCACTGAAGATGCCCTCCTGGAGCGCCTTTTCTCCTACTATGGCCCCCAGGAGGGTGACAAGAAAGGTAGGTGGTACCCCTAGAGGGCTCTTCTGCTACCCCTCGGAAGGACCCACTATTATACGGGTCTAGATGGTACTGTCTGGAAGGGCTCACCGGGTCCCTGGGCTTTTTTGGGGCCTGTGCCCTGATGATCTGAACCTTACTTCTCCCATCCTCAGGCCAGAGCCCCCTCCTGCGCAGCAGCAAACCCCACCATTTTCTCCTGGGCCACAGTCATGGCACCAACTGGGTCGAGTATAATGTAGCTGGCTGGCTGAGCTACACGAAACAGAACCCGGCCACCCAGAATGCCCCCCGGCTCCTGCAGGACTCCCAGAAGTAAGGACACCACTCGCTCTGCCACGTCTCGTCCCCAGGGCTGGTTTTGGCCTCCCTGGTCTAAGAGGCCCCCTCACCAGCAGGGTTGATTGCCTCTACTTCCTGAGAGGTGACAGCCAAGGTCAATTGGTCTTGAGGGCCTGGGAGTGGCCTCCTGGATAGAGGTGGGATGGACATGGTTGGAGGGACCTATAGTTTGAAATCTGAATAGCACCTCCACGTTCTTCATAGAAGGCAGGAGTAGTAAACACACACACACACACACACACACACACACAAAACAAACAAACAAAAACTTTAAAATGGAGTGCCTGGGGGCGCCTGGGTGGCGCAGTCGGGTAAGCGTCCGACTTCAGCCAGGTCACGATCTCGCGGTCCGTGAGTTCGAGCCCCGCGTCGGGCTCTGGGCTGATGGCTCAGAGCCTGGAGCCTGCTTCCGATTCTGTGTCTCCCTCTCTCTCTGCCCCTCCCCCGTTCATGCTCTGTCTCTCTCTGTCCCAAAAATAAACGTTGAAAAAAAGAAAATTAAAAAAAAATAATAATAATAAAAAATAAATAAAATGGAATGCCTGGCTTGGTCACAAAAGCATGTAACTCTTGATCTCAGGGTTGTGACTTCAAGCCCCACACTGGCTGTAGAGATTACTTAAAATACCATAAAAATTAAAAATTTTAAAAGAAGGCAGAAATAGCCTTAGAAACCCCTCAGTCATACAGGCCTGTCATTCATTTGTGTATTTAGCAGATAACTATTGAGCACCTGCTCCTTGACTGAGACTCTTCCGGGTGTCTGGCAGATAGCAATGAATAAAACAAAACTCCCTGCCCATTTGGGGGGTGGGGGGGGGGGACAGGGGGAGAGAGCTCAGATAACAACCAGTAAATGTCATATGCAGATTCTATGGCGTGGCAGAGGATGCTGGGCTCTAATCTCTCCTGCCACACTGGACCTCTGCCCTCCCGGGTGATGGACAAGAACAGATCACTCCACTCTGTTCAATGCCTGCCTACCCCTAGGCTTCTGTCCCCCTCCACCCAGTGGTTTTCTCTTCTTCCTGTCCGAAGATTTGTCTACAGTTTCTCTCTAGGGTGCGGGACATGCAGCCCCAGGCCAGATAACCCAGGCCACTGGCCACGATGATATGGGGCTTTTGGGGGTGTCCTAGGAACTGGGAGAAGGAACGGCCTCCACTACGCTCTCAGTGAGACTTCTTTTCCTCCTTCGCCCTTCCACCTCCGGCAGGAAAATCATCAGCAACCTGTTTCTGGGCCGGGCGGGCAGCGCCACGGTGCTGTCGGGCTCCATCGCAGGCTTAGAGGGCGGCTCGCAGCTGGCGCTGCGCCGGGCCACCAGCATGCGGAAGACCTTCACCACGGGCATGGCGGCTGTCAAGAAGAAGTCTCTGTGCATCCAGATTAAGCTGCAGGTGGTGAGTGTGCCCGCCCAGCCTCCGGGGCCCTCTCGGGGCTTCTCTGGCCATTCTAGGCACACTCAACTTACCTGGTGCCCACTCAGCGTCCCACTCTGACTTGACTGCACTCTTTTTTAGTCGTCTTTTCGGTACGGCTGCCTGAGTGGCCACGCAGGCCGAGTGAGGGCATGGCTTGGCCATTGGTGGGACACCTGCCGTCCCGTGGGGAGCGGAGATGCTGATGCCAGTCCCAGCTCTCCTGACCCCCGGCCGGGCCATCAGAATCCACTGAGGCCTGCCTCTTTCCCTTTGGCAGGACGCCCTCATAGACACCATCAAGAAATCAAAGCTGCATTTCGTGCACTGCTTCCTGCCTGTAGCAGAGGGCTGGGCTGGGGAGCCCCGTTCTGCGTCTTCCCGCCGGGTCAGCAGCAGCAGCGAGCTGGACCTGCCCTCGGGGGACCACTGCGAGGCTGGGCTCCTGCAGCTGGACGTGCCCCTGCTCCGTGCCCAGCTCCGCGGCTCCCGCCTGCTTGACGCCATGCGCATGTACCGCCAAGGTGGGCCTCCCTCCCTCTCAGCTACTGCTTCTCTTTTCTAGAACTGGCTCCTGCCCCTCCCCACCTCCCAGATGGGGCCCATGGGGCTAGAGGGGTGCTGCTTCCCCCTCTGGGCCCTAGATCTCTTTCCTCCTCTGGTGCCTGCTCAGTGGGGGTCTCTCCAGCCCAGGCTGTTCCTTTCTCTTTTTCCTTCCGCCTGGCTGACCCCCTTCTTCCTCCTCTCCCTTCTCTATTCCAATCCTCCTCACCCACCCCCCGTTCCCCATGTGCCCTATTCACACAGCTCCTTCTTTCCCCCTTCCCTGCTCTGCCCACAGCAACAGACCCACTCAAGCTGTCTGTTCAGTGGTGCTAACTATCTCCTAGAGCAGGCCGGTGGCTGGGCTGCACCCCCGATGAGAAATGAGGTGCTAAATTTTTCTGAAGTACGTAAAATTCCCAAGAAAGGTCAGACAGACCCTTTTTATGGACCCATCTGGAGGAGGTGATGGAAAGGGTGAGAGTAATTAGCACAGTTGACCCTTGACTAACTGGTTTTGAACAGTGCAGGTCACTTATATGCGGACTTTTTGTAGTATGGTACTATGCCTGTCTTTTTGCTCCCTTGTGACTTCCTTAACGACATTTGCTGTCTTCTAGCTTACTTTATTGTAAGAATACGGTATATACTACACATAACACATGACAATGTGTTAATCGACTGTTTCTGTTATTGGTAGGGCTTCCAGCCAACAGTAGATTATTAGTAGCTAAGTTCTGGGGTGGTGGTTGGGGGTGGGGGAGAGTTAAAAGTCATACTTGGATTTTTGACTGCACAGGGGGTCAGCACCCTTAACTCTCATGTTGTTCGAGGATCACCTCTAGTTCACATCTTTAGAGTATTTACGGTACACCAGGCACTATTCTGAACTCGTCATAGACATTAACGCATTAATTTTCCCAACAATCTCATAAGCCATAGGTGCTATTACCATCCCCAGATGAGGAGACTGAGGCTTAGATATGTTAAGTAGCTTGCCTGGGGTCACACAGCTCTTGAGTGGTACAGCGAGATTTGACCCAGGTGGACCAGCTTCCAAGCCCATGCCTCTTGAGTAGGGCTTCGTTAGCCTGAGAAGTTAAGGGTTGCCAGATTTCTGCCCTTTTCCCTTTTGATAGAAGAACTGGCAGGGTCCCACCGCCCATAGCCAGGCCCCCTTGAGGCATCCCCATGGACTCCATCACTTTTCCTTAGCAGCCAAAGCCAAAACACGGGCTCCCTGCCCTGCTCTAAATAAATCATTGATCTGTCCCCACGTCTTGATATGGAGTTGGTGTTTATTATTTCAAAACCAGATTGTTACCGCTCTGAACCAAAATCAATGTGCTTTACTCAAACAAGCAGATCGATGAGGCCAGCAGCGGCAGGCCCCCCTCCCCTCGCCCAGTCCCCAGCCACCATCGATAGCGCTGATGATTAATTAAGATGCCAGGCGTCCGGACCTGCTATCCTGGCCCATCAATTTAATTGCAATTCAGATACAATCAATAGCTCACTTTGTCTTGGCCCCTCAGCGGCCCCCGCCTCCTGTTTCAATTATCGGGCACACGCATCAGCCTCATCTCCCAGTTGGAGGGTTTCCCAGAGCTGGCTAGGCCGGTGGAGTGGAGCGAGCCCCCGACTAGCTGTCAAGAGCCCGGCTTTGGAGTCCAGTTCTGCCTCTAGCCGCAGCCTCTGTGACCTTGAGCAAGCCGTTCGGTCCACCTCCTCGGCCTCAGCTTCCATGCCTGGAAGATGAGTTGTATCTGCTCTAAGACCCCTTTTCAGTTTAAATTCTGTGAATCTGTAAGAGTGGCTCTCGTGCTCCTCTGCCACGGGCTCTGGTTCCCTCAAGTGGCTCAGGGTAACTTCCTCCTGGCCACCATCCCGACCTTGCTCCAGGCTAGAAACCATCTGACCCTTGCCCTCACCTCAAGCCTTAGGGAGGTCTCTGCTAGAGGTAACACTCTTCAGGGAAAGAGAATCTATAAGTCTTGGTCACTCGGCCTAGGGCTCAAGGTCAGGATAGGAGCACTAAGGGTGCCCTTTCTGTGTCCTGCTTCAGTGGACTGAGGAAAGGAAGGTAGCATTTTATTGAACACCCATTATGTGAGCCACACTGTGCTTTCTACATATTTTGTCATTCAAGCCCCATGACTACCATGCAAGATAAGTGGTAGGTCCACCATTTAAAGATCAGGAGACCGAGAGTCAGAAATGTTGAGTTGGGAATGCAAGCTGGTGCAGCCACTCTGCAAAACAGTATGGAGGTGCCTCAAAAAACTAAAAATAGTTTTACGACCCAGCAATTGCACTACTAGGCATTTATCCAAGGGATACAGGTGTGCTGTTTCCAAGGGACACATGCCCCCCCCCCATGTTTATAGCAGCACTATCAACAATAGCTAAAGTATGGAAAGAGCCCAAATGTCCATCAGTGGATGAATGGATAAAGATGTGGTATATACATACAATGGAGTATTACTCAGTAATCAAAAAGAATGAAATCTTGCCATTTGCAACTACCTGGATGGAACTGGAGGGCATTATGCTAAGTGAAATTAATCAGAGAAAGACAAAAGTCATATGAGGACTTTAAGAGACAAAACAGATGAACATAAGGGAAGGGAAACAAAAATAATATAAAAACAGGGAGGGGGACAAAACCTAAGAGACTCATAAATATGGAGAACAAACTGAGGGTTACTGGAGGGGTTGTGGGAGGAGGGATGGGCTAAATGGGTCAGGGGCACTAAGGAATCTACTCCCGCAA